>NC_136486.1:106072173-106444673 GCF_053919585.1 Euprymna scolopes | reverse complement strand
TTTAACAATATTTGTCTGAATGAAAACTTACTGCCTAAATACACTATATATATATATATATTGTATTGTCGGAGAAGTTTAGTAGAGTTCTTTAAGGTCAAATCGTTGAATTTTGACCCCTTAACAGCCAAATTTCTGGTGGAAAACCGATCACAAAGATTTTCGCAAATCTCAGTACCCTGTATATAAAATTTGGAGTCTTTAGACTTGTTATTGCGTAGGGAAATGTACACTCACAGACAGACACACAGACACACAAACACACAAACGCGTTCACTTATATATATATATATATATATATATATATATATATATATATATATAACAGAGGTGTTAAAAAAGTATAGGGTCAATTTTTTAGAGGAGACTTATTAAGACAGAAGATGCCAAGTCAATGTGACTCCCCTAAACAGTTGCAATATTGTATTTCGCTCCGTGTCTTACTATCGCTGGACGTCGCATGCTTGTTATGTTATCATTCGTTTCTTCTCTCCTTTTCTAATAAGTCGAAATTCCATGGTCTAAAGAGTTTCCGTAACCCTACACCCCAATTAATGTAGACCCCTATTAAATAAATTAATAAATCTATACATATTTATATCTATACATATTTATATATAGCTTTATATCATCATATTGATATTTTACTGATCTGCAATAAACGATTTGACACAGTTTATATATATATATATATATATATATATATATATATATATATATATATATATATAATATACAGTGCCACGAAAAAGTATTGGATACATTACATTTTTCTTCATAACTTAAATTAGGGTTCAAGATTTTACCTAAAATTTGGTCAGTATATTCTTATTATTCTAACTTATATTTGGGGTAGTTATTACAAAATAAAAGTTAAGAAAGTTTATATTAAAGGAAACATATAACTCAACTAACGCAAACTAATGGATACATTGATTAAATATTTGGTTGCATAGCCTTTATTGCGTTCAACAGCTTTCAGTCTCTTTCTATAGTTGCACACATGTTTTTTGCAAAGCTATGCAGGTATTCTGCGCCATTCTTCTGTAGAATTGTTCTAGTTGTTGAATAGTGTGTGGATTCCTCTTGTGAAAATTGATCTTCAATATTTCCCACAAATTTTCAATTGGATTTAGGTCTGGAGACTGACTGGGCCAAATAAGAACGTCAATTCCGTTATATCTAAGCCATTTTTTGGTTATTTTGGCAGTATGCTGGGGATAATTGTCCTGCTGAAACACGAAATTGCTATTATGTCCTTCTACCGCTCCAGAAGATATCTCACTACTGATGCAATTATCTATCTATATAAAAGCCAAGTATGGAATACTGTTGCCATATCTGGGCAGGAGCTGCCAAAAACAGCCTATCATGCCTTGAAAGAGTACAAAATAGACTTCGTGGTTTAGTGGGGGATGCCCTTTTCTCTACCCTGCAACCCCTCTCCCACAGAAGAGACGTTGCGAGCCTATCCTTGTTTTATCGTTATTTTCATGGCAGGTGCTCGTCTGAACTCCAATCCCTGGTCCCCCCTCGCCAAACTTTCACGAAAAACACCCGTCTAGCTGAATCCACTGTGAAAAATTTCCCCCACTCTATATCTCCTCACTAACGTGATGTACTTGCAATAACCCTTATCCCTGAGTGGCTTCCGGGCCTTGATAAGTGGTGATCACTGTGTAAAAAAAAAAATGTCCCAACAACTAAGCAGATTTCTGGAGGTGTTTCTCCATAATCTCCCTTTACATACTTATTCTACCATTGGTAATTTTTAGTTCACCAGTACCTTTGGATGAAAAACACCCCATATTATAATCTAACCACCGCCAAACTTTACCTTAGGAATGGTATTATTTTTGTTATAGGCATGCCATTTTTATGTCATACATGTGAGTTGTGTTTCCTCCGAAAAATTCACTTTTCGTTTCGTCTGACCAGATTGCCTTGTTCCAAAATTCTTGGGATTGTTCCCCATATGTTTTAACATAATTCGAACGTGATCTGACATGTTTAAGCTTCAATAATGGAATTTTTCTTCGGGACCTTGACACAAAACCTGCACGATTTAGAACTCTACTGATTGTATCCTTTCTCACATTAATCCCAGATTTTCTGAGATCGGTTAGAATTTCATTACGAGTAAGAAAACGTGTTTTTGTACCTTTGTGCTTACTCACCTTGATTTTTTTTTCGTTTAATTTGCTTGGTCGACCACATCTTGGAAGATTTCCAACAGCTTCACCAGGGATTTTAAACTTTCTAATGACGTTTCCAACCGTACTAAGCGGTAGATTAAGTTCCCTTGATATTATTCGAAACCTTTTTTCTTCTTTGTGCTTATCAATGATTTTTTGACGAATGTCTATTGATAACTCTTTAGTTTTAGGCATTTTCATAAATGAACTGGTTTACTTTGAAGGAAACTGGATGAATTTTATAAAATTATTTTAATCTAAAGCTCTCTGATTGTTCAGTGATAACTAGTTAACTGTGTCAATTCATTTATTGCAGATTAGTAAAATATCAACATTTTCCCCACTCCAAAATGAAAATTGTATTATCAAAGGTTTGATTTAAGTTTAGTTATTTCCCAAAATTTTATAAAAATCCATGCTATATTGGCGAAGTTTTGGCATTTATTTATTATAAACAATTTTTACTGTCCATCGCTTTATTGCAGATCTCTTGATATGCCAAAAGATCGGGCAAAGAAAGGTTATCCAAAAGCAAAAAATAATTGCTGAACTCGCAAACGTATTGTCCATCAAAGATTTTACCATAGAACTGCGATGGGACCCAAAAAGCTCCATTCTTGAACAACCTGAACATCTAATCCAGAAAAATAAAGGCATCAGTAGAAACCTTTTATATCGTTATATTTGGAATATTTGTAGGAAAGTCAACCGAAACACAAACAGCACCAGTGCTTTTGTTTTTGCAAAAGCTGAAATCGATCCAAGAACCAGGCATGCCCGGTACAATGTGCTGCATGAGATTGCAAGGAACATCAAACCTCTTCCAATGCCTCCATTGAGCAGACAACATGGGGAAGAACGAATGCCTTGGACACAGAATTACATGAAAATGGATAATCAACAGATCTTATTAAGGGATGAGGTCCATACTACTCTTGAAGATCCGGATAGATTGACCAAATTTTGACACCCGAATAGAACTTCGACCCGTTACAGAGTTCATCGCCAACAAGAAAGTGGAGGCATTAGCTTTTGGCCTGAGATCACTGAGCATAAGTTGTTGGGACCATTCTGATTGTCAGTTGGTGTAAAGCTTACGAGCAATGCGTACACGGCCTTTTTGGATAATCATTTGTCGACATGGCTAGATGACCTACCATTGCCATGTCGCTTTTAGATGATTTTTATACATGACATCCATTCTGCATGGAGCGAGTACATCCTTCCTTGTATCTATGGAATGGGTTGGTTAAAGTCCCATGACCTGACCACCGTGGTCGCCAGATATTTACCCCTATTGAATATATATGGTAAAAATTAAAAAGAGGAGTTTATGAAGGAGGAGAGCAATTTAGTTCAAAGGATGCCTTGCTGAGGAGCATTTTTTTTTATTTTGGTAAAGCCATAGCTTCTTTTAAGATCAAAGAACTGACTTTGTTGGTTGTTTTAAGTTATTAAAAATGGTGGATATATGGATAAATAATTAATGTATATGAGGCCCATAGCTGGGATATGTTTTTTCTGTATTATTCATTGGCAGAAATATAAAAAGTAAAGTTCGCAAGATAAGACATTGTATTTCTGCCCTAAAACAGCATTTTAAAAGATCTGCAATAAAGCGATGGTCAGTGGAAATTTTCGATAAAAGAATAAAATGTTATAACTTCGTGAATATCGCATGAATTTGAATAACATTTTTGGAAACAACTAATCTTAAAAAAAGGATGATATAATTTTCATTTTGTTGTGACGTATATTTACTGAAATATTGCTATTTTATTTGTCGGCAATACAGCGATTGACACATTATATATATATATATATATATATATATATATATATATATATATATATATATATATATAGTCAATGTTTAAATTAATAGATCCAAAAGGCACCTATGTGTAGTTAAAATGTGCTATGTAAGGCTGTGGGTTTTATGGAAGAGGTGGCCATATGATTGCAATAATACAAACTCTTACCTAACATATATTATTATAATACAATCGCTTACTTGACATGTATTGTTATACTACAAAACCTAACGTGATAGATATTTGGATATTACAAATCCAAACCTTACATATATTGTGATACTGCAAACCCTAACCCAACATATATTTTTCATACAAAAACCCAAACCTGACAAATATTGTGGTATTTCAAACACTAATCCGAGATATATATTAATACTGCCAACGCAACTTCCACATATCTCAATATTTTAGAACCTAATCCAACATATATTTAAAAGACTTTAATCCAAATTATTCGAATATTACAAACCTTAACCTAACATATATTTAAATACTGCAAACCCTTATTTCACATATATGTTATACTACAGACCTTAGACGATTTATATTAAAATAGTACAAACTCAATCACACACACACACACACATACACACACACACACATATATATATATATATATATATATATGTATATATATATATATATAGTTATAATGGAATAATTCCAGGAGGAAATCCGGGTATGAGAGCTCAATGTGGTAAACAGAGCAATAACATAAAAATATAACACGAAAATTACATAATTGTCGATGCAATAATTTATTTTAACCTTATGGTATTTTCAAGTATCTAAACTAGACAATTACATTAAAATTACATCAAAAATGTAATTGTCTAGTTTAGATGCTTGAAAATACCATAAGGTTGAAATAAATTATTGCATCGACAATTATGTAATTTCCGTGTTATATATATATATATATATATATATATATATATATATATATAGATAGATAGATAGATAGATAGATAGAAATGTATAAAAAGAATACGAAAAGTATAAAAGCTTATAACTGTTCTTTATTCGTTTTCAATTGGTGACGTGCAGGGATACAAAATAATATTATGAAAAAAGATTAAAACACTTTTTTATAAGTACATAATTTTCGACCGATCCTTCAGTCTTCATCGGTGTAGGGATATATATATATATATATATATATATATATATATATATATATGTTAGTGTTGGGACGATTAATCGAAATCGGAATCTGAAATCGGAAAAATCGTCACATTCTGGGGTATCGGAACTGGTATCGGAATCGGAAAAATTATAATCTAATTTCTGATTCCAAACCGACTCTTTAAAATATTTAAATAAATAATGAAACAAGCAAAAGTTGTTTTTTTATTAAAAATTGTTTCTTTTACAAAATAAGACTGAGAAGAGCGAAAGAATGAGTTATAAATCACATTTACAGATTTAACATTGATTAGTAGAATTATTTTATTTATTGGTCATTTATAACTTGTCTATGCCTTTGTAATCGTTTCGCATCTATTCGCTAAAATGTCTATGTGCCCACATCTGAGGGAGTTTATATGGTTATTAACAATTTTTAATGCTCTGGGAAGAGGGGCCTTCAATTTTTTTAGCGCCAGCTGTACATGGGGATGTTTTTCATCGGCTTCTTCTAAAATGATTAAAGTTTTACGGCACAACAGGCATCCCCAAGCTCTCCAAACCTAATTTAATTTGTTTTTATTATTTTTTGTAAGCAAAGTAAATATTCTAGAGTTCACTTGCCTAATCAATATGACAGATTTTAAAAAGCTTATCATACATATTTGATAAATGGCGATATGGCGTCTATTAGAGACTTCAGACTTTAATATCAAAGATTAAACATGCTTGGTATTTTTCTGGTGCTGGTTTTGTATGATCTCCAAATCATTTGGTTTTGTATGATCCCCACATTCTTTGGTTTTGTATCATCCCCACATTTCACGTTTCCTTATACAGGGTGTTTCAAAAGTCTTGGGAACATAAAGATTTTTAATAACTCAAAAACTATTAGGAATTAAAAAATGAAATTGGTACCGTTGGAAAGGTTAAAGTTTCAAGTTTTGTGGGGAATCTTCAAACTTGCTCAGTATGAGCACCATTCGTCACACGGCAGACATCTAGTCGATAGTCCATTTCCTGCCAAACGCGTTCCAGCATCTTGACGTCAATGTTTCCCACAGCTGCCGTTATTCGAGCCTTTAGTTCGTCAATATCTCTTAGAATAGGCGGCACATAGACTTGTTGCTTGACAAATCCCCAAAGGAAAAAGTCACACGGGGTAAAGTCTGGAGACCTAGGAGGCCAGGGCATGAGAACGTCATCACCTCGCCCAGATCTCCCAATCCATCTACCAGGCAGCCTTGTGTTAAGAAACTGCCTTACTCTAAGTCTCCAGTGTGGTGGTGCACCATCTTGTTGAAAAATGAAGTCATCAGATTCTGCTTCTTCCAACTGAGCCATTAACCAGTCTTCCATCATGTTGAGATAGGATTCACCAGTGATAGTTGCCTCTTCAAAGAAGAACGGTCCATAGACACCTTTCTTGGAAATTGCACAAAACACGTTCACTTTTGGTGAATCTCGCTCGTG
Source organism: Euprymna scolopes (assembly GCF_053919585.1). NCBI lineage: Eukaryota > Metazoa > Mollusca > Cephalopoda > Sepiida > Sepiolidae > Euprymna > Euprymna scolopes. The sequence goes on along the minus strand of NC_136486.1, from coordinate 106,438,063 downwards.
CTCAAGAATTTCATGAGGATTCTCAGTACCCCATATGCGAGTGCTATGCTTGTAAACTTTGCCATTCAGATGGAAGGTCGCCTAATCGCTAAAAACAAGCCGGTCATCAAAGCCGTTATCTTCCAACTTCTCTTGCATTGCAATGCAAAAGTCACGGCGAAGTGGCTTATCAGTGTCCTTCAACTTTTGGACCAACTTGAGCATGTAAGGTACCATTTGCAGTCGTTTCCTTAAGACACGCCAGACAGTTGCTGGAGCAAGCTGAAGTTCCCTGCTGGCTCTTCTCACTGATTTACGGGGGCTCCGCTGAAAGGCTGTCCGGACTTGCTCAACTGCAGCTTCTGAAGTTGAACGGCGACCTGTTCGCTTACTTGGGCACAAACACCCATCTTTCACAAATTTATAATGCCATCTGACAATGGGTTTCCTTTCAGGGACTTCTTTTTTAAATTTCCTGCGAAATGCACGCTGTACACATGTCCACGATTCAGTCTTTGCAAATTGGAGGACGCAAAACGCCTTGTCTTGTTTAGAGAACGCCATTACTGCACATGGAAAGATAAGACGAAAATCATTAGTATGACCAAAATCTTGATTAAGCAAGCTTTAAAATGACACCAGTTTCATTTTTCTACCTCGAATAGTTCATGAGATATACGAATTTGTAATGTTCCCAAGACTTTTGAAACACCCTGTATTTTGTTTGATTTTGGCGTAAGTGAAAATATAGATTTATCAAAACATTGGAAAATTAAACATTGAAAAGTGTGTTAACATAAAACAATTTGTGTTTTGTTTAAAAATCGAAATAAACCGCCTTTTTCAGGTCGCAATACATTACAAGGAAACCATTTGATATAAATATACCCTGAAATTACCCGGGGATGTATGTAATAATTTGAAAATTTAACAAAAATAAAACAATAAAACAAAAAAAAACAAGGGTTTAATTAAAGTTAATTAAATATTTTTAAATACTAAAAGAACCGAAATCGGAACAGAGAATCGAATGGAAATCGGAAACTTAGAACGGAATCGGAAATTGGATCGCAATCGGGAAAACATCTTTTAATCGTCCAACGGCTAATATATATATATATATATATATATATATATATATATATATATATATATATATATAGTAATTTATAAAATATATATGGCGATTAAGCTACACTTAATATTCGGCGTTTCATCCACCTTAGGATTCGTCAGGCTTATGCGCATAAGCCTGACTTATCCTAAGGTGGATGAAACGCCGAATATTCAGTGTAACATAATCGCCATATATAGTTTATAAATTACTAACTAGCTCTACCTACGTATTGAGCACTTTTGAAGTAAATACTTAAAGTTTACGCATAAACCTATACTTTCGTATATTAAATGTATGTGAGTAAATAAAGTAGTTATATATATATATATATATATATATATATATATATAATTATATTCTATACAGTCAAACAATAAGTACATTATCCTAAAAATCTATATAATATTTTTCTCATTCTTTCGTAAGTAATTGAAAGGTTGCGCTTTGAAAAGAGCCAAATACAATTTTGGAAGGCAAAACTGATTAAAAAGGGCAACCCGGCAACCATGGACAAGAATATAAGAGCACTATCTATTTGATGTTGCCTTGTTTTCGAATACAATTATAATAATATACTATTATTATTGGAATTATGTGAGAAAAGTACCTGTAGTAACTTCGACGTGCAGCGGTGCTTTAATGAAGAAATGTGCCAAGGAAACGATACGTAAATCAGACAACATTTTAAAAAATAGAGAAATAATAGAATATTATATGCCAGGAAGTGCTAGACAGAAACAATAAATTAGCCCCCATAACAACGAAGTTACTATTTTTAAAAGCATATCTGAGAAAATTTACCACGTCCTGTCTGCGTATCCTTCAGCAAATATTCATGTATGTGGAGACTTCAATGTTCATAACATGGAGTGGTTAACTAACTCAAACAAGACCGATGAAACGGGAGGGTCTGCCACGCCACGATTTCTCCATTACTTATGACCTCATTCAGATTGTTCATGAACAAACCCATGTGCCCGACATAGATGGCCAGTATGCAAGACTCCTGGACCCTTTTCTCACAACTTGCCCTGAGCTATGTTCATCTTCCGGTCTGTCTCGTCTAGGATCTTCCTACCAATTCGTTGTATCAGTTAATTTAAAAACGAAATTTAATAGGTTCTCAGATGTACCTCTCCATCGTACAGTATATCGATACTCTATGGCTAATTGGGATAGCTCCTGTACATTTATATCAAATCTACATTTGCGTTCCATGCTTAAAAAGTATGTGTCCTCTATAGTGTCAGACCTGACGGAATTGTTAATTCTAGATGTAGACAGTTTTATACCCTCCAAATGTTCCAGCAAAAACCTTACAGTCAGCCGTAGTACTCTGCAGAATGTGCTGCTGCCAGCGCGCACAGAAATTACTTTTTCCATTGCTTCCAACATAATAAATGTACTGGGACTAAAGCCGCTTTTGGGAATGCAAGCAAACACTGTATAAAAGTAATAAAGAACGCGAAAAAGTTATATCTTTAGTTCGGCCAGTCTAAATGAGCTGAGTATCCCAACTATCACCACTGGACCTGAGATAATCTCGTCAGTATCAGACAAAGCTGAACTCTTTGGCAAGAACTTTACAGCTAATTTTACCTTTTGCGACAAAGACCGCTTACCCCTCTGTATTTCCTCTTGTATAAGATAACACACTATGCGACATATAAATATCTGTACGTGATGATGTCAAGCTAATCAAATAAAACAACTGGCCTTGCGGCATTCCAATTATAGTGCCTCAAAAGCTTCTACCAGAACTAGCGCCCATACTTACAAAGCTATTTAAGCATTGTCGTAAGGGGAAACTCTTCCCAACACCTTGGAGAATCTCATCCGAATGACATGTATTTAAGAATTCAGGTGATCGGGCATCACCCTCTTATTACATGCCAATAATTTGCTGTTTGTCATGAGTAAGTTTCTGGGATATGTGTTAAATAGTATTCAATCATCTTAGCAAAAATAACCTCCTTAGTGGTATGCAATATCATTTCTGCTCTGCTAGATCTACAGCAGATGTACTTACAATTATATCTTATAGGATTAGCGAATCTCCTGACGGAGGTTTCCTCTCTAGGATTATTGCTCTTAACATATCAAAGGGCTTTCGATAAGGTATGACATAAAGGTTTACTTCACAAGATCTTCAACTACGCTATAGCTGGATAGGGCTTCTCTGTTATTTTATCATTTCTCTTGGATAGGTTCATAAGAGCTGTCGTTGATGGACAGAAATCAGTTCTCAGCATTAATGCTGGAGTCTCTCAGGCGTCCATCCTGGACCCAATTTTAATTCCTGATCTACATTAATAATCTTCCGAATCACATCCTTACATCATTCGTAGACATTTATGCTAGCAACACTAATATCTATGGTAGCACAGCAAAGACCGTTAACGACCAAGTTCTCTCTAATTCTCTGCCCTTTGATTTCGAGCACGTGGTACAATAGCCTAAACATGGTGAAACAACAATGGTACAATGGAGAAAGAGGTGGCTGGTTACTTTTAATGCATCTAAAATCAAGCTTCTCTTTTTACATCATCAACGCTTTGATCCCTATCCGGCATCAATTGAAATGAATTGCTCTTGTGTTGGGAAGGCTATATGATTTTACAAGCTTCAGAGATGGACTTTTACTCCTAATCTGAAATGGAACCAGTACATCCAATCCGTTGACCAGGTCGCTGGAGAAATGGTGGAAACCTTCTATCGATCCAGTAGATATCTGTATGTTGATGCAATTCTCTACATATATAAGAGCCTGGTCCGTCGAAAAATGGAGTACTGTTGTGACATCTGGGCTGCAGCTGCTAGAAAAACTTAACCTGCCTTGATAGAGTTCAAAATAAACTTCGTTGCTTAGAAATTGCTGCCTTTTACTCTTCACTGCAACCTCTTTCTAACAGAAAAGACGTTGCGAGCTTGTCTCTGTTTATCGTTTTTTTTTTTCATGGCAAGTGTTCGTCTGAGCTTCCACATATTGCCCCCCTCGCCAAACTTTCAAGAGAAACACTCGTCTAGCCGAAAACACTATCAATAACTTCCCCTACCTTTATCCGTGCCTAAATTAAAACGTAGATTCCATGAAGAAAATTTATTTCTTAGAACTGTACGCCTGTGTAACTGTCTTTCGTTTTCCTGCTTTCCAGCTGACTACAATATGTCCGTCTTCAAGTTCAATACAAACAAGTTCTTGATGAGCCAGTCCACTTTAGTAAACAAATTTACCGAATTTCCACTGCTAATGATTACTATGATTCTGATAATGTACACTCTTTAACCATTATCCTCGAGTGGCCTCTGGACCTTGATAAGTGATGACTCCTATGTAAACAAACAAAAAATGAATACTTATTACAATGTGATTTTATTTTGTGCAGTGAATTATGTAGCACAATATTATTTTATGATTACTTATTACTATTTATATTGATATATCTAATTTGGATTATTTTTATGCCCTAACAATAATAAAAGTGTTTTATAAGACATTTTAATAAACTCATATTTTTTGTGTCATAGTTTTTTTTTTGTCGAAAAACAAATGTTTTGCGCTATCCAGAAAAATATAAAGTTCATCAAAACATATTTGTTTATTAAATATATTTCTCATTTCGTGGAATTTCTAAGGGCTCTGCTAGTATAGTATTATGTTACAGAAGCATAATAAAAAAAAACATTGTATGTGAAATCAAAATACATATAGAGATTAACTATTTAGACAAAATAATACTCAATAAGAAAAATACACCAAGGATATAGCACAAATCCATAATTGCAAAGGATAGAAACGTAATTATAACAATTATCTGCCGAAGTTTTGCGGGACCTGCCGGTTTTAAAAGAACTAAATATTCTGCCAGCATCATTGTAGGATTTAACAAACCTATCTACAACACTCTGGGAAAGTTTCACCGTCTCTGAAATCACTCTAATGGTATTCTTTTCATTGTGTAGCTTCACAACAGCTTGTATCACAAAGTAATCAAGTTTTTGGGGTTTCGCCATGGTGCCGGCTGGTGCAACGTTTAAAATGATTAAGCAAAATTTATTCTTTAGAGGAAATCTAAAAATGTGAATATACGAGGGGCGTGCAATAAGTAATGCCCCTGACGCACTTTCCAAAGGAGTAGAGCAACGAAACTTGACACAGTTATTAGTGTTTCTCAACATAGGAAACGCCCAGAGTTATGCATTTCTCCCATCGTTTGATGCAGCTCTGCAGACCGCTTTTTGTAGAACACACCAAATATGCCCTCCAACCACGACATGACTTCAGAAATCAAGGCTGCATCATCTGGGAAACGTTTTCCTTTCAAAAACAACTTCATGGCAAGGAAGAAGTAAAAGTCAGAGGATTCAAGGTCAGGAGAGTAGGGAGGATGGGAAGCATTTCATAACCACATGCCCGTGCTTCTGATCTGGCGACATGCGAGTTGTGGACCGGAGCGTTGTCTTGCAGGAGGAAGGTGCCTTTACTGATCTTGCCTCGCCTCTTGATTTTGAAAGCTTCCCTTAATTTCCTCAAAAGTGAAGCATTTTAGGCTCCTGTAATTGTGGTACCCTTTCCCAGGAAATCTGTCATCACTACTCCGTCCTGGTGACTGAATACTGTGAGCATGACCTTGCCAGGAGAGGGGTGCACCCTTGCCTTCTTTGAAGGTGGTGAGTCCAAGTGCATCCTCTGCATTGACCGACCATTGTTCTCTGGATCATAGTGATGAAACCAGGTTTCATCCTGTGTCATCAGACTTTTGAAAAACTTTGATTCATCTTCTTGGCACATCTTCAAATTCATCCTCGAGCACTCGACGCGTTCTCGCTTCTGGAATGGTGTAAGCAACCTGGGAATCCATCTGGCAGACACCTTATGCATATGCAAATGGTCATGAATAAAAGTTTCCACAGACCCTGTACTAATCTTGACATATTGGGCTATTTGGCGAATAGTAATGCTCCGATCTTCCAAAATGACAGCCTCAACTTGACGGACAGATGCCTCATCAATGGCAGAAGGAGGGGTCGACCAGGTCGGGGGGCTGTTTCCACAGACTTCCGGCCATGCTTGAATTTACGATGCCAGCGTTTTACAAGATCATATGATGGGGCATTATCGCCATAAGTTTCTTTCATTTTATCAAAAGTCTCCTGTGGTGTGTTTCTTTTCTAATACAAAAACCGGCTTATGGCTCGACATTCAACAGGCTCTATTTCACACCTGACTCAGTTCAAACACCTGTAAAACAGAAACCACAATTAGTTCAGAGTTGTAATTTGCCACATAACCCGTAGAGATAACAGTCATTGAACATGCAAAATTTAAGCTATATCAGACAACTGTAAGTTGATCAGGAGCATTACTTATTGCACGCACCTCATAGCATACTATTTACATTGTTTTTCTCAATTTTGTCCCTTCCTTTTGAACGTCCCTATTTTGAAAATATTTTTCTATCCTCTGCAAATGATTCAACTTTGCAGATGATTGAACTTTTACTATGTTAATATGGATGATAACAACTAACAGCTTTTCACAGATATTATTTCAAACAAATCTTAGGTTTAAGAATATTGTCGCTTAGTTTTGGACGCTACTATATATATATATATATATATATATATATATATATATATATATATATATATACTTGTTTATTGTTATATAAACATGCTCACATCCCGCTGCTACAAATAGCCACTTGTTTCAATCAAACAACAGATATCATCAGGCAGCGACTTGACTATTCAAAAGTTCAATGAATAATGGTTATTCATTGAACTTTTGAATAGTCAAGTCGCTGCCTGATGATATCTGTTGTTTGATTGAAACAAGTGGCTATTTGTAGCAGCGGGATGTGAGCATGTTTATATAACAATAAACAAGTATTATCAGCTCTTTTTATTGAGCACTATCTAACAACCTCGTTGAATTCATTAGTCCATTACTTTTGAATATAAAAAAACCCGAGTATATATATATATATATATATATATATATATATATATATATATATATATATATATATATATATATATATATATATAGCGTTCAATGCTTTCGGGAAGCATCAAAGCAGGGGGTCACGATTAACACCAGTCGATAGATTCCAACCCGGCAACAGAAGCCATCTCTGACTTCATTAGCAAAGACCTAATCCGTCCGGCTACCGTTATATGCGAGAAATATTGTTGAAATGAGTCATTTATTTTGAAATGCTTTTTTAACGTCTATTGGAGTGATCTAATCATTATATGATGATTTTCGCATAAGATCTAAACGGACCGATATTTTATTTATACTGAAAGTGATCAACAATAAGAAACGGGTTAGTTACTTAAATGGGCTGACATAAATATTTACTTTAATAATTATTATGTACCTACAGACACTAGTGTTTCATCCTTTCAGTATTCATCAGTGCATGGTGTCACGATTAACACCAGCTGAAAGATTCGAACCCGGCAACAGAAGCCATCTCTGGCTACATTAGCAAAAACATTATCCATTCGGCTACCGTAGCATTCAGAAATATTTGGAAATCTAAAAATGTATTTTTTAAATGACTTTTAACGTCTGTCTGTGTAATTTAATAATTATATGTATATTTGTGCGTATAAGCTAAACGGACCGATTTTTTTTATTTCAATTTAAAATGCTCAACGATAAGAAACAAGTTCCTTAAAGCGGCTGACATTATTGTTATTTACTATAATAATTATTAAATACCTACAGACACTAGTGTTTCATAGTGTTTCATCCTTTCGAGAATCATCAGTGCAGGGAATCACGATTAACACCAGCCGATAGATTCGAACCCGGCAACAAAAACCATCTCTGGCTTCATTAGTAATGAGTTAATCGTTCGGCAACCGGTAACCGCGACAAGTGTTGTTGACGATTTTGTGCAGCTTGCTCAACAATACTTTTATATTACTAGTAGGTTCTACCCAATTATTGATTATTTATGAACACTGATGCGATATATTTTACTAAGACATACCATTGTATGTACTACGTGAATAAAATACAGTAATATTGTGCATATATATATATATATGTTGTAGATCACAAACCGACAGAGGAGTTATGTAGGCAAAATGTTTAAACAAATATATATATATATATATGTATATATATATATATATATATATATATATATATATATATATATATATATACGCATGCATAAGTATATATACATAGAACGATCTTAGTGTTTACTATGAACTTTTTATGTAAATATCACGCAGGTATTAATCATGTAGAATATCTGCATAAATATAATTACAAGGTAATATTAAACTGGAGACGATCATTCCATAAAGAACCCGAAAAACGTAATACCGAATTAATTTAAATGAATGTTTAAAAGAATATGCAAATTAGGTAGATTTTCTGCAGATGAATCCAATTCTACGATGCACATATAACAAATGTGTTGTTTTTTAACATAAATAGAAAAAAAGGTGTTTAATATGAATATAAATATATAAGAAATGCCAATTTTTAAGGTATATATATATATATATAAATTATATATATATATATATATATATATAATTTTCTTACTCATATTCGCTTGCAGGACATGGGTATTAGCACTGTAACATCAAATGTAAGTTAGCGTTTAGTAAGATTTCATAAAATGTCACTCTTCTATTTATAATTTCCTTACATTCAGCATTGGACAAACATGACATAGACATTCTCTTTTATGTATTTGTTTGATCATAAACAGTGAATAAACTTGCGAAGGAATAATCGATATTGCTCAGCATTTGCATTTTCTCAGATACATTTCATGTCCTCACTCCTTGAATATATTTATTATATCGCTATGTAACATTTTCTTTACCAAATATATCTGGTGCTTTCTGTGCGGTCGTAAGAATGACATTGATGCGCAATTTATGGCAGCAGGTTTCCTGATCCGACATTGTATAAGTTTCGTGATACGAAAACATCCAACGCAATATAGTCTCAGGTGGTAATATGCCTGTATTGCAACGTTCGAACGCAAAACCTCTGTGAACACTGCTGCTACCACATTGATATAATTTCGTTTGGAGTCCTATAATGTTTAATTTCCATAATATAAAAAAAAATAAATCGTCTAAACTGTTTCACTTATTCTTTATAAAGGCAGATTACATAATATTATCTTATATATAAAATTGTCGTCGTATTAAAGAGGCTTACACTTCTAGACTCATCAATAGAAACGAATCAACAGATACAATTATGTTTCTGATCAGTAACATTTTTCTTTCTTTTTTCTTTGTATTACTCGAATCATCTTTTTTCAATGAAATATTTCACTTTCATTTTGCTTAAATACTAGTTATTGCTGTTGAAAAAATCATTAACATGACGCCATTTTCATTAAATAACCTGAGAGTTCTGGGTACTTACTCTGTTCATAAGATCATATGAATTTGACTGTGATAGGTGTATTAAAAATACATATGACTACAATAAAAATAAGAATACTGGATTTATTCAATGTATTTGTATAGCACAATAGTGTTAAATACTGGGTGTTATTATTATGACGTATATTCTGTATTGTTGTTGTTCGTCTTAGGAAGAGTCTAATCTTTTATCTTGAGGCAGTCTTAGGAGTGTTCCTGTGTTGAGTGTGCATATGTTTTAAGATGTTCCTGTTTGTGGTTCATGGTTAATACACAATCAGAGGAGAGTCGATATACCATGAGTTTGTGCGTTTGACATTTATACGTTTGACAGTTCTTATATGAACGGGAGTGTTTCTATAACCAATGACATATATTTCTTACCTATTTTTGAGATGATGATTTTCACAAAGTTCTTATAATATAAACGGGCAATACCTTTTCTCTTGAATTACAACACGAAGACGCAGAGACACAAAGATGATGACGTCCTTTATTTCATGACCGGTCCATGATTTCGCTCCAGGAATTCAAAGTTTCTTTACATGGCTTTTTCTTCTATAACCTTTCGCTTCCAAGGTTTGACGTCAGCAGCCGTCTCTGACCTCTCTCCTTCGGCTCTTATTCCCCGATTCTTATTCTCTTCTCCCAGGCTGTATCTAAAACTCTACTTATATTGAGAACTCGTCACGTTATCACATGATTAAACATGTGCTTATTAAGCACGTTCGATGGCATGCGTCACGTTGCCAAACTTGATATGACCCCGAGTTTAGTAACCTATTTTTCGAGTAACATGTTTACAATTTCAATTGACGATTAAATTCCTTATTTTAATTTTAATTTTTATTTGTGGTGTAGAGCAGTACGTCAAATAACTTACGTAAGCTGCTTCATCCAGCCACCCTTATGTCGTAAACCAGGTCTCATTTTACCTCTTTACGAAATCCACGACTCTTCGTCCAAATGTGTCCTTGATCTTTTCTTCCGTATGGTTCTTCTATTAATTTGAGCGCTGTTTTCGTTTTGTAACTAACTCCTCTTTTTGGGACAATCTTAAAGCTCATTTATCTTTGTAGTTGACTTCCAAATTTTAAGATATATTTTTCATCCACTGATTCGCTCAGATATCCTTGCTTGGACCCTTGGAACTTGATGAAAACCTAGGAATATCACCCTTAACTAACTAAAACCTTTTGCTCCAACATACCTATTTGTGCTCTAAATTCCCTATAATGGCCCGCTTTTTGTGATTGTTTTCATCAGAGCGTCCAAGATCCAGCAGAAATATCGCATTCATGCCTCTCAAAAAAATATGAGGTTATATCTTATTACGTACCTATGGTATATTTTTCTCTCCCCTCATTAAGCCATATGTGATTTGCCTACGGTACTGCCTCTCATATAGGTCCCTGGTACCCTTAAGGATTTTTGTATCCTCTCCACACCTGTCTCTAATTAATTAAGCCAAGTCTGTCCTCCTGCTTGGAATCGTCACTTGCGATCAGCTGTTTTTTTTTCAATCGCTTAATTACCACAGGGTCCATCTTATTCTCATACGGGGCATCTTTAATGTTTTTTTTAATACTGCGTATGGGTGAGTGATTCTCTGTTTTTCTTTTTAATTAGTGTTTTATTTCGTTTTACATTTTTTCTTTGTTGTTTTTTTCTTTTTCTTTTTCGTATTGTGTGATCATCTAGTTGTAATGGCCCCTTACGTTGGTACCGTGGTAACGCCGTTTTTTTTTCAAACAAACCCTTGCATGAGTGGATTAGTCACGTTCATCAAATATTTGTATTATGTTGCATTGTGGGTGGTATTTTCAAAGAGTTACCAAATATGTGTATATGTTTCGTTGTTCTTATTTAAGAGTCTTAATGTGTTCCTGTGTGTGATCATGTGTCTTAGAATGTGCATGTTGTAAGAGATAGCATATTAGAGACATAAACAGGTATATGTAAAGAGAGAGGCAGTTCTGTATATATATAATAGACAATGTACATGTTACCACACAATGAGAGGTGATTTGATATATAGATAGATAGACCAAGAGTTTGTACGTTAGGCATTTATACGTTTGACATTTCTTATATGAACGAGAGTGTTTCTATAACCAATGACACATATATTTCTTACCTATTTTTGAGATGATAATGTTCACAAAGGTCTTATAATATAAATGGGCAATACCTTTTCTGTTTAATCACAGCACGATGATGCAGAGACACAAAGATGATGACGTCCTTTATTTCATGACCGGTCCATGAATTCGCTCCAGGAATTCAAAGTGTCTTTACATGGCCTTTTCTTTCTCTAACCTTTCGCTTCCAAGGGTTGACGTCAGCAGCCGTCTCTGACCTTTCTCTCTCTCTCTCTCTCTCTCTCTCGGCTCTTTCTCCCGACTTATCCTCTTCTCCCAGACTGCATCTAAAACTCTACTTATATTGAGAACTCGTCACGTCATCGTATGATTAAACATGTGCTTATTAAGCACGTTCGATGGCATGCGTCACGTTGCCAAACTTAACATGACCCCGAGTTCAGTAACCTATTTTTCGAGTAATATGTTTACAATTTCAATGGACCATTTAATTCCTTGTTTTAATGTTCATTTTTATAACAGAACAAATTTCATCATTACATTCCTTTTTCAATAACAGATATGTAAGCTAAACAATTGCAATTCCACTTTCCTTGTTTCAATAATATTATGTATGTATTTTAACTTGTGATTGGAATTTTCAATTCCAAATCAAGCTTCGCAAGTTCGAATGCTTTACTATCCTATTTCATATTTACATTTAACTAATTCCCTATTATTTACTTACTTGAAAAGGGGACAGCCCTTTATCATGTAACAATAGTAAGCACAAAATTATCTCTCTATCACATTGCCCTATACATTGGAATACACGCAATCACATTACAAGTGTATTATTTTTATTTATAGGCAATTTTATTGATTATTGTAACAATAGTGTGTAATTAAAGCAAAATATAATAGTTATACGACTAAACATTTTTAAAATCCTTGCTCGTGCGTAGTCATTAAAATTTTGAAAGCTTTTTACCATTCATATTTTATCTAGAGACACAAGCAATGTTATCTAAATAAAATTAATTCCAGTTCGATAATATTTTACAGATAATATTTATCAAACGATAGTGTATTACTCACCTTTATCTTTAGTTTAAAATGAAAATTCAAATAAACACACAAATAGATTAAAATTTCAATTATTTATTTATTCATGCTACCATTAAAAATGCAGATAAGCAATTGGTGTCATTGTTTAACCAACTTACTTGCGCTATAATTTTAAACATATGAAATTATTCTCGTGAATTAATAAATTTTCTCTATTAAGTATAATACACTTTAGAAATTTTGTTATATGGACGATTGAAAATCGATTTCGTTTGTCAATGCATGTATAATATATGCTATGCCATAAAATTAACGGTTGTATTACTAGGGGCATCCGTATAACTCCTGGTCGGATATGTTCACTAATACACTGCAAGTATTCATCTGACTCATAAACGATGGTATTATTATTAGTGTTCAATTGAACACTAATAATAATAGCATCGAAAACCAAATAAAATGATTGAAACCCAAATATAATGATTAAACGACGAAACATTTTAAAAATCCTACGAAATATAATAATTATACGACGAAACATTTGAAAAATCTTAAGTTTATTAATTTTGGAAATGTCAACGTCCTGGCATGCTAAAGATCGTTTAATATTTCCATTCTTCGAATTCTACATTTGAGATAGAAATTATGTTGATGTCAGTATGTAATTAGTCTCCGAGCAGATGAATTCTAAATTTTCTGCTTGTATTTCACTCATTGATAGAGAAGACTAAGCAGAGTGCTACAGATATCTGAGGGTTTTGTACTATAGAAAAGAAATGAAAGATATTCAATATGTATAGGTGGAATGCTGTTTCGAAAACGAGTGTGCCAAAAAAATGTTTTCTTAATTCTGAAAAGAAAATTTTTAGTAAGCGATACCCGTCGTGTAACATGGAGATCCGTATGGCAGCAGCAACTGTACGAGAGCTAACGTATGCCAACGACCGAGCCGCGTGCAAAAGTGACGTCATAGCGAGGAGGAATGAAAAGAAAAGAATCATAAAAAAAAGATAAAACTTAGTTTGAGGTTGACAGAAATAGACATATTACACACGTTTTCCGAGACCGACAGGAGAAAATGTGTCCTAAACATGGCCAGTCAAAGCCAGAATATTACGTGTTTGACATCGTAGAGAATTGGTAAGAACATCCGAGTACTAGAAGACATTTGAGCAAGTGACAAGGCGTAATTCTGGAAGTGCCTGTAATATAGTTATATGTTATTTCCATTGAAAAATAAATAAGTCGAATTTATTCCTTGTCTTTGTTACATCGAGACTGTTAGCATACAGCGTGTTCGTCACGATTGTTGACATGTAACGATTACAATACACTCGCCATGGCCGGCCACTGATGATCGACATTGACCAAATTAAAGCCATTTGGTGAACAAGATTGCTATGTTACAATCAGACAAATCGCATACATTCTCCTGATTTGCAAATAGATCGGAGAAAATAAATTGTATAAACTTTGTTCTTTTTCTAAACTTGAAGTTCAGGTTCCTCCTTCCTAAAAATAACAGATATTATTTTTAAAGCCAACATAATGCCTCACTCGGAAATTAACATTTCTTGTTAGTCTGATGTGTTACAACATATAAAACTACAAGCGACGAATAATTATTCTCCTCATGTCTCATATTTTTGGTTGGTTCGAATAAAGGTTCCAACTCATACTTTTGATTTTTACCATCGTTGAGTTTAATATAAAAGCCACGACATTTATTTTGCCTTTTCTATTTTTATTTTAGATTAGGTAGATTTATTTCTGCCTTAGAAAATCGATAAGAGGGAATTTTTGAGCGAGGGTTATATCTCTTGAGTCTTATAATTTCTAACTTTTATCGATGAAATGTTAGAATTCATGTTTATTTGTAGAATAGAGCAGGACTTATTTTTTTTGACTCACGTATTTTATCGTTGCTATATGTAAACCGTTTGATCATTTAAGAGTGTTTCTCTTCGAGCTAAAGGTTTATCGTAATAGCTGCGGTGAACATGAAAGGGGATTTTAAATCGATATTAAAGAGACAAATACTATTAGTAAAAAAAAAATAGGGAAATTGCCTTCAACTGAATAGGAGCACAATGCCTTGTAACAAGTAACCGATCCCCGGTAATGATTAATACTAATATTCTCATCTCTCCCCTTCCTTCTCCTCATTCTGATCTGCTCCTCCTACTATAATAGTAATAATAATAGGATGCAGATGAAAACGTAGTGCCCGTCGAAATTGCACAATTTTATCCTTCACCACGTGATGATGATTAAATAAGCGCGTTAAGAATCAACACACTTTTGATAACGCAAAACAGGTGAATTTATGTCAGTAACGTAAAAATCTTGCGTTCTGGTGACGATAAAGTCGCCGAAGGCGTTTTATATATCGTTTACGTTGTTGAAGCATTTCATACGCAGAAAGATGTTGCTTAGATGTTTGGGGATATTTTTTTTTACGCAGAAAGTTGTCGAGAAGCTAGAAAAAGTGGTAGTCGGTAGGTGTGAGGTGGAAAGTATTGCGTATGAGAAAAACTTTCGTAGCCCAGTTCCTTTGACTTCTGCAGGGTCAATCTAGCAAAATGCGGTCGGATGTTATCGTA
The DNA here is from genome assembly GCF_053919585.1 of Euprymna scolopes. Lineage (NCBI taxonomy): Eukaryota > Metazoa > Mollusca > Cephalopoda > Sepiida > Sepiolidae > Euprymna > Euprymna scolopes. The sequence continues at coordinate 106,422,797 of NC_136486.1, read as the reverse complement.
GAAGATAACTAGGCCTTTTTTGTTGACTAAAGCTGAGTTTTTTGCCGAAGTTTGTGACACATTTCGTGTATGTGTAGACAGCATTTCTCTGCCGTAATGGTTTCGCCAAAATTCCAAAAAATGGATGAGGCCGGTTACAAGCCACCAAAGAGTCAGCATGACGTCCTTTTGTACAACGCTAGCTTCTGGAATTGTTTTGGAGCTTTGTCGGCGTCTAACAACTGAGCAATTCACGAACAGTTGTGCGTGGATTAGTTTCTAATATCCGACTGTTACGCTCATCATCTTCAAGACTCCCGTCGCTGCTACGAAATTTCCTAACCAGCATTGTGCTGTGCGTCCAGTAGTCGTTTCTGTGCCAAATGTTTCGTTGATATGGCAAGCTGTTTCAGCAACTTTTTAGCCTAGCTTGAATTTATATGAGAAAATTGTGTGAATTTGCTTTTTTCCCCATCCTGTATTCAACATTCTGAAGAGAAGTCATACTTGTTTAAATACGATTGTAATGTAAACGATTAGATAAAACAAAAAAGCCCGCTTAAAATGATATAGAAAATAAATGGATTCCAAAAATGTCTTATTTGAAGATACATAATTCGGAATAAAAATGTTAAAATCCGCAATTTTCTTGTCAACCAACAAATGTTGCTAGTGTATATATATATGTATATATATGTATATATATATATATATATATATATATATATGTGTGTGTGTGTGTGTGTGTGTGTGTGTGTGTGTGTTTCTAAACACCACGAACGTTTTGTGGTGAAAGTTATAACGATAGAATTTCGAAATACTTTTAGGTGTTATCAAATTTCTAATTAAAAATGTACACACATCATCAACACCCAAATATTGTAAATACTCTTAAAGGCATTGCTTTGCTGTTTCCGTACTTTTTTTTAATGTTGAAGAGACATGCCTGTGCAAAGTATAATTATTTTTCCCGCAGCAAAATACAAGGGAATACTTAGAACATTTGTGTGACGATAAATTGATAGCTAAGCCTTAATACTTGATAGATATAAATCGGTGTAATATAAATAAAGCATACAATAGCAATAGCAAATATATAGCACGTTTTCAGTACATGTTAAGGTTGATAATTTCGAGGAAATAATGTTGTTGGCTAATAAAAATTTCACTTCATATGAATATCTATCGTTCTTTTCTCCTTAAGTCCGCACATCAAATGAGCGATGTTTTTAACACAGAGGAGAGAATTTATCAGTTTCTGCGCATTTAATTGATCTGTTTAAAATTTAACTTTTTAAATATATAAATACATCATGTAAATTCATTCTCTTCTGGAACGATTTCCTTACCAAAAGAAATGCCATTACGTACATGATAAATTGACAATGTTGTTTAAAAAACAGTTACAATAAGAGTCCAACTGTATAGGGCTCATTATTTGATTTCAAGAAAATAACAGGGCGCCGAAATATATGGATAATTGTCCCAAGTAAAGAAAAACATTGAACGTAAATTTAAGCATGAAAGAAAAGCGATTTATATTGCGCGAGTTGTTTTTACCAAAAAGTCGTTTTATCAACATAACTTTATATGAATGAATATGTAAAATCAGGTAAACGCCTGATTAAACCTTAAATAATTTTGAAAAATTCTTTTCTAAAAGCATTTTTTTCTTTATTTTAGCTACACACTGGGTAGAGTCAAAATCACTCATCAGCTGAAAACAGGAACTATGTAATCAAAAGTTACTAAGGCGAGATGGGGCTAAGAATTTACCCAATAAGCGTGTAATATGATGAGGTGAGTCAGAATAGGTCAAACTTGTCTGTTTTCTTACTGTCTGAATTTGCAGCTTAAAAGGTCTGAAAAAATACAGCAAGGGTCCAATGTTTAAACACACGCAAAAGAGAATAAGAAATAATTAAAACACGGTAACGGTTACATCTTAAACTAAACTTACCCTGTCAATTTCTGCTCACGTCACTAATTATGCATAAACTGATGTCAAACAGACATCAACAAATATTACTTAAAAGTAAGTAGAACTTTTTAATTTAACACTTTAAGTAGGTTATAATTAATTGATGCATATCATATTAAGAAACTACAAATACGATTTAATGATAACAATAAGTACACTACTAAATACATTTAGCTATTATAAGAATTTCAATCATCAGTGTGCATGTATGTTTGCATGACAAGCTAGAATTAGACAAAAAACGCTACAAAGCCAACGGCCGCAAATTTAGTATATTTTTGATCGGCGTTGCGCTGGATATATAATATCTAACATTTAGAAGAATATATTCGTTCTTTGATTTCTACAAAGTAGACGATTACTTAACCATTTCATGCAGTAATTTATACACACAACAACTTATTACTCGGATAATATATTATAGAAAGAGGAGGCATATGCGGGTTTAAATCCAGCTAAAAAGAAATGGGCTGGGCAGAGAAGAAGGGTTTGTAAAGAAAAAAGATAGAGAGACAGATAGACACATAGATGTTACACTTTTGACAACGCTAAGTAGTACTCTTGTATAATATAAATCTATTTAGTTGTTTTATTCATAATTTCGGTCAGCTAAATTGAACGATATACATTGGATAGTCCATGAAATACAAAAGGTGTACACCCGTGACTCTAGTATATTTATGAAGTAAAATCGGTGTCACTAGACCTGTCATAGTAAAAAGAATATACAATTTTTTAGTAATAACTCGGTAATACGATGCTTTATGATAGATTGAATTATTTGTGAGGATAAATATATTTATGAAAAGGTGTAGTATATGGCATAAATCAGTCTGGCAAACAAAATATAACAAATATGCAAATGTAATTTCATAGGACGCGCAAGTAACATGAAATAATCCTGTTTACTGGTTATTCATGTGCGAATGTTTACAAATTATTTAAAATAAATAAAATGGGTAACACATGTTGAAAGCGGCAAATAATCACACAGAACAAAGTAATACATGTTTGAGAAACAATACAAAATTTGCTTTTCAAAAGAGGGGAGAACTAGCCAATAAAATAACAACTGTCAACGTTAATGGAATTTAAAACGAACGACAACACTGATTTATTTTAAGTACAGTTCAAATTTAAATTTAGCAAGAATTTGATTAGTTTCCAATTAGATGTTTGTGGATGCCGTCATAAAAAGGAGAGATTAAAAGGAAACAGCCATTACGAAAGTTGCAGGTATTTCACGAAACAACGATAATTTATCTCGTAAATTACTACGAATCATTGTCAGTGCAATGCTTCGTGTTGAAAAAACAATGGATATTTTTCGCAATAATCTATATAATAAAGTAAAATAAGTCGGTATGTAAGTTTTGATAATGAATAGATTCATTCTAACTAACTTTGATGGAATATGCTTTGATCTACACGTAGCATTAGTGCCACTCTCAACGTAAACCCTCTAGATTAACTTGATCAGAAGCAACGTCCCACACATTTACTGTAGCGGCCACAAAATGCCGGAAAGATTTTACTCCAATAATTTTTCCTCGAATTGCTAGACTATGGAATTTCTTCTCTTTCCCTGTTTTAATGATGCAGATATTTACATGGAATGCGAACATATATCGTATAGCTCAAGACTTAGTATTGTGTTCTTGTGAACATGGCCCCACATAGTAGACCCTAAAACAAATAATACTTTAAATAAGATTCGGGCGAAGCGAATAAATGTAAAAACAAATATAATAAGTGTGATTAACAACTTCCTATCGCTGAACGATAGGCCCTGTTGTTAAGGAAATATATTTTAATTTAATTCCCATTAAAATATACGTTACTTATTTGATTTTTCTTTTAGAAAAAATGTCATTTCCGTTTTCACAAGGTCATGTACATAAAATAACCGACATTATTTATCTGTATGGCAATTGTTATTGCGAAACTTAATTTCGAATAATAATATATTCCCAATTTATTACTAATGAAAAAAGCTTAATATATTTTTCTGCCACTTAAAACAAGGTTTAATTAAATAGATCTTTCGAAATACTAGACGACCTCACGTCTATTCTATAAGTAATGGCTGATATATGCATTCGTGTTTCCTTTAAAAAATTATCTAAATATAAAGCATATCACCTTACTCTTCGTCAGTTTACACATCGATGTAATTGGCTAATAGAGAGCCATTTGAACGATATATTTTAACACGATTATAAAAATGTCAATTAGTATAAGCATTTCGGTAATGTTTTTGCTATGCAACAACGAAAGTACCATAAGTCGCTGGCAACAGCAAGTTTAATCCTCATCATTTAAGAAATTATGAGCTAAATCAACGTGATGTACAGCTTTAGTATATATACGCACACTAAGATTATCCTGCGCATATAAAGCTATGCATACTCAATTTGATATTTCCCTTGGCGATATGAGTGGTATTTCTGTGATTCTACTTTTACTATCGTTCTAAAGATACATATTTAAATGTGCAGCTGGTGTCCAATGAGGTGACAGCCATATTCCTATAATGTATATATTTGAATACGTTAGCATATATCCATTTATTGAATGATAAATATGGCAATATATATATATAAATAGGTACATATATATATATATATATATATACGTATATATGATATGAACACACACAGATTTATATTTGTACTATAAATATATATATATATATATATATTACAAATATATATGTGTGTGTGTGTGTGTGTTCATATCATATATACGTAGAGAACGATATAAATAGGTACATATATACGTATATATGACATGAACACGCATATATATATATATATATATTTGTATTATATATATATATATATATATATAGTGTGTAGCAAAATTATTTGGTGCATTGCTTTTGTTCGTATTTATCAAGAAATATTCAGTTAATTTGAATGAACTTTACACCCAATTTTTGAACAGATGTTATCTATCTAAAACTTTAACAGAAATGAAGATATACTTAGTTGACAAATATTTATTCACAAAAATCAACTTACTCATATGCAAAAGTACTTTACATACTGTCCAATTTTATTCTTAATCAGTCATTTCATCTTGCAACAATATTTCAACCAATCAGAAATTTCATTCTTAAACAATCATTAAATCTTCTACAATATTTCAACACGAGGTTTCGGGCTCCTTCCAGTTAATTGCTAATCCTCTGATTTCCTCTATTATTACTGTTTTAAAATAGTTAAAACAAAAGAATCGACAAAGTATAGGCATAAAGATGGAAAGGGTTACAGAAAAATAGCTTCAGAACTAAAGTTTATGATGAGTCAGGTTTGGCTGTCACGAGAAAGTTGAAATAAACTGGTGGTAAAACTAAAAATCTTCTAAAATATGGTCAGTCATGTAAATTAAATGATGTTACTGCTAGTAAGTTACATTACTCATAACTAGAAAAAAAGGAAGTATTTCTGTCTCGTTCACATATTCAGAAGCATTTACAGAAAGCAGGTGTTGGAATAACCAAGGACACAATAAAGAGATCATTGAATTGTACATATTTGTATTATCGATCACCGGGAAAGACTCCATTGTTGATTTCTAGATGTGCGAAAGATTATTTGAAATTATTTAAAAATATTAATGTGAATCGGATGACTTCTGGGGCAAACGTATTTGGTCAGATGAAACAAACATTCAGCTTTTGGGAAGAAACATGCCAACCCGTGTATGGAGGAAAAAGGGCACAAAATTTAAACCATCTGATATAATTCTCACTGTAAAAGTTGGAGGTAGGTGTGATGATTTAGGGCTCGTTTTCTGTAGATGGTGTTGGAGTAATGGAAATTATAGAAAGGAAAATGAATGCAGCAAAAAGCACATTTTGTCAGCACATTTGTTGAAGAATGTCGCAGATTTAGAATTCGGCCGTGACTTTATATTCCAGGGAGACGATGATCACAAGCACAATGCCAAAATAAGTATGAAATCGTTAAAGAGTTGTATTCTGGGAGTTGTATTCTGCAGTGGTCTAACCAGTCATCCGACCTGAGCCCCAGCGACAATTTGTGGAAAACCTGAAATTAAAATGCATGCAAGCGATCTAAAGACTATCTAGAAATTGAAGAAATATTGTAAAGAAGAATGGCTTAAACTACTAGCAAATGCTTGTAAAGAACTAGTAGGCAGTTATCGCCAGCGTTTAGGGGCGGTCAGGCAGAACAGATAATATACATCTAAATATTATCAAATGTGTTAAATACGTTTGTATATGGATGATGTGAATTGTTGTTAATAAGTATTGTGTTAAATAAGTATATCTTTATGTCCATTTTAATTTTAGAAAGATAATATCTGTGCAAAGGTTGAATCTCAATTTCATTCTAATTAACTTGATATTTTTTGACAAATACGAAAAAAAGCAATGTAACAAATATGTTTGCTACCCACTATATATATATATATATATATTCGTGTGTGTGTGTGTAAATGTGTGTATATATATATATATATACATATGCATTCATATATATTTCTCTATATATAAAAGTATAGTATATGTGTGAATACATTCATATATATATATATATATATATATATTTCTATACATATATATGTATATATATACAAGAATATTATATTACATTATATTACATTATATTATATTATGTGTATATATATATATATATATATATATATATATATATATATATACCTGTATTTACAAAGAAATACATCTTTGTATAAAAATATACAGTTATCAACGGATATATGTTTCAAGATGTTTGCGATAAAGCAGTGAGACTAGATCAACGAGATTCGAAACTATATATAAATATATATATAATGCGACCGCAATATATATATATATATATATATATATATATATATAAGGCAGTTAAATTAGAATTTGCAACCTGTATTATGCGAAAGAAGGGGTACAGTTTATTTTTCCCACAACTTAATAGAGTTTCAAAGTATGGCTGAAATACTTAAATGAAAAATAGTTAGCAAAATAACATTCATATATACTGGCTTTTCTTTTGAAAAAAAATGATAAATGCAGATAATAATTGTATTTCTTCCTTCTAATAATAAAAGTTGTACATTCAAACTTGCGATAATCCTCTTTTTATACCGATATTTTATCTCGAATATTGAGCATTTTTATATGGTTAGGATTGCCCTATATATATGTATGTTTAGATTTATGCAGTAAAAAAAAACAATTGGTACTAATCAACTTGTGGCAGCGTGTGAAAAGGTAGCAAAAACAATACACACACAACTATATATATATATATATATATATATATATATATATATATATATATATATATATGTATATATATATATATGATAAATAGTGCTAAATAAATTGTTTTATCTATTTTCTTTCCACTTCCTTTGAACACAATCTTATGAAATTATTTGCAATTATAACACACAAATAATAATAATAATAATAATAATAATAATAATAATAATAATAATAATAATAATTGAGACCATAATTAACCATGGTCTAGTCCGGCACCTTACAGATGCTAAACTTCTGACTGACAAACAATATGGATTTAGACAAGCCCGTTCCACAGCTGACATCCTCACTGTAATCTCTGAACGTATATACCATTCACTGGACAAAGCGGGGGAGGGCAGAGCGGTAGCTCTAGATATATCTAAGGCTTTGACAGGGTATGGTACAACGGTCTCCTCAGGAAAATTAAATCATACGGTATCACTGGTAGAATACTTAGCATAATTAAATCCTTCTTAGATAAGAGAAAAATCCAGGTTGTCCTCGACGGTCGAACATCTTAACAGTGTGATATAAATGCGGGAGTGCCTTAGGGGTCTATTCTTGGACCTCTATTGTTCCTGATATTTATTAATGGCCTCCCCGGCAAAACTGCCTCTGAGATGAGTATATATGCTGATGACAGTCATGACAGGAAAACAAATGAACACATATCTAAAGAAATGGCAAAAACACTAGAGGATGACCTCCAATCTGTAGTGGAATGGGGGCATAAATGGATGGTCACATTCAATGCTGCAAAGTCTAAACTAGTTTCCTTTAATAACTAAAAGAAACCTTCTCTGCCACCAATAGCAATGGTCAGTGACTCCCTGTCTTAGAGTACATCTTTCAAACTGCTCTGCCTAACGTTCACAGGAAACACGAGCTGGAACAATTATATTGAAAACATTGCCAGTGACGCTGCAAAAAAAGGTAGGCTCTCTCTACCTTGCTAGAAAACTACTGACACCCGAAAGTATCCTGTATCTCTATAAGGCCACCATTTGCCCATGTATGGAGGATTGTTGTTACATCTGGGCTGGTGCGTCTACTACTAGTCTCTCGCTCCTAGACAAGGTTAAAAAAAAAGAGTCGCCAATCTGATAGGCCCTGAACTGGCATCTAAGCTTCAGCCTCTGTCCCATCGACGAAACGTTGCGTCTCTCTGCTTGTTCTACAAGTATTTTAATTGTGAATGCTCTGAAGAACTGCATACACTTGTGCTCCCACGCGCAGACACCCCCGACAAACGCGACAGGCAGCTAAATCCCACAGTAGAGATCCATAGATGTAAAAGATCTTTCTATCCAGTTTCCCCTGCTAGACTTTGGAATTCCATTCCAGGATCCTGCTGACATGCAGAAGTTCAAGTGCAACGTGAACCGACATCTTTCTGCCCAAATCTCTACATAGTGCCCCAGTAGTTGCTGACCCTGATAGGAGCCCCCTACACCAAAGTGGCAATGTGCCTTGTTTGTGGTGAAAATGTAATAAAAAAAAATAATAATAGTTACAATAATAGTAAGCACGATGATCATTATAATATTACTAATAGGACCCGTTTCCCTGAGTTGCCTTGTGTAATATAGAAGAATGCAAAATATTTTTAAAAAAGTAGAATGAATATATGTATTCTTTTTTAAGAAGTAGTCAGTAAGAAAACTATTGCTCGCTATAGAATTGGATCTTTCTATAATTGTGTGTGCATTTGCAACCCTATTTATAAGTATTTTTATTTACAGATAGAGTGTGCGTGTGTGTGTATGTATGTATATATAATATAGAATTAAATATATGTGTGTATATATGCATATATATACATATATATACAATTATTACTTAAAAAAGAGCCTTTCCTACTGTCACTCTATTAAATGGACACATGCAAATTCCGATTTTTCAGTTCAGCAGTCATTCATATTAACAATATCTATTATATATCTTAGAAGCTTTGCTTTTTATTAAATTTCGCAAGGAAACGGTGTTTAATTAACATCATTAAGTGTGCGTTGAAAATATTCCTTTTGCTGAAATGTTCCAACTTCTCATTTACGTTACTGAAGATAACTGCTAAAATCAAACTGATAGTATCAGAGCGACTCGGCTAATAGAGCTTAAGTGAAAATATAGGGTGAATTGAGATAAGTGTTTGTCATCAAAACGTTACACGCGAAAAACTACAGATGAAAGATTGGGGTTATTAACTATGCTTGTATGCCCCTACTTCTTGTGCTATGTGTAAGCTGTTACATTTAAGGTGTAGAGATTATAATAATAAAAATTTATATTCCCGAACGATATAATGAATTGGGCCCACTTTAAAAAAAACAAAATCAGATAAATTGTTTCCTATTATAAGTGTGTGAGAATAAACAGACAATACGTTAGGTCTGTTACATCGAAAAAAATGTATTATCTTTGGGGTCTTGTTTGATAACCAAGGAAAACGTATATTTGCCGTCTGTCTTATCTCATGTTTTATGCGTTTTATTTAAATATATTTTCTTTAATGTTCTTTCAAATGTTCACATGACATTTTCAAAATTGTTCTTTCTTATGACCTTAGATATATGTTCTGTTAATTTTCCGTATAGGTTTCTTAAGGTAGGCAACCTGAATTTCCCGTGTTTATTTAAGTCCGTTATAATACATTTTATGTTACCAAACACGAATATGTTCCATCGTCTGAGTTTACCACCCACCTCTAAAAAATAACTAAAATTGTTTATTACCTTACCTTATCATAGTCGATTTTTTTTTTGCAGTATACTTTTGGGCTACTACTGATGAAGTCATGTGTAAAAAAAAACTATTTGCGCCATTAAACCCATTGCTCGTAAATATCAATGCAAATTAAAAAGAAAATCAGCGTTTCCCAGATAAAAGCGACATACAGTTTGTGTTCATGGAATGAGGCTTTTATTTTGTTATTGTATAAAGCTCTTGGATACACAATATTCAATGTTGTATTTTGTTGTATTTTCGAAGCTAACTAACTAACCTACCCTTACTAGTGTTGAGGGAGGGGGTGCCCCCCTCATTTACGGAGAGACAAAATATGCGTCCTCACATCATGGTGGACGTGCAGGACAGAGACAGAAAGATAGCAAGGGAATTATGGGAAGGGATTTCTTTGTATCTCTACGCTCATGGACAATTTACTACGCGTCCATGCTGCAGAGTGTGTTAGAAACAGTGGCACAAGGAAATAGTGCCACATCCCTCCCTATGCAATCCGAAATTTATGAGTATTCATAAATTTCAGAAGTCCCTAATTTTCCGTGAATGGTGCGTCAACCGGCCGTCAGCAATCAATGTCCCCATGCTCTACGTTCCATCAGGAACTCAGTGAAGCAAGTTATCTTTTTCCACCAGGCTCTTGGTAGACTGGTATACTGCTTCAAATACCAGAGAGGGTAATAATCCTCGCCCTCCATCGAGGCAATGACCTCATGATTTCAGTTACTGGTTTTACACTTTCTTTCAGCAACCAGTATAATGTATTTAACCAAGTCGGAGTTCGTGACCTCATCACTCCGACCTATATGTATTCCAAGTTATTACTTCAGTTACTGGACTTACGCTCTCTTCAGCAACCAGCATAATGTATTTTAAATAAGTCGGGGTTACGTGACCTCATCACGCCGACCTATATGGATTTTAGTAAAACCGCGGTCTTCAGAGGTTCTAATCCAATTTAATTCTCTTAGAGCAAGGATTCTGCCACCGAGCGACCAATAAAAACTATCAAGCACGGAATATTTATTAATTATATAAAGAATTAATTAAGAAGGGCACTCAGCCTTCATGAGTTAGAATACTCAATTAGGTGAAAATAATTTCCAAAAATAAACAATTCAGAAACCTGGTATACATTAAATCAATGAAATAGGGTGTTAAAATATTTTTTTTCTTAAAAAATAAAAAAAAATATTTTTAAAAAATCATTTCAGAGAACCTTAGTCACAATTAGAATTTGTTTACACAATGCAAACGCATTTCAGTTATTACATTCATAATTAACTTTTCCCCAAATTTCAGGGTACATTTAAAAAGTATGTGTATTTTTTCTAAACTTGATTTACAAAAAAATCATTAAAATTTCATTCCAAAATTTAAAAATTATTTCAAGTATTTTGGTTCATCGTTAAAATCAATTTATGTTAGTTAACTTCTTTGCAAAGTAATTCATTTATTACTTTAAAAACAATCTTCTCAAAAGGTCATAAACTTCGAATAGACCCATTTTTCGTAATACAATTCAAAAATTATTCCAAACATTTGGTTCATTATTAAAATTAATCTTCCGAAAAGATCATAGAAAATTCATTTTGAATCAATTTATCCTTCACAATGAGATTCAGGGACATCCCAAAACTTTTTCATTTCGTAATTATTATTTTTAAAATTCAGTGTACATTTAAAGTTATTTAATTGATTCTAAAAATTATTTCTTCTTATAGACCATTATCAAGGTCATTTCGAATTCAGAAACATTTCACGTTAATTAACTTTATTTTCCAAAGTAATTATTTTATTATTTAAAAGCAACTCTTTTCCTAAACTCACTCACAAGGATTATTTCGAATTAAAAAACTCCCGCCACACCTGGGAGTCACGTTAGTTAACGACCAGTTCTGTATAGTTAACAGCTCGAAAAAATAAAAGTTTCAATTAAAGAGAGATCTTTCTAGACTGAGCAAATCTTTTTTCTTCTTAGAATTCATTCAATTTTACGTATATACTCCTCAGTCAATATTTCAGGGACCCCTATCATACGGTCCAATTTCAAATAAACCTTCAATTATAGAATTCGCTCGAATAATTCTTCCTTAAAAATAATCTAGAATTCAGGGAAATTTCTTTCGTTAGTCGAATAATATTTCCTTAGAAATTATAAAAAAATCAGAGAATATTCGAAATGTAATAGCGTAATTTTTCTTTAAAAAATCTATGAACATTTCAGAGAACTCTGAAAAAATTAACGTAATCATGTAACAGTTGGCTTTTGCAAACAATCGAAGATTTCAAAAAAGTACTTCAAGTGATGTTTGAAAAATTGTCTCTGTTTTTATTTTTAATAAAAACCAATTGAAGACATCATTTAATGTAATTTAACGAAGCATAAATAATTTTGTTCTTTAAAGTTGGTAGAAAAATTTAAAAAAAGCTCCAAGTTAATTCGTTATTATATGCCCTCCTGCAATCAGCGATGGGGGTTTAGCTATACAATCATTAAAACGCAAGAGTAGAGAGAGAGAATGAGGGGGAAAGAAGGGGATAGAGACAGGGAGATGCCATTACACACCCTACCACTCTCATAACACTATTACGTAATCACACACAAAAAAATCTTCGATTTTAAAAGTCACTCTCTCGTCCCCAAAAAAGCTTGCAGAGGGTGAAAGAATGGAAGACAACACGAGAGGTGGAGAAAGATAGGAAGAGCAACAGAGGCAGCTCGCATTGTTCCACCACTCATCCCTCAACACCCTCACAAACACCATGACGAGGTTATCATCGCTTATCTTTCCTATGTGCAGCAATTGTTTTAAACAAATGAGTGGCAGGTAGACTTAAACATTACTACGAGTTTTAAAAAATAACAAAATAGAAAAACAACCCTATTTTGAACAAGTTTGTAAAATCCATTCTCACACAAAACTTTCATATTATGTAATCTAAATTTGTAGTAATGATCTGTTTCTTCTTTTCTTTTTAAACAGACAAAACATCAATAAAAAAACATTATCAATTCAAAAAAAAGTCCCCTTATGTTTCAGCGTTAATTGTTACCTAACCTGAAAAAGAACACAACTGTTCATGCAACACAGTGCCGAAACAAAGTTCCATTTTCTCAAATCCAACTGAAAAAAGTAATTAAAACTCTACAAAGTTCTTACATTTGAAAAGTCAAAAGCAATTTTTTTAAAAGTCCTATATTTTTATAAACCTGAAATAAAGATCAGATAAAAAATGTTAGGTATACTTTTATTCTTTACTTTTTTTTTGTCTCTTTTAAATTTATTTTTCGAGCTTCGTGTTTTAAGGATTTTTTTTCTTTCGTGTAATAACAAGATGCATAGATATACATACATATAGATATATATCTTGAGAGAGGCAGAAAGAGAGAAAGCGTGAAAGCAAGAGATATTGCATATTCTAGAGACAATTTCTTTTTGTCTCGGTTTTTTTTTGTGTAGGACACATTTCTTACTTTTTTTTTTCGAAAGGTTACTTTCAATACTCTTTTTTTAAAATCGATCTTTTGTAAACTGTTTGTTTTTTGTAGGTGGAAACAATTTTTTGTTCAGGTTCTAAATTTTCTTTTTGAGTACGTTTTTTTTGTGCGCGTGTGTACTGGTCTACGATTTTTTTTTAAATTTTGCCAGAAATAAGAAATTTCCGTTTTTAAAGACCGTGGACCATTTTTTTTATTCGATTCGTCTAGTGGTCATTATTTTTGGGTGTGCCATGGGTTTAAGGGTCGAACTTATTTCCATGCTAGGAAACAGTATGTCCTGGTCATAGTGCATCATTTATACCACTATCAGCCGGTCACTGAGGTGTGACCGACAGACGTGTTATAGTAAATGTCTTAAAGCGGTCTCATGAAGTTATGAAGATGGGCCAGTCATTAGGGTCTGTGTAGTAAGAAGAAAATCATACCTGAGATGTTGGATCTGAGTGTGGCTCCTTTCTTTTCTCAAGATGATCTCTTCACCCTGGTGGCATTCTAGTGGGAATCTTCATCTCTTTGTCCTCAGCGCCGCCTTCCGACTTCAGACATTTATGAAGGCATTCATGGCAGACACAATTAAAACTGGATAATAGGCTTTTCGAAGCTAACTAACCTACCCTAACTAGTGTTGAGGGAGGGGGTGCCCCCTCATTTACGGAGAGACAAAATATGCGTCCTCACATCATGGTGGTCATGCAGGAAAGAGACAGAAAGATAGCAAGGGAATTATGGCAAGGGATTTCTTTGTATCTCTACGCTCATGGACAATTTACCACCTGTCCATGCTGCAGAGTGTGTTAGAAACAGTGGCACAAGGAAATAGTGCCACAATACGTTACCATGTAATATTTATTTTCATAATATTTATAAGAAAAGGTTGTTACTCTAGCAGAATGGTTCGGTATCGAGTGGCAGTCAACAGATGAGGCCGAGCAAAGTAACAGACACCGACGAATTTAAAAATAAACACACCCTAAAATATAAATACAATAAATATCAAAATAACAAAACTCTACTGTAAAATTACTGATATATATATATATATATATATATATATATATATATATATATATATAGGATTGATATGTAGTTTGCTTGAAGCATTGTGTGGGATAGGTATGTAGTAGAGATTTAGAAGGCTATCTCAATGCGAGAAATGAAATATAGTCGGTGTTGTTGAAAGGAGACGAGAGTAAGTGGCAATTTTCAAATCAATAAGTACATACATATATGTTTATATATACATATATTTATTCAGTTGTATTAGGCACAAATGTCTTACTTGTTATGTCTGCGACAATATCCATTATTAATTTCGGAACAAAATACCTTTTCAAATGGTAGACCTAACAGATTGTTTCAAAGCATGCTAGATGATGGAACGGAAGTTGGATAGCTGTGTGGGGCCTCAGAGCAAATGTGAAGAGGTGATTTATGTATGGTCTCATTAGGTAATTAGCATGTTTATATTTTCATTTATTTATTTCTTTTAGTTTATAACTTGTTGCTTTGGTGTGAACTTTTTTAATTTTGATGTTCTCTGTCTATTTTTTTGTATTTATTGTTATTATTGTTATTATGGTTATTATTATTATTATTATTTATTTTCTATTGTTTTATTTTTTCCTGCTGGCATATATTAGGTGGGATGACTTTGCGTATCTAGGTCACGTAAGTCGTTAGTAGGTTGTGTCCGGCTAGCTTTTGAAGGATAAAGTAGGAGTGGGATGTGAGAGAGGAGAGGAGGGGGTCGAGATGGTTCGCTGCTGAGTGTTTAGGTTGGTGTTGCGGTTGTCAGGAATAGGAAGATAGGTGTGAAGGGGGCACTGGGTTGAGATTCCTAGGGAGTTATTAATTTATTTAATTTCATAAAACCATAAGTGGTGATAGATGGGACATTTTTTCATCTAATTCTTTATTGTTGTTGTTTATGTATTAATTTGAGTTTTTTGTTAATGTTATTACGGTTTGAATAGGTGGGCTGGCTTGAATCAGAGGGTTTTTTTGTTTTTTTTAATTTGGTTATGTTACTTCAGTTAACTATTTTTTAAAATTATTTTTTGTTTTTTATATATATTGCTGTTTTTTACTCATTTATTAAATTTCTTTTACTTTTATTTTTTATTTTTTTATTTTTTGTATATATAATTTATTTGGGAGGGGGCTTGTAGTAAGGTCCTGTCTTGACTGTGAGATGGTGTATGAGCGGTGTGCAGTGGTGTACCTATTCTAATGGGTTAGGGTTGTAATGGTAAGTATTTTTTATTTAATTGGTGTATGTTACTTCACTTAACTATTTTTAAAATCTTTTTTGTTTTATACATATATTGTTGTTTTTTAATATTTATTAAATTTCTTTTATTTTTATTCATTTCTTTTTATTTTTATGTGTGTAATTTATAGTGGAGAAGGCTGTAGTAAGGCCCTGTCTAAACTGTGAGTTGGTGTATGAGCGGTGTGCAGTGGGGTACCTGTTCTAATGGGTTATGGTTTTAATGGTAAGTCTTTGGTGGAAGCCGTATGTAAAGTTATATAATGAATGAAGACCCACTCTGTTATTGAGTTCTGAGAACTCAATAACAGAGTTGATCTTCATTCAAGATATGGGAAAAATAGTGAACGTATTCGACGATTCTCAACCGCTTGAGAAAGATTGATCAACATTAAAGAACACGCCGATTTGTATAAATAAAAATATGAACTCTGCTCTCATATTTTCGATTTTCTTATATGAACCCCCTATTACACAACATGATGCTATCTCACATTTTCGAAGTTTGCTTCAAGGTCAACATTAAAATGTGTCTGGATGTGTTTAAGAGTCTGCTGATTCCGTTATGAAGGCAGCAGGAATAAGCGCCAACCCAGAAGTCCAAAGAGACCCAGGCTATGCTTCAGAATTGTTGCTACAACTTTCTCACTGCCATCTACTCCCCCGATCTGAAGTCCTTGGCCTACTTCGTTTGGTCATACATCGATAACATCACGAACATGACCTCTCACACCACCAAAGCCAGCTGATCGCTGCCATCCGCCAAATATTCGCCATATTCATATCAAGAGAGTGATTGAAGTTAGAGGCGGCTACATTAAATTGATGTAAGCTATACAACATATTCAATTAATTTTTTTTTCAATAAAAGTTTAAAAATAAATCTTTTGTATTGTTATTTTTTATACTGCGACACTTTAATCATTCTACCCTGTGTTTGTGATTTTACAAAGCACTATGAAATCTACATTGATGAAAAAGAAGATTGCAAAAGAATTGCTGAAAAGAATATGTAAATTCTTAACAGGAAATTATAAGAATGAAAGAATAACCTTAGAATAAATACCTGGGCAATATAATCAACAAAGTGCACTGGTCCATTCATAGGATGAAATGAACCTTGATAACTATACTAGAAAACGAATAACGATATGTAATTAAATAAGCCGAAAAGTTGATACTAAAAAAAAAAATCTATGTGAAAAGAAATGGATATGGAGAGGATAGCTAAATAAAAAAGCATGGAAAATAGAAAAGGAGCCGAATAATATGTAAAAAATAACGCATAAAGGCTGAACACTCTAGTTATCGACATAATCAAAATGAATAATTCATGAAACAGCCAGGGCATAAAACAATAAAGATAAGTAACAAAATTAAGAGGCATTATAACTATCTTAATTATTCATAAGAATGAAGAGAAAAATTCATAGTACATACAACGAACGGAAGGACTACCGACAGCTGACCAGAACTATCAAATTAGAACTTAGTACATAAAACCTTACATATTAAAAAATCCAGGAAAAAAGTAAGTGTGCAGAGTGTATAAAACAACAAAATAAATACTCGGAACATATTAGGAAATTTAAAAAAAAAATGAAAACATGGAGAGAGAAAAAATAACAGACATAATCGGTTACTTTTATGCAGCAACAAACAAATAAACACCCCGGTAAATGAAATTACAACATCATGCATGCAGCTTAACTTATATGAATTGTAAATGCACCAATTCAAATCATTTGACTTGTAAATGTATTAATTCAAGCACTAAACTATATCCCGACAGAACTTATGATTCTAAACACGGCATAATGTCGCCATATGTTGGTTATTTGTATAATTCCGTCATTATTAATGCTAGAGAGTAGTGTCGAAAAAGCTGGAACGGATACGGGAAATAAAGAAAACGGAGGTAACACCAATAACCGTAAGGACAGTAGAAAATTTTTCGAAAACAGAGGGGGAGAAATTTAAATAAGGAAATCCAACGGACAGTAATGATTAAAACGGTTTGAATTGTTAAATAAAATCCTTGACTGTGGAAACTAATACACATTAGCCACACATGCTTACTAGCCATATAGACACTGCAACACAAATAAAACTAAAAAGGAAATACCACATGAAACCAAAATAAACTTAAATAGTTCAATCGTAACTTGAGGTAAACATTGTAGTGTTGGCATTAACTTCCACCACAACAAATAGTCGATATGATTCTAAGAAATTGAAGGAACCGAAAAGAAAAAGCACTAACATGGCATCTAATGCATGCGGGCGATTAATCTTGTACACAAAGTAAGGTTACTGCCATCGTAATTATAATGGAGGCAAATAGCCATTGCCAGTGAGAAATCAACAAAAACGGCGGCTGCGATCATGCAAATTCATTTGCTAAGGTTACCTAAAAGGATGAAGAGTACAAAAATCATCCAAATTTCATTGAATATCACAGTTGTTGTGAGAAAAGCTAATGCGTAATAAAAAATAATATGTACATATATATATATATATATATATATATATATATATATATATATATATGTATACACAAGTGTACATGACGTTTAAAAATATGTATGGCAAATAATCAACACAAAATATTACTTATTTCCATCTTGTAGGACCGCGCTAGGCTAAATTTAAGCCAAATGCTTCCTTGCCGTGAATAAATTCAGATAATCGTATATGGCTTAATTGCGTTATATTTTTATACATTACTACCAAATTATATGCATGTATTTAGCACTGTTGGATTAAATACGGGAAATTGATACATAAATTATAATATCCAATGAAAACATTTGATTTGGATTCGTAGAATTATAAAAATATCATATATATATATATATATATATATATATATATATATATATATATATATATATATGTATATATGTACATATGTATACATATAAATACATATATATATATATATATGAAAATGTTTTTATTCACTTATATTTTCTTTTTATATAGACCAATCCTTATTTAAGAGTCGCCATGTAATTACATAGTATATAGTAAATTAATGACACAAGGCTTTATTCCAAATTTCCTTCTGTTTACCATCTAACAATTTATTCCTTTAATTTAGTTGACTTTTTACAATTCTTGATTTTATATGTTTCGTAGCGCAAAATCAATCAATCACTATATTATTATATTAATCAGTGAATCTATTTTACCCTTTACTCACTAAAAGAGATAGCAACAATCAATCCACTTAAATAATTAAATCCGTTTGGACATGATTGAAAAATCCGAAAATTGGAAGAGACGTTGTAAGTACCTTATATTTGTCTTTATTACTCCATGGTAAATGATATATATATATATATATATATATATATATATATATATATATATATATATATATATATATATATATATATATATATACATTTTTTATGGCTGCATAATTTTATAAAACATTTGAATAACACCAAACATAGTGCTATTATTAATTTTTGGCGGCTTACTACTTTTTCCTATAGATTAAACACAAAACATTAAAGAAGAAAACTTTACAAAGAATAGAACACCAAAAAGCACAAGCTCTAATTTAAGTCATGGTCTTTTGACCACGTCCTTAAACGATGTTTCCCATCCCGTTGCCAACGTTAATCTTGAAAAGGCTTGGCTTAAAGACGTCTCGACAGGATTTGTTTCTGCCCGACCCCTTATTTGCCCCTTATATCTAATGTACATTTTTTGGAACATACAATAAAAGTTTAGGAGAAAGATACTTTAAAAGTGTAATTGGGTTTTCTTTTCTTTGTGAAATGTTCTTCTTTAATGGTTTATTTTTAAACTATAGGAAAAAACAAACCGTGAATAATTAATAATGGCACTAGGTTCGGTGTTATTCACATGTGCTATATATATATATATATATATATATATATATATATATATATATATATATATATATATATACCCATGATCGTCGAATATTATACACCCCGTAAGCTTCTTCATAAATTCTGATATTTTGTATATTAAAAAATATATATCGTAGAAAAGTGTAAAAATAAAGTGGTTTTAGCAAATATGAATAACTATATATACATTTATCCATCATTCAGCGAGGCCGTAGCCGAGATTGAACTCACTACACGAGTTTGTAGTGTAATTCAAATCTTGTCGGTAGTTTAATACTTGATGCTTAGCCAGGGCTATCAAGGGTATTTTTATTGTGACGCCATCATGAGATAAGGTGTCTACCACGGCTTAACAGAGTCCCAATTACAAGTGAGAGAAGGCTAGACCGTGCCAGTTTCTCAACCTGGAATTTTACCTCGCGGTACCTACAGCGCCCTGCCTTCCAAAATAGTCACGCGTCTGGTACTGGCCAGGTCCAACGTTGCTTAATTTCGGTGATCTGGCGAGAACCCGTAAGTCAACGTGATTGTGCCGTATACTATATATACAGTGTCGCCAAAAAGAAAGTCCTCACGTCATTATTTCTAAAACCACAAATTTAAGTTAAAAATCATATGTTTGTACTCCGCTATAATTTTACTTCTTCATATCCTCGTGTTCATGTCAATTTAAAAATTAAATTAAAATCGAAACGGCAAAAAGAAACTATGCAGACACAAATGAGCTTAAAACCAGCTTCAAATATCCACCCTTTATGCATCAAAGCATCTATAATCGTAAATGCTGATATTCCAGGTTACACAACGTAACATTTAGTTTATATGCTTCAACTTTCTCTTAGTGACCGTCAGGAGCTCATTAATCTCCACCTTTCTATTTTATACAATCGTGAAATCGGCTGGAGATTAAATGTGATAAGAAAACGGTACGACTCTCTGTACAAAGTTCCAAAACACGGGAGTGGTCGTGATGCCTATTAAATCTGGATGTCCTAGAGGTACTTGTTACAGGAAATTCAATGCTATCAAGATCCACAGTCTCAGAAACAGATTTGAACCGGCTCCCAAAATCCAACAACAGTGCAATCTTGTGAAAAAGTGCTATCTTTCTACAGTTAAAACAGATTGGGGGATTTTAATTTGTGAGGCCGCGTTGCAAGATTGCTAATGCTTTTTGTGCAGAACAGAAATTACCCTCTGAACTTCGTCAAATGTAATGAAGATAAGTCGAAAGTCATTTTTAGCGGCGAAAGCAAGTTCAATTGGCTGGGCAATAATGGTAGGTAGTACGTCCGTCGAGGGGAGGACGAAGAATTTAATCATGAGTGCACAATTTCGACGCTGCCAGGTGGCTCAGTTTCGGTATGGGGCGTTATTAGTGCTCATGGTCCAGGGATTATAGTTCATTTGCAATGTCGAATAAATTCAACCAAGTACATTAATATGTTGACTGAGCTTTTTCTACTCTATCTGGCAGGGATTTGGATGATAATCTCATATACATGCCGGTTAATGCCCCCCACCATTCACACAGCTGTCAATATCAAAACGTCCCTTGAATAGCTTATATTCCGTGTTTGGATTGGACTGCAAAATCTCTACACCTCAATCCTATGGAACAAGTATGTCATTACACCAGGCCACAACTACGCAATGATAAAATTTCGAATCTCGAAGATCTTTGGACAAGAATTATAGAGAAGTGGGATGCCCTTTCACCAGGGTTTTGCTGCAGACTAATTACAGAGAACGCTCGAAACATTGCAGAGTGTCAAATTGCAGAAGGGCTATGCTACTAAATATAAAGTGGTTCGTTGTATTCTTTGTATATCTATATTTGTGTTACATTAATTTCTTTTTACCTTCTGAATTTAAATTTCTCTTTTAGGTGCCAGGTATATGCATGTGTGTGCGCGTGTTTGGATATATATATATATATATATATATATATATTTATATATATATATATATAAAGCTGAATATCTGTGTGTGTGTGTGGGTGTGTGTGTGTGGGTGTGTGTGTCTGGCCACGAATAGGCTCTTATATGGTTGACTATTATAAAAAACTGATTACATATAATGCTAGAAGATGTATCGAGACGCAGGAATGGGTGTGCTTGATCTGTCAGAGCGGTGGTTCATTAAAATTGTGCGGTCTGCCTAGGCGCCTGATCCAAAAAATATGGAAATAAAAAAAAAATTAAATAAAACGTTTACAAGTGTTCTTGATATACATGTACATAAGAATACTTTGTATAAGTATGTTTTAATTTAAATAGGGATGGTATAATAAAATTGTAGGGTCTGCGTTCGCGCCTGGCCTCCACGGAATGGAAATAGGAACAAACTTTAATACCGACTTTTCATATCTATCTGCGTAAGTATACGTTGATAATTATGTTTCAGTTTAAAGAAATATGGTATAATAAAATTATGAGGTGTTCGTTCGCGCCTGACCTTCATAAAATGGGAATATGTAACAAAGTTTAACAAGGTTTTTTTTTAATATAGATCCACAGAATATTGTTATACGTGTTTCAGTGTGAACAGGTATGGTATAATATATTATGGTGCTTATCTATTTTATTTTTACTTTCATCATATTTTGCTTTGGTTTTTATACCCTTCCTTTTCATAACTTATCATACTTTCATAAATCAGAGTCTATTTTCTGTCGGCTGTTTTTCAACCCAGTCAACGACGAATGCTTTTGCTAGTATATATACAGTGATGATCATATTTATTGGCACGGTAAAATAAAAGTTAAATTTTGTCTAATAAATTATAAAAAAGGGATTAAATTAAAGAAAATAACAAAGTATATTATGTATTTTTAACTGGCCTTTCCGATGCAGCAATCGGATTTTAGAAAAAATAAATAACAAAGGAACAACAAACATAATTGCAAAAAACCCTTGTTCAAAATTATTGGCACGATTTATTTAATAATCAATTGTATAGCCTTTGGCCTTGATTACCTTCCTCAGTCGCTTTTCGTAGTTTACAACCAAGTTGTTGCACTCTTCAGTAGTAATTTTAGCCCACTCTTCCTTACAATAATCATCCAATTGAATAAGATTCTTAGGCTTTCCTTGCATTACCCTCAATTTTAATGTTCTCCATAAATTTTCAATTGGATTAAGGTCTGGGCTTTGTGATGGCCACTCCAAAACATTAATATGATTGTCCTCAAGCCATTTCTTAGTCAGTTTAGCCGAATGCTTTGGGTCATTATCTTGCATGAACCACCAACGACGACCAAGTGAGAGCTCTTTAGCAGAGTCTTTCAGGTTTTCATCCAATATTTTAACATAATCTTCCTTTTTTATGCTACCTGTGACCTTAACAAGTCGCCCTGGTCCAGAGGCAGCAAAGGATCCCAAAAAAACCAAACTGCCTCCACCGTGCTTCACTGTGGGTATGGTGTTCTTAGGCAGGAAAGCTTCGCCAGATTTTCTGTAAATATAAGACACTTTATTATGGCCAAATAACTCTATTTTCGTTTCGTCAGTCCATAGAACACGTTTCCAGAATGCAACATCTCTATCAATATGACGTTTTGCAAAGGCTAGCCTTGCTTTCAGGTGCATAGGCTTCAATAAGGGAGTCTTTCTCGGACGACATGCTTTTAAACCAGCTCTCTTCAAAACTCTACCAACTGTATGTCGAGATACATTCACTCCAGAGGTGCTCTGTTCATCAACAATCTCCCCAACAGAGATCCTTGGGTTTTGTTTTACTTGTCGAACAATTTTCCGTTCATCTCTTGGGGAAAGAATCCTTTTTCTCCCTCTACCCTCTAAACTCATAACGTGGCCTTGCGATTTGAACTTGTTTATTATGGCTCTAACAGTGGATTTGGGAAGGTTTAGCTTCTTTGAAATCTTATCATAGCCCTCCCCATTAGTATGGCATGCTACAACAAGCTTCCTGACGTCTTCGCTGTGTTCCTTAGTTTTAACCATGGCGATTGAAAATTATAATTTAGTCACTTATAATAGTTTAAATAAATCGCTATCTAAAAATTATCTGAAAAAATTTATTCACTGAATTAGCGTTAAACAAGCATAATATGGCTATAAAAAAGTTCAGAAAGCACGTAAACCGGAAATTGATTGATATTATACTGATACTAAAAGAAAAACAAAGCCGTGCCAATAATTTTGAACAAGGGTTTTTTGCAATTATGTTTGTTGTTCCTTTGTTATTTATTTTTTCTAAAATCCGATTGCTGCATCGGAAAGGCCAGTTAAAAATACATAATATACTTTGTTATTTTCTTTAATTTAATCCCTTTTTTATAATTTATTAGACAAAATTTAACTTTTATTTTACCATGCCAATAAATATGATCATCACTGTATATATATATATATATATATATATATATATATATATATATATATATATATATATATATATATATAGTCTTATTTGTAGTATTACGAATTTTACTGGATTTATATAATTAAGTAATCTTCATATACTAATAAATTTTAGGCCAAAAAGAGATGACTTTTACTTTAAGCTACAAAATTCATATTTAATAATTGAGCATCCATATATTGTTTTAACAAAAACCAAGACTTCAAAGAATGGGCTGATGAAATGTACTATTTCTTGCTATCAACCCATCCTTTGAAGTGTTAGTTTTTTTGTTAATAATAATGACAATAATAATAATAATAATAATAATGATAATATATATATTTATATATATATATATATATACCCGTTAGAAAAGCATTTCATCCAAGCCATGAAAATTGTTAAACATAATGTTTTTACTATAGGCTTTAAAAATAAATGTACACGATTCAATTTGAAATTTATTTATCTCCAAAGTGCATTTTTACAAATTTTACAACGTCAGGTATAAAAATGTAATTTAAATTGAATCAAAGATTACCTTGGATTTATTTTATATAATGTACATTCTGTTGCACTTTAAAAAAATAATTGAAAATTTTATATCTATATCATTAATTGCTAGATGAAAGACAATGTTTTTAAATCGCAACAAAATGCACGTTACATAAAATAAATCCTAGGTAATTTTTTGATTCAATTTAAATTAAATTTTTATGACTTACTTTGTAAATTTTATAAAAGCGCACTTTGAAAATAAATAAGTTATATATATATATATATATATATATATATATATATATATATATATATATATATATATATATATAGGCGGAAGTTTCTCAATAGCTATTTCGGCTATCATCTCATCAGGAGAAAATCGATAGCGTACAAAATAATATTATGTCGAAACTTTAAAGAGTTCTAATGGGGAACTATTGAATGTGCCAAAAGTACGGGGACAACTAAAATAGAGTTTATTAACGTTTAAAAACGATTAAAATATTGGCACAACGAGGGAGAAACTTCTTTGTGCCGACAAAAGGAAACAGTAAACGCATTGCTTCTCTTCGGGGAACTTTGCATCTTTTCTCCCGCTTCTCCTCCCCTCGTTGTGCCAATATTTTAATCGTTTTTAAATGTTAATAAACGTAATTTTAGTTTTTAAACGTTAATACACGTAATTTTAGTTGTCCCCGTACTGTTGGCACTTTCAATAGTTCCACATTAGAACTCTTTAAAGTTTCGACATAATATTATTTTGTACGCTATCGATTTTCTCCTGATAAGATGACGGCCGAAAGAGGTATAGAGAAACTTCCGCCTATTTTATTTAAAAAAGTATATAAATTTTGTACTTCAAAACACACACATATATATATATATATATATATATATATATATTTAACAAAGGTAATATTTTTCAGAGGTAAAGTAATCAATGAAGTTTTACGAGGTTAATACAAGCGTGCCAAATATCGTATAGGGAAAATATACATTTGATTTGCTTTTACATAGGCAGTAATATGTAGCTATGTATTTATGAGTATGTTTCGGTCAGCTATTTACGAGCAACTTGAGATGTGTGCAGGCGATACAGATTATACGAAAGCAAATATTGCAAATTTTTGTTTTAGCTTATCGCCTGACGAGGTTTTAGTTTCTAGTAAATAGCTGCCCGAAACATACTCATGAATTTTAAGCAACATATTACTGCTTATATATATATATATATATATATATATATATGGGTGTGTGGGTGTGTGTGTGTGTGTGTGCGTGTGTGCGTGTGTGTGTGTGTGCGTGTGTGTGGAAATATATTTCATTTCTATATGATATACACCAATCCTTATTTAAGAAGCTCAATGTAATTACAGGGGAATATAAGGAATAAATAACAAAAGACTCTATTCCCAGGTTTATGATTTTTATCATCTTATAATTTATTGCTTTTATTCAGATGACATTTATAATTCTTGCCAGTATCTGTTTATAGTTGATATAATAATTAAGTGATTGATTTTGCGCTACGAAGCAGATACTGTACAGAATCGTAAATGTCAACTGAATTACAGGAATAAATTATAAGATGGTCAACATCATGAATTTTGGTATAGAGTCTTTTGTCATTTATTCACTATATATATATATATATATATATATATATATATATATATATATATTGCTTTAACAAAAACCAACGCTATAAAGAATTGGTTGATAGCAACAACTAGTGTATTTCATAGTTAGCTGCAATTGTTTCAATGCTATTCGGATAAATCCAAACATTATGTCGTTTGAACATTTCACAAGAACAGCATTTCTTCAGACGTATTGAATGAAAAAAACATTTAACAATAAAACAATTATGGAAACCATTTCCCTTATAAGGAAAATAAAACAAGCGAACGTAGTTTACCTATATCGCATCCTTGCAATATATATATATATATATATATATATATATATATATATATATATATATATATATATATATATCAGAATTCAACCTTATTAGCAGTGTAATTCGAAAGTGTTTTTCCTTACTACTACCACGAAAAAGACACGTGTAATACTTGCCTACTCTTCCTAGACATAGTCGACGAACATATATTTAGGTGCATACGAATATGCAAATACACATTGTTCTTTATTATATGATTGATCATGCATGTCTGTGCCTCCCTATAATTAAGTAAACTACAAAACGGTTGATTTTCTGAGATGACTAGTTCAGAATGACGTCGACCTTTCCGAATTGGTCAGCTTCGATGTGTGGTTTTTCTTTTGATATTTGGAACCATGACAACGTTAATTGAGCAAACTATGTGAGACGAAATCTCCATTTCCTCCAAAGAGAATACTTTTAATATCTAGCAATTTTTGTATGATCCGCCGTGCAATTAAAGAGCGTACACGATGGTCCATTTTGATTCGTTGAGCCTTTGTTGATGGATTGACACGAGATGGCAGTCATGAATATGATTTCGTTTTGCTCGCTAGCTTCATCGAGAGACAGTTCCCCATTCACTCATTATTATGTACGTCTTCGCCCTTCATGCCAATCTACAATGTGTCGCCTTCTTTCCCACTACAATATCCGCGTAAGACCGCGGTATGTTACATTGCTGTCTTCGAAAAAGTGGTAGGAAATAGATGCCAAATGTCGTTTCTTTCACGGAAATAAGATTTTTTTATAATGTTCCTCGCTGCTGATGTATGTAATTTTCCCTTGGACCTGATTACTTTCTATAGCATTGGCCGTTCAATACTTACTTATAGATCTTAAATATTTCACATGGTAGTTTTAACACAAGCCATTATCAGTGATTATTCACTCGTACAGATAGATGACGTTCTCTAGTATCTGAGTGACAGCAAGCAGTTCAAAAGATCCAGTGTGTATGATTAATCACTACAAATACCTTTGCGTTATCACAACCGTTTAAACCATTGGTTTATATCTGATACCAGCCATGCTGTTCGCTGGAATAAGTGACAATACATTTTTCGAGATTCTTTAAATTTTCCCGATCTTAGTAGGAATATAAAAAGTGATATGCCCCCATGATCCTTCGATCATCATCATCATCATCATCATCATCATCATCATCATCATCATCATCATCATATTATTATTATTATTATTATTATTATTATTATTTTTTTTAATATTATTATTATTATTATTGTTATTATTATTATTATCATTATTATTATCATAATTATTCACTCACTATAAGTTTTCACACAGGTCATCATTACATATTTTTTGTTGTGAACAGCCTGCGATATCCCTGTTAGTCTGGTTAGTGCTTTCTTTTCTGAGTTTTCTCATCCTCTTTAACCCGTCTCAATTATTTAGTATGGTATCAGAGGATGCCGCCACTTTTGTGGGAAGTCGTTTATAGTTATACATATCTAGTTTTCTACATTTCATTTAGTGTTCATGTGTGTTTTACTTTTGTAGAAATTTGTATACGCCCGGCTACCGCCATGGCTCATGTGTATTAATCTCCGCATTTAAAGATGTTTCCTTTATATATTTCACCGCTTTCATCATTGTTATCCATTGTATCTTCTCAGCCAATCTGTTTGACTCCAATCTCTCACATTTAATTTAAAAGTTTTTAAGGATAGTTCCTAATGTTTCTATTATTTTCAGCGTTATTTTGGAATTTTCATCTTCCATAACACTTTCAGCTCTCTTGTCAGCTGTAAGTATTTGTTCCGCCTCTAAGTCTCGTTGATATTCAACTATTGATCTACTAAAACGGCGAAATCTACGATTTGTTAGTACCTTTTTTATTTTTTAAGTATTATGGCACCCGGTGTTCTTGCTTAGATGGGTCTATTTGTTTTTAAGTTAATATTTCATTATTATTATTATTATTATTATTATTATTATTATTATTATTATTATTATTATAACTTCACACTGTTAATATATTTTACACCGTTTACTTCCCCTCAAGAACGGGCTTTTAAACGAAAGGTAGTGAGGATAGTTAAAAAGTCGATTAGATATCAAGAACCTGACGTAGGATGTTTGCTGAGCTGCGGTACGATGGTGTTGTATCATATTCCTAATGAGTTAAGATCTTTCATAAAGCCATCGGGAATTTAGGCAAGCGCACGTATGAATATTGGCACGATGGGAATTTTCTTATTCCACAATCCAGCAACCTCTACACCCAGTTTCTGATACTTCTGTGGTTTCTCATTCTTCTTGCCTGTTAAGGTGATGTTGTTTGGGAAAATCACAGCGAAAATTTTGCATTTTTTATTCTTTTGGTTGAAAACTACAATATCCAGTCTCTATTGAGTAATCTCTCGGTCACACTGAATTATAACTCACAGGAACCAGATATTTTAGTTGTGTAGTTATTGTTATTGGTTCACTGATTTTTTACACACGTCATAAAAGATATCATATTACACTGGTCAACAAATTTTTCTTTTTTTTCTTTGGCAGACCATCTAGGAGTGTTTTCTGGTGTTTTGAAGGTCGCTGATTACGAATATGACATTGGTTTTGCCAGATTGGCTCTAGTTTAGAAGATACTGATAGCCCCAAATAAGCCTAAACTGCTAAAATTCTCCCTGAAATACTTCAATATAGAAGCAGTAAATAATAATTTTCTGATATTATTGAATCATTATAATGATTATGTATATATTGAAGTATTTCAGGGAGAATTTTTATATAATTATTTATATAGGGAGAATTTTTATATAATTATATACTGTAATTACTTAATAACATGTTCCATAAATATAGTTGCAGTATAAATTAAACAGTAATTAAGAATTTTCTTTTAAATTCCACAGTTGAAAATGAGTTCCAGAGAGAAAATGATTTCTTCTAGAAGATGTTGTTGATATGAACCCGATATCTTTTGTTACATCTGTGGACATTTTATGATGGCACAACAAAATAGGAATATTACAGACTTTGTCAAGAGGGCGTACAAAGCATACTTCGATATGATACTTGGTGACCAAGACAAGTCTTGGGCCCCACATATGGTGTGCAAAACCTGTGTAGAAAGTATCCGCGGTTGGACCAACGGTAAGCTGAAGTTGAAGTTTGCTGTACCAATGGTGTGGAGAGAGCCCAACAATCATTTTGATGACTGCTACTTCTGTCTCAATGACATGACGGGGTTTAACAAGCACAAGAAAGCAAATTGGCAGTATCCGAGCCTGGATTCTGCTATCCGTCCTGTTGCGCACTCTGAGGATCTACCTGTGCCTGTTTTCACCAGTTTGCCTGAAATCGATGAAACCGAAGAGATTCCAGCTGATCTTTCAATATCAAGTTATGATAGCTGTAGTGACTATCTCAAATGGCCCTCAGCTTTTAAATCAATCTGAACTTAATGACCTAGTGCGAGACCTTTGTTTGTCGAAGGAGCAGTCTGAAGTTATTGCATCACGACTCCAAGAGAAAAACATTCTTGATTCTGGCACAAAAGTAACATACTATAGGACAAGGGAAGGCAGCTTGCTTCGTTTCTTTTCTAAAGAAGACGATCTGGTCTTTTGTAATGACGTTTCTGCACTTCTTAACTGCATGGGGATCTCATCATATGACCCAGCAGATTGGCGTCTCTTCATAGATAGCTCGAAAGCAAGTCTAAAAATTGTACTTTTGTACAATGGCAATAAGTTTTCTCCTGTACCAATTTCCCATTCTACCAAGATGAAAGAATAGTATGATGCTATCAAATTTGTTCTTGAAAAGCTGAATTACAACACTCATAAATGGCTGATTTGCGTGGACTTAAAAATGGTTCATTTTCTGCTTGGTCAGCAAAGTGGGTACACAAAGTATCCCTGCTTTCTTTGTTTGAGGGATAGCAGAGCAAGAATCCAGCACTGGAGAAGGGAGAACTGGCCAGAACGAGAAAGTCTCGAAGTCGGCACAGCCAACGTCATCAATGAGCCTTTGGTACCCAGGGATAGAATCATCTTCCCTCCATGGCACATAAAACTAGGGCTCATGAATCAGTTTGTTAAGGTGTTGAACAAGGATGGGGATTGCTTCAAGTACATATGCAGGCAATTTCCAGGTCTTTCCATCGAAAAAGCTAAAGGTGGCATCTTCGATGGACCTCAGATTCGAACGCTCATGAGGGATTCTGACTTCACTAATCATATGAACACGGTTGAGTTAAATGCTCGGGTGTCCTTCACATATGTAGTGACAAACTTTTTGGGAAATCACAAAGCTGACAATTACAAGCAATTGGTCCGTAAAATGCTTACTGCATACGAAAAACTAGGGGCAAATATGAGCATTAAAGTTCATTTCTTGTTTAGCCACCTCGACAGATTTTCTGGTAATCTTGGTGATTACAGTGAGGAGCAAGGAGAGAGATTCCATCAAGACATCAAAACAATGGAAGAGAGGTATCAAGGCAAATGGGATGAGCATATGATGGCAGACTACTGCTGGAACTATTTGAGAGACTGCCCAAAAGTTGCTCACAAGCGAAAATCGTATAAACGTCAATTTTAGTTTTGTGAATAAAATATTGTTTTGTGGGTTCATTGTAATAAAGAATATAGTGTATAATGCTTTGCATTAATTTATGATATATAACTGATTATGTAAATGTTTTTTTCACTTGGAGAATTAAAATTCAGCAAATTTTTAGCAAATTTTTTGTATATCCTCGAAATCTATGAAAAGTGTTCAGTTATAGGATAAATGAAATGATGTTATATCTAACTTAACTTGTTAGATTGAGATTTTACACTGTCTTTGTGGTTTAAGATTATCATAAAAATCAATATCTGACATTTATGCACTATTTAGCCGTTTTTTGTACGTTTAGCTATGGTCGCGAATGGGTGATTTCAGACAAACTACCCCCCTGTGATATCTCAAAAACTAGAGCCAATTTGAAAAAACTAATGTCAGATTCGGATTCAGCGCCTTTGAAAAACCCGAGAAATTAGTCTTACTTTGCCTGCCAAAAATATTGTGTTGACCAGTGTTATTATTAGTAGTAGTAGTAGCATTTTGTATCCGACTGATTGTATCGCCGATTTTATACTTATATGCTGATCATGAAACATGAACATAGACTATCACCATCTTCTTTTCCCAGTCTTTCAACCCTTTCGGAAATGTGTTTTAAATACTGAACACAGAAATTGATTCCAATTTTCAAAATCCACTTGTCAAATCCTGTTGTTACACGCCCCAGAGCTTCTATTACGACAGGTACAACTTCTAAATTCTCCAACTTCAAAAATTTTTACCTTCCTTTTCCAAATTTGGTATTTTTCGACTCCTCCCTATTCTTTATCCTCCACATTCATGTCAGCTGTCAGCAGGTATTCTTGCTTTTGCAACAAAACTAAATCTGGTCTCATTGGTTCAATCAAATCATCACATTGGATATTTATATCCCACAATAATTACACAGAATCACTCCCCATCACTCTTCTGGAATTTGCTCTTGCCATATTTCACTGCATTCTGACCCTCTTTTCTTGCAGATTCTCCGATGCGGCTTTCTCATAATATTGCCATGCCATCACTTGTATTCCTTTTGAGATAACGTTTCATAACTAAGAAAGTGTTGTACATTCTAATTTTCTGCCAACAAAGTCCACATAGGGGACTTTCAATCGTTTTATCAATGTGATACTTTAGATGCTTTGTGCTGAACGTTTACTCCTGCGCGGCACATATTAGGGGTGTTGTCCCAACCTTCAAGTCACACTTTAACAACCATTGCCAGATTTTTCCCTTATTTTCTGCCTCTGGTAGCTCTTTACTGAACTGGCTATGCATTTTCTTCTCAATCCATTTACCTTTAATTTTTTGTTTAATATTTGCCTTAAATTCCTTGTGTTTTACGAGTTAACTCGCTTGCAATATTTCAAATTTTGATACGCCCTTTATAAGCATTTCGTTTCAGTTGGAGACGTAAACTTTCAGACCATTTTATTGTTTTTTACACATCGGTCTAAATCTATTAGTTTGGTCCACCCTTTTATATTTTCACATATAATCTATTGATATCAACTTTTGGGTGAAAAGCCCCATTGCAATCGTTATCCTTGTCTTCCTGTTCATATCTCAAGGACATTCTATTTCCATTGAATAATACCCGCCCCATGTGTTTACTTCTGATATTTTGTTTCTACCCTTCAACCTTGACCTAAGAACCAACCAAAGTCTCCTCTTGTATTTTATTTAATTTAATTCCCCAATTCGTATATCCTTCTTCTACAAGCATTAGTCACGCATAAATAATAAATGGTTTACTGCTACTGCTTCTTTCCTCACTAATAAGACGCATTTACCTTTCTGGATATGAAGGGCAAAGTACCATACCTAAAACAACAGCAATGGTGACAAGCTGTACCCCTGGAAAATTCCTCTCTTTACATGGGCTTCCCCTAGATTTTCTTTATATTATTTTGATGACACTGTCCATTGTGTCATGCTTCTTTTCCAAGGAACCTCGCACATTCACTACTATTCAAAATATTTCCATACATTCATTATGTGGAACGCGATCATATGCTTTGCGGTGATATATCAATGACATGCAGATTTGTGGATCTTCTCTTACAATCCCCTAAGCAGTTTCCACATCAGTGGAAGGCATGTGATGGGTCGATAGTAATCTTCCTCAGCGCCATTTGAAAAATACTTTTGGCATCATTATTATTATTATTATTCTTAGTACTAGTAGTAGTAGTAGTAGTAATAGTAGTAGTAGTAGTATAGTTGTTGTTTTTCTTCTTGTTCTTGTTCTTGTTTTTCTCATTAACTATCCCAGTATGCAATAAACGATTACGAACTCATAATTAGAAGTGATTTTCCTTAGAGTCTTGCTGACAAGTGTCCCGATATTTACAAAACCCACTACCTCTTTAATAAACTTTTGCAAATAAATTTGCGCCATGGAAACAGACTGTTAAACTTGATTTCTCGTACGCAACGATCATTGGCGGACACTGGAATTTCAGTAGACTTTCTAAAATTCCAGCACTCTTAGCTCTCAGCCAGTGGGAGTCTTGTTAGTGCTCTCTCTTTCCTTGATTCTTCCAAAATCCTTTAATCGTTCAAGATTTTTTTACTGAGATCGATTTCTTTTGAGAGATGGAAACATTTCACGAAATTTCTTGCAATTTATTTTACCTATTATATTGTGTATACGTAATTACTTCAGCAGTATCCAATACACAAGTAAAGCTAGGGAGAAGTTATGTAAAAATTAAGTTAGCTAGAGGCGCACTAAATTTTGTTATGGATATTTTTAATATATAGTTACATGGTCTTATTGTAACCAACTGGTGGAATTATGTGTTATAGTAACATAGTATCCAATGGTTCAGGGTCACATGACGAAGTCTCATTGACTGAAACAGGTGGTTGTTTGTAGCGACCAAATGTAACTTTTTACCTTCGGATAAATAACAAAAAAATATTTTGCTCTTGTTATCCAGCAATATCTAACCACCTTGTTGTATTCACTAGTTCCTACTTTTGAATACCTGAAGACTGGATTTATATATATATATATATATATATATATATATATATATATATATATATATATATATATATATATATATATATATATATATATATATACTTCGGAATAGTTTTTATTTAACAATCAGTGGTTATGTAAACGTGAGATTGTAGGTTTACAAAATATTACTGGCAGTAATATTCTATAAGTTATCCCATCTATCCCATCGGCTGGACCCAAAACAAATTTAAACAAGCACTTTACAGATTCGGATATATACACAGCTATGCGGATTACCCAGGATATAACTTGGAAACTATTACCAAACGGATGTAAAGAACGTATAATATGGATTTTACCAAGCAAGTTGGATCAACAAAAACATTCATATACTTTTTCTACAAATACTCCTGCTACAGGACTTCTGATAAATGTAGTATTTTCACTTTGACTTTCCATGTCTCACTGACTTTAGCAAATAGGGTGCATACCTTTATAACTATTTGCTAATATTTTCACTCCTCTGATGAGATGGTAGACATCGAAACCCTATAGGTTAAGGAGATATACTTTCTAAAACATTCTTTGTCTTGCTTAGAATAATAAAAATTCTTTGATATGAAACTCAACCACTTCATTTCATTTCAATGAGAGTTTTTTGAAATTCATTGAATTACAATTTAATATATATATATATATATATATATGTACGTTTTATTTTTTATTACCGTATTTTTCTGAGAAGTTACATTATTGATTCGGCTACACGACCGTTTTTTGCCGTCGTGTAGCTTCCTCAGACATTTGCAGAAAAAAAACCGCATATTTGCTCTACAACAGTATTGACCACTTTATTCAGGGTTTTATTAATTACCATTTCTACTATATATATATATATATATATATATATATATATATATATATATATAGTAAGTTATAAAATATATATGACAATTAAGCTACACAGAATATTTCGCGTTTTATCCACGCTAGGATTCATCAGGCTTATGAATCCTATCTTAGATTGCCATATATATTTTATAACTTACTTCCTTACTCTACCAACGTATTGATCACTGACGAAGTAAATATTAAAGCTTACACATAAATTTATACTCTCGTATATTAACTTATGTGATTAAATTAAGTAATCACACACCCACACACACACACACACACACACACACACACATATATATATATATATATATATATATATATATATATATAACTACGAAGATGTCTTTGCTATTTGGGCGTTCCTTAACAAATATTGCTGATTAAATAAATAAACGAACGTGTATATTTACACTTCCACTTTTAGTTCAGTATTCGTCTGGAATAGTTATATACGTCATTGGAAAATGTTTATTAACTCTAAAAGTTTTTGTCATAACAAGTGAGAAGATGCATTAAAATATCAATTGCTTTTAAGCATGGTTTTTTACTAGAGAGTACCTAATTATCAAGGTCAGAAGACATTCGAAGATAAGGATTAATGAACGCAAGTTGGTAGATTAGTCATCGTTAATGTTGTAGATTCTGTGCAATTTGGATTATTTAAGGGGACGGCTCAACATGAACTTGTTAAGATCAAATTTGAAGGCAATCCTGTTTTATTCAACCAGAAATTAGGCCAATGGAACAACGTTATGCATGAGGGCAGTTCTAAGATAACGCTTTGTTTTGGAAATCTGTGTTTAGATTTAGGCACAGAGAGAGCGCTGAAAATTGTTTATCGTGATTGTAGCTAGCCGAGTGGTTTTGTGAAAGTTTGGCACTGTTGGCCATAGATCGGGGAACCAACGAGCACTTTCAATGAAAATAACGAAAGGGCAGAGACATACTCGCAACGTCTTTTCTGTAGCAAGAGGTTTCATGAAAAGAGCAAGAGCTGGCGTCCCGAGCAGCTCCTCTCCAGATGTTGCAACAGTATTTTATTTTCGGACATATTTGGCTCTGATGCAGATAAAAAATAGCAATACAGGCAGTGAGCGTTACTATGATCCAAGCATCTTTCCAACAGCCTTGGTAATATTTTTGATGTACGTATTTCATTACAGATCAGGAATAAAGTGCGGACTTAAAAACTTGTCAAGAGATGCTGCTTCCCCAAGACAAGGTCTCTTCATTGCAATTGATGCCAGAAAGGGACCAGGGCATTAATGATGATAAAAAAGCTTGGTTTTCGATGCATTGAAATTAATTAGGTATCGTTTTACCCATTACACCACGTGATCACGATAAGAGAATAAGCGAATCGGAGAGAATTGTTTTGTTTATGGTCATGGAAGTGTTGCCATAGATGGCACCGACGTCAGCATAAATGTCTACGAATGATCTAAGAATGTGATTTGTGAGGTCATTTCTGAAGATTAAGAAAATAGTTGGGCGAAGGATAAACCCCTGAGAGACGCCAGCATTAATACTGTGAGCTGTTGATTTCTAATTACTCTTATAAACTTATCAGATAGAAATAATGTAATAATTGAGAAAATATTTTCAGCTATAGCGTAGCTGGAGATCTTGTAAAGTAGATAGTTATGCAATACTTCTTAAAGATCATTGATACGTCAAGAAATATTGCCATGGAAAGGAAGTCCCCGTCGAGTATAAGCTAACCATTTAAGACATAAAAGTAAGTGCATGTGCTGTATATCTAGCAGAATGGAAACCATATTGCATGTCCCTAAGGAGGTTATGTTTGCTGAGGTGCTTAACCACTACTGTAGCAACTTATTCAGGCGTACAGGAGACTGATCGGGCTGTACTGAGAGGCAGATGATCGATCTCGTGAATTCTTAAGTACAGACAAGATTGGCGAGGCTGTCCAGGGCGTTGGAAACATTTCTCCTTAAAATAACGTTTAAAACCTTTGTAAGTATTGAAGTTATTTCTGGTTGAAACTTTTTCAGCACTATAATTGAGATGACATCAGAGGTAGTGGCTTTTCAGAATCGCAGGTTTTCAATTATGCTAGCAACATCACGCACAACTATCTGTATGTCGCTTAGCGGTTTTTTTTTCGGACACTGGAAGCGGACCTTGGATAAAATTAGATGCAAATTTCTTAGCAAAGAGTTTGCTTTGTCCGATGTTGAGATTACTTCAGGTTTATTAATGATAGTTGTCATAAAGCACACGTTTCTGTTCAACACCATGTCTGTTATTGGCCTTAACTGGTCGTGAATCAAGTCGCTGCTTACCTACTTTGAGCTTGATAAATTGAGCATACAACTCTCTCGTGTACTTTTTTACAATAGTTGCTGGCAGTCCTGAATGTGGCTTTAGTCTCAGTACACATATTTAATTAGAAGAAATAAAATCGCCGTCGCCGTGTTTATCTGTATTAAAATAAAAATGATGAACATAATAGCCTATCGACAGAAACCCTTTTAAGAAGACCATCTAATAGTATATGTATAAGAAATTCCTATGTGGTTATTGCAAAAATAATGCCGTTTTTTTCGGCGTTCAAATTCAAAAGATGATAATCATTATTAATCAAAATAAGAACCATTAGAATCGACACGTATTTGCCAACGAGAAACAAGTTTATTTATCACATTAGCATAGAAATCCAGAGTGCTGGACGCGATGAAGCCATTAAAAGCCGATTCGGTATCATCTCGGCTTTTGAAGCGTTTTTTGCGCACGAAGTTGTAAAGAAACCTTGATAATCGGTGGGTGAGAGGTCCGATGAATATGGCGGATGAGGCAGAGTCTCGTAGCCCAATTCGTTCAGCTTCTGCAGGGCCAGGAGAGCAACATGCGGACGAGCGTTTTCATGGAGGATAATTAGTCCCTTCATATTCACCAATCTCTCGCACATAAGTTGGTGTTTATGGTGCATTTCATCATTTTGTTGGCAGTACTCTTCCGTCGTAAATGGACTCAAAAAAGTTGTGATTGATTAGATCGGCCGCGTCCCACGAAACAGTTATCATAATCGTTTTTTATGGTGAAGTGTATGCTTCGGTAAATTGTGAGAAAGTTCTTCAACATTCCACCACTGTACCGAACGTCACCGGTTGTCGATGAAGAATCCATTTCTCATCACACGTCACAGTTTTCTCGAGAAATAATTCGATTGAAAAAAGTTCATTGTAGCTTAAAGGAATATAAAATTGCTCTTACAGTTGCCGAAAAAATCCCTAAATAGCAAGGTTGATTTTCAGGCACTTAAAACCAACTCACTGAACGCATCCACGAGTGGCTATGGCGTCACATATTAAGAGCAGACTTCCTACTAGCAGATTAGGTAAATTGAAGTTAGAATTGACAATTTGTAGGCGTAAATCGCATGTCACAATCTGCTCCAGAAATGGTTCGTTTTTGTTGCGTAGTAAGAACGTAGAAGAAATCTCAAAACGACGATTCTTTTGATTACAATTCGATTGATGCAGCACCCATTTCTCCAACGTTTTTGACTTTCCGATTTGCTTTAAATGGCGAACTACTGTTGGGGGTCGATCTCAAGTTCAACTGCAACTTCTCGTGGGGTTTTGCGATGATCGGCTTCAATTAAGGCTTTCGAATATTCATTATCAACCGCAACTGGCCGGCCGCGACCGTCTTCATCTTAGAGGCTCTCGTCACCATTGCGAAATTCCTTGAACGTCCCTAGTTTCACACGTTCGTTAGTGGTTCCTATGCCAAAAGTATGATTGTAATCACGAGTTGTCCCGTCAGAGTTTTGGCCTAGTTTTCACTGGATCAAGAAAATCGTGTGGATTTGAATTTTGTCCATGCTGTCGAAAAGTCTGTAATAAAATGAATGGAGTGAGTGTAAACGGCAACGGATAACTCCATAGAGCGAAAAACGCACTTCAAAATGATATATAAAATGGCTATATATATATATATACATATATATATATGTGTATACATATATATACATATATATATACATCCAATTTATATATCATTCTGAAGTGCGTTTTTCACTATATATATATTGAAGTGCGTCTCTCTCTCTCTCTATATATATATATATATACATATATATATATATATATATATATCAATGGATCGATTCAGAAATCATATATAAAAGTAACACATATGAGAAAACGATATTGTTTTTGAACCAACCTAATTATTGAAATAGAGCTCTAATACATTTTTAAAGAATAATTAAATTTTAATGCGACATATCTCCACTTATATCTGAATTAGAAGCCAATTTCATAATTATATCTCATATGGATTATGTGACAAGATTTTTATTTACATACAATTTTAGTTTTACATGTGAGAACAGTCGGATATTCACTGGGCAATAAGGTATCTCTAAAGCCAAAGTGTCTTAAAAGTAGTATTTTCATATAAATTTTGTCGCAGAATTTTCGTTTGAGTTGACAAGTGCATTAAACACCTTGTAACACATTTAGTATATGAAACAGACCAAATATCAAGGTCTCATATAGATAATATGAAAAGAAACTTGAATTTTTTGGAGATATCAATCATACAAGTTTTAATTGGTGCCACAGTTCATACCTAACCAATACTCCTGGTGAATCAAGTGCAAAAGGGATCCAGACAATTGCACTTAGGGGAAGAAGGAGGACAATAAAAACAGCTCTCAGCCGGTTTATAAAAAGAAGGGGAATGGCGGTAGGTTGTTTAGCTACCCAATACCCAACATTAACAATCTGCAAAGATAGAAAATGAAAAAGAAAAATGCAAATACATGTATTATAAAACACGCAAAGAGATACAAGATTGCAGCGATAGAACAAATGTTTAAAAAACAAGAACGGGTCGCTGAGATTAAGAATTTGTATATTGATTAAAATGATGCATGTCGTGCATATTGTATACATGACACGATCTGAAAAGTATTATATTGCATGTCGGTAAAAAATATATATTCGGAGATACGATACACAGCCTGTCTTTATGACATCTTTTTCATAATTTCCAAAATTCGAACGAATGGTCAGGGATATTAAACACACACACACACACACACACACACATATATATATATATATATATATATATATATATATATATATATATATATATATATATATATATATATAATTCCCTGTTTCTTTAGAATAACTGCTTCAAAATAAAAGTCTAGAAATGTTGGTCACTACCACTAATTTAAAGAAAGAGATTACTTTGTCCTCGTCCGCTTTCTGACCAATGACAGTTTGATAGATGTATATACTCCCTATCTCTCTCATAATTACTTATATATATATATATATATATATATATATACATACATATAATTTTATACATATATATATATAATTTTATATATATATATAAGGTAAATTAAAAAAAAAGTAAAGCTGTTAATTAAAATTTACACGTATATTAAATGTTCGACAGGATACCCCAAAACAAATTTCACAAATGCTTATTCCGCGAACTTTTAAATAATACTATTAGTTTCTTTAGGTGAAAAAATAAATTAGCAAATTATTATTTTAGCTGAGCTAAACATTTGCTTGATATGACCATAAATCATTTAAATTGTTTGTGACACATTGCAAAATCATATGTTAATGCCAGTTAAAAACATGTGAAAATAGAGAGAAAACAGAAAAAAAGAGAGTAGAAGTTCCAGACAGCATTTGATGGATGATTCAAAAAGCACTTGATGGATGATTCAAAAAGCTAAATAGATATTAAAAAAATGCCAATAGCCAGAAGTTTTAAGTCAGTGGAACACGAAAATAAGTTGTATAGTGAAAAATAATCCAAATGCAGAAGTAATTTCAGAGCGAAAACTCATACGATTTAAAAAGAAATTCAATGTAACTTAAAAGAATATAAAATTGCTTTTAAAAGTGTCGAAAGATCAGAATATAGACATTAAATAACGTCCCTTTGAACTGCGTCGCATAGTAAGAGCAGGTTTATATTTGCAGATTAGGTCAATTTAAAAGTGGTTTTACATATCAATATTAGTAATGATAAGAACACAAACAATGGCGACATTTATAATAATAATAATAATAATAATAATAATAATAATAATAATAATAATAATAA
Source organism: Euprymna scolopes (assembly GCF_053919585.1). Taxonomy (NCBI): domain Eukaryota; kingdom Metazoa; phylum Mollusca; class Cephalopoda; order Sepiida; family Sepiolidae; genus Euprymna; species Euprymna scolopes. Next base: position 106,381,761 of record NC_136486.1, on the reverse strand, counting down.
TAATAATAATAATAATAATAATAATAATTCTGATTTTGTTCATCAAAGTATTTCTGGAAAGGGATGGGATAAATTTCCAGAAAATTTCCCTCAATCCCGGCTTTAAATAAGGAGCTTTAAAATCAAGGGTTTTTCTAAGGATGCTGGTGGTACCTACAATAGCAGAGGTCTGAAGGCAACTTACAACATCGGAGATTTGTAGTTTTTTTTCAATTGCCCTTCCAAACGGCTTGATACTACTCCCAGTGTACCAACTACGACAGTGAGACAGCGATTGTTTATGTTTTAACTCCGTGTGTACGTCTTATCTCCAAGGCCAATGAGGCATAATTGCTTTACTCCTCGTTCTCCTTCTCTCTAACATTCCTGTCCCAGAGTATTGAAAAGTCTACAATCTGCCACTTTTTTTTGAGACTTTGTCAATGAAGACCAAATTCGGACGATTATGTACCAATTTCTTGGTCATTATGACACTTTTGGTCCACCATTCCTCTACCTCGCCATCCTCGCTTGTTCTCACTTAATCAGGCACCTCATCCAACCATTTTCCTGCATACTTAACCCGAACCTACTTACACATCCCAATATATCCGGAGTCTCATGCGATCGTGTCTTTTGAGGTATTCTCTCTGGGCCAGTCCACTACACTCTGCTGCAATTCGCGCAATCGACTCTGAGGTTTTACCACAAATCCAGCATTCTGCAGCAACTTCCTCTCCTAGAACCACTTTTTTGAACCACCGTGTTCCTAATGCCTGCTCTTGTGCTGCACAATCAAAAGCTTCATACTCTTAGCCAGATACCCAGCTCTAAGCCATTGCCATGATCTTTCATCAGCCATTTTTGCTATATCCTGGAAGAACCTTCCATGAATTTTCTTACGAGCCAGTTCCTCTCCCCTTTCTTCATCACATAATCAGCCTTGGTCTCACATACCTCCACTTTATTGACCAACACTTTAACCATCCCCACCTCACTTCAAACCACATGCACCTTCAACGACATCTCCTCGGTTCTAACACACTCTTTTACACTTTTCAATCCTCTCCCACCGTCTTTCCTCTTTTGATACAGCCTTGATACGCTACATCGAATGTGAAATATATCAAACATTGCTAAAACGTTTCTTGTTTTGATATCCATGCCATGCAAATACTTGTCAGGCCATTCTAAAATTCCCGCACTGTATCTCAAAACACTGACTGCCCATGCATTCACTGCTTTCATTAGGTTTCCTCCATACAGCTTCGATTTTGCAATTAGTTGCACTCTTCTAAGATACTCCTTCCTGACTTTCTCCTTCATTTCTCTGTCCATGATGCCTACACCCTACAAGACTCCCAAATACTTATATCCTGTATCTTCTATTTCTTTCATGATTTCTCCATTTGGCAGCACTATTCCATTCGAATGAACTTTTACTCCTCGTTTTATCGAAAGCACCGCGCATTTACTAATCCCAACCTCCATCCCAATGTCTTTTGAGTATGTCCCCACAAGTTCTACCAGCCTCTCCATTTCGTTTTCATTTCTACTGAACATTTGCAAATCATCCATAAACAGTACATGGTTGAGGCGTCTGTCACCTGATCCAAAGTTAAACTCCAGTTTTTCTCTTTTGAAGAGGATGCTCAGTGTCATCATTATCATTACTAAAAAAGGTGGAGGTAATGAATCCCCATGGAATATTCAACGTTTAATGCCAACCTGCCCCATCACCTCTCTATCTGCTGTGAGCATCGTTTTCCATTGAGTCATACTTGCCTCCAAAAGCAACCTTCATCATCAATAATGTTTCACGTTTCCATGAATGAGGAACCATGTCATAAGCCTTTCTTAATCGATCCATGCTACGTTCAGATTCCTCTTCTTCTTTTTTTTGCATCCTGCATTTATGCTTTATCAATCAGGAGTTGCTCTATGGTACCTCTCGAACCTTTCCGACACCATTTCTGTTCGTCAGTGAAAACATCATTACTGTGTTCATAATTTGTTCTGCAAAGATTCGAGTTAACAATTTCAACATTAGTGGTAGACATGTAATTGGTCTGTAATTATTGGCAGCTATTTCCATTGCAGGATCTTTCCTAATCAGTGTTGTTATTCCCTAAACTAGCCAATCAGGGATATCTCCCAACTCTACGACCCTTTCATAATAATGATGATAATAATAATAATAATAACAATAATAATAATAATAATAATAATAATAATAATAATAATAATGGCAGTAGTAGTAACGCATTCCAAGGCAATCGCCAGATCAAGCAAACCTTATAGGTATTGAGATGACTCGAACCCGACGTCCAAATTCACTGAAAGCGGATCTCCTCTACCGAAAAAAAACTCAACCGTTCAACAAGTGGATCGTCGGATTTTCCCATAACTAATCTCCTATGGGGTTCTTTTCTCAGAGCCATAAAAAGGCCACATAACATTGGAAGCTTCTTGGGGGAAGTCAGCACTCTTTGAGGAACTACTTGTTGCACTTCAACCGAATGATCGAGAGTGAAGTCGAGAAATGTGCTATCGGCCGTTGGTTTCCCACGCAGATTACTCTATCAATGATCGATTCAAGAAAGCCAGCCTTTCGGGTTTTGGGTGACACTTCAAGTCTAACATCCCCAAGCCTTACTCAATTAGACGCTGAAAACGGACCTTACTGCGATCCCAATGTCTCTTTTTGTCTCAAAGCAGTGTGGACAGTTGACGCTGGAAACTATTTAAACATTTCGCAAAAAGAGGAAGTAGATTCAGTCGATAAGGCGCTCCACCCGACAAAACGATTCTGCAAAATAACGAACTTGCCTACCCACGATTCAGGTTGTGAAGTAGCGGTTCCAACGCAAGAATGTAAAGCAGGGGCGGAAGATATAGAGCGTTTTTGTTAACCTGTCGTATTGCAGTACGAACATCCATTTCGAAAGTCCAGTTTTAGTTGGCGGTCTCTAAAACACGCGCCAAAAAACGAAAGTTAACCCTAGCGAAAACTTTAAATGGATCTTAGTTGATCAGCTCTGCGTCCACGTCATTTCGTCTTCCTCCCTCTAAATGCAACTTTTCATGAATTGATCTTATCACAGCATATTTCTGCTTGGCTTGCTAAACTCTCCAATAACAAACCGCAAAAAGCTTTAACTGAGTTATGAGTTTGTAGCTGTCTAGTTCTTCACCCTGCTCGTCGCTTTTCCAAATCAATGTTATAATTCTTTTGGTGACTTGATCCGAGATAAAATCTTCGTCAAAATAATGGTTGAATACATAAGTCAGAATAGGTATAGACTTGTGCGACAGCGTCAAATACAATTCGTAGGGAAGACCGTTGAGTCCTGGCGATTTGTAGCAGCCGACCTGCGTAAGCACAGTAAAAACTTCCTACTCTTCCACCCTTGGTTAGCAAGCAGCCGCTCTACCCACATCGAGGTTGGGTGAACTGATCAAATAGTGGCCAAGGTTTTGTACATGAGAACCTGACTGCTGCGTAAATTGCTCGACAATTTAGTCATGAAACTCCTCGCAGATCTCTCATGTCGATCCCAAGCTTCGTGCATCCGATGGCTTGACATACGTATCTGAGCCTCGCCTAGACATTCCTTTACCTTCATCCACATAGGAGTTCACTGCTTCGTTAAACACCTTTTGCATTCGTAACGCTTGGTAGCCTCAGGTCAAAGATTCTGATTGCCTAGTTCCTGGCTAAGAGTATCCCCAACCTCCTACTGCATGTGCTAGTTACTCTTCTAGCTGCGTTTTCGTTTTGGCCTTATCTAGTACTAGACGATGAGCGTATTTGATAAAGGAGTTCCTATTGTTAGTTGTTAGGAAAACCTGCGACTTACTCCTGGTAACCACCCTCATTAGAACCTCTTGCATCAATAGGGTTAGTGTTTCCCCCCTGGAAGTCAATGACGTATTCAACTTCTAGTACATCGATTTTTAAGGCGATTTCATAATTAAAAACTGGCGATAACTAGTTTATAATCCTTTTTACTTAATCAGTTAAACATAGCACACAAAAGTCAATGTTACCTCTTCCAACTAGCACTCTATCAAAATTAGTACACGCCCACATCTGCTGGCACATGTGCTCGAGAGAAAACCTGTCTATCAGATCGGATCCAACCAGCAAGTCGGTCAGATTGATCTCGCTCGCCTACTTTGTCGACCATGGTGTCAATTATGGCGTTATACTCCCGCAATAAAACTATGCGCCTTACAGGTGACGCACACGTCGAGATCTCGAAAAAAGAGATACCATCTCGAGCAGTGCTGAGTGCATTAACTACAGGGATCTGAAACACGTACTGTTTGACGGCAATGTCGGCCACGAGCAGCCAGATGCCTCGTCCATGTATAAAATACCGACCGGAGTGGACAGGGTGCAATGCATTGTTTTTGCTGCTTTGAATGTTGTTTCTTGTTGCTGCTGCTGTTGCTGCTGTTGTGGCTGCTGCTGTTGCTGTTGCTGCGGCTGTTGTTCTTGTTTGTGTTTCTGTTGTTGTTTCTTCTGCTACTGTTGTTGCTGCTGGTGCAATCGGTGATGGGGTCGTGGCGAAAAGGGATTAGTTTTGTTACTTCTTTCCCAGAACTGTTCTCCACTCTTCATTGACCTCCACACTAAGATTTTGTCAACTTTGTGGCTTGTAATGACGCTGAAGGCATAGAAGTGACTGCAACTTGCACTCTCACCGTTCTCGGGGTAGCTTGTGTTGCGTGTCGACTGGGGACTATCTTTTTTGGACAGTGCTTAGCCATATGGCTTTGACTCTGGTTAACTCAACACTGCGGACGGCGACTCCACGATCACCGTCATATTCCAGGTGTTGTACATTAGCGCCGCTTGAATTGCATGATATCATTCCATCTTCAACTTCATGGCCACTGTGTAATCGGACGTGGAATCCGCTTCTTTCCTTACCTGGTGCACAGTACACATGCTCCGCGTACTCAAACTGGCTAAATAACGCTGTCAGGCATTTTGCGCTCAACCCAATTGGGGCGTTGAATATGTGAACCCGAGTTCTCTTTTTCCCTTGGAATTCGCGTTACAGCTTTACTCCCGAGCCCCTACACTTCCTGGGAGAAATATTCTGCGTTGTTCTTGGTGGGTAGAAGGATGTACTACATGGCAAAGTTTCTCTGCCAAATATATGTGGCGAGAATGTTCAATGTCTTGAAAAGCCCTGCCGTGTCCCCCTTCTTAGAGGTGATTTTCACCAAAGTCATGGGTAACCAAAGGTAACCTCTTTAATTCATTGATGGGAATTTGCGACAATTGGTGTTGGATGGATTTTAGGCACCAGACACTAATTGCTGCATTTTCCACTCTCCTGCCTGCTCTGTTGATGGGTTTGATCTAGATTTTGGAGTTCCTTGGATCTGATTACTTCATTCATTGAGCTCCGGGTGGCGGGCTTTCACTTCTTGGGTTCTTCCCCTGGAATTACATTTTGTTGGCTGCCTGCCAGTTGCGTTTTCCAGTCAGCACCATTTTGGGGAGTTGCCATTTCGGGGTAGATATCTGATTTGGCGACCTGTTCTTTTGGAAAGCATCTTCCTTGATAAAGTCTTTTGGGGCAGCCGCCTTGATAGCATTAATTTCCGGGCGGTATGCCCACTCTTTTTGGTGTTTGGCTCCGTTTATGGGATCTCTGTCCTCTTGAGAAACTGCTCTTTTGCTTTCCTCTTTTTGGGGGGAGGCACTCCTGTTTTATTTCCGGATGCGGGCAGTAGATCTCGTTTGCAATTTCAGTTGATCGCTTTTTAAAGGGGTAGCCCCCTATGCAGCAGTCCCTTCAGTGTTGAACTACCGTGTTGGGGGGTTATTTCTGGTTTCTCTCTATTGGGTGCGTTTGAAGTCTCTGTGGTCAGTTAAAATATAAGAAAGTTCAAAACATTTACAGTTTAAACCGACGTGTAAACGACATCCAGTGTATTTTATTATTTTAAATGAAACAAGGATGGGAACTGAATTTGGCGCCAAAGGCAGTTACAAAGGGGGGATAACAAAGAAATGGAAAACGAAAGCGTTAGAAGAAGAGAGACAATGTGGCCGCCCTCTGTCGTTTAAGGATTTCCAGTAGCGGAGTTATCAGCTCAGACATTCCGTGAAGGAAACACCAGAAAAGACATACATAGTTTGCTCGAGAATGTAAGGAACCGCTAGCGATACGAACAAGAGAAGTTGTCAGTGCATCTCAGGTAAAAAGAAATAAAAAATGAACCCAAGAAACACAAAAACGAAAGCTGGATATTGGAAAAAAAATTAATAGTGAGAAATATGCTAAAATCTGATTATATATATATATATATATATATATATATATATATATATATATGATTTATTAACAAACACACCAATACAATGTTACCGTAATGAAAACATTAAACTAAAACTTATATAATTTATAATAAACTTAGGCATGGAGCCCTGTAGAATTTGGGGTTGAGGAAACGAGCACCTTTCTAATTGTCAACAATACTTTGAGATTACACTTAGCCGGCCCAGTACAACATAATAACGCATTTACACCGTTGGACTAATCCTCCGAAAGCCTGTAGCGCATTAATTTTTTTATTATTTTTGTAGCTAGTTTTATCCCACATTAAAAACGTCTTTGTGTTATATTTAGCTCTAGTGGGGAACCACATAATTCGTTCTGTATTAAAGCTAATTAGAATTACAGACAGAATAATCCGTATAAGTATATCTCACTAAACACACGGATAATCATCTCTCAGCGTCTATATCTATTTATCGAAATAAATTTCTATGACAACCATTACTGTAGATTGTTATATTAGCCTACCACAAACAAACACTTCATTGTTAAAATAGAGTCGTAGGATTTTAATAGTATCATTTTATTGTAACTGAAGGTTGCAATTTTCAGTCAAGCATATAATGTAATCTCAGTCGTTGTTCTTGGTTAAATAATAGTGATTCTTAAAAAAAAAGGCTCGTTACAAGACTGTCGAATAGCTTGAACGAAAGTCGTGAAAAAGCCATCTTGATTCAGTATAAGATTTATTGAAAGTACTTACGGGAAATAGTGACCGGACAATTACATTAAGGACAAGCTCCGAAGTAGGTTGAACTAAATTACTAAGGAGTGTGTATTGATGCGAGAAGCGTGTGACAAGAGCGATAATGAACAAAGTGTTTTTTTGCTCGGTTTCACATATTCATATGTTCCAATAATCATGATAACTAGAATATCCACCGATCCGTAATCAGTTATATTGTTAACTTCATATTCAGAAACACGGATTCATATATATATATATATATATATATATATATATATATATATGTGTGTGTGTGTGTGTGTGTGTGTGTGTGTGTATCTCTACATTTAATTTAACAGTTCGACTATAGCATGCGACAGATGCCATTTGCAATATTACAAGACTATCACAAAAAAGTTTTGAATTTTAATCCTAAACTAGATTTAAGGGCTAAATTTTTAATATCATAATACCGTCATATTACTGTGGGTGTGTATCAAAACAAAATACTTTTTGTTAGCCTTACTCTAAGATATTCCTCTTTGTTATTGTTGGAAGTCGCAATTTAAAAAATTGAATTTATCGCGTTTTTTTTTTATTTCAACGTATATATATAAATATATATATATACATATATATATATATATATATATATATAACCCAAATAGTCTTGTCTGGCGAGCGTTGAAAATGCCTACGGCCTCCGTTCCGGTTTACGACTTCCGGTTTAAAAAAAAAACAAAGCCATATTGTTAAATGTATCATTTGATTGTCTTTCTTGTTTTATTTATTTTCTAAATCGATTTCTCATTTTAATTCATAACCTCATTAACCCGAAAATACTTTTTTGAAGTTGCGTTATAAATTTAAAAAAATAATTCCGCTTAAGTGTTCTATTTTGTTTTTTTGTTTTATTTAAAATAATAAAATACACTGATAATGTGTTTCATAATTTCCCGTTAAATGTTTAAGTGAAATACTGAGTAAATTATATATTCATGTATTACACAAAAAAGAATAGATAAAAATCAGATTTACTTAACACCCTATGAGGGCAAAGGTGGAATTGTTGGATTACAGAAATGTTAATCTTTTTCGCGTTTAAAATATGAAATGCAAGGCAGAGCTGCAACATACTTTTGAATTAATTTTATTTGTATTTTTCATTGCAAGTTGGAATTGATATCAAACAATAACTAACCATATATGTTTACGATTTAAATTATTTGATTTATTCTGTAATCGATAGTTTAAAGACATTTCAGTTGCTCAAATAACTTGCCTAGTCCTTGCAACCATGTTCGGTTTTAAAGACCCAAATTTTAAAAAAAAATATTTGGATCGTATTTTTTATTGCAAGTTGTAATCATTTTCAAGATGACAAACAAAACACAGATGTTTCTCTTAAATAAAAAAATACTTAACTCATTTACATATTTAATAAAATATTTTCTTTACCAAAGTTGTGCGTGGTAAAAACTATCGATAGAAATTTAGTACTTGATTTAAAAACATTGTACGTTTTTCGCGTCTCAAATTGTTTATTACGATTTATTTATTTGTATTTTTCCTTGCAAGTTGGAATCATTTTCAAAGAAAAAAAAACAAAAAAACAAAACTAATATGTTTTCTAATGTGTAAAAAAAATTACTTGCTTAATTTTCATATTTTAAAAATTCGGTATTTGTTATGTCCATTATAGTTTACCTCCTACAAACAAATCAAAATCTTCTGTTGAAGACTAATACGTTTCACCGGACTTTAAAGATGATATAAAATAAGGAATTATTTAGAAAATAAATATATGCCATTTTAATGCGAGGGATCACTTTTCTATATAAAATTAACGTAAGATGAGCACCCACTTCTTAGTGGTAAACAAAACATGTAATCCATTAGCATTTTACATGTTTGTTTGCGGGGATAAGGAGGTCAAAAATTGCAAACATTTTAAAGACACTTTAAAAGGTGTGTGGAGGGGCTATTTTTTAAAGATTTACTTGGAAAAGGTCTCGCCGTTAAATATTACTTAACTATGAATTATTTTTCTTATAATTTTTATGCCGTTACCGTGAAAAAAAAAACAATACAAGTACGATGGACACCTCTTTTTGTATTTTTTTCTTTATTTTAATTTTTTCAACTTATTACACCGCTCTGTAAAATATTTTTCATTTAGTCAAAGATCAATGGAGTGAAGACTGTTATTATCCAATGTATTCTGTTTAGTTTACACTTCACTGGTCGCCATGCTTGTTTTGCGCACGCGTTCATTCAATTTTTACGCGTTTATACATAAATGCTGTATATTCATTTGCACTTTTATAGATTAATTCTGCGCATTAACTATTCCATAGCTCGATATAACATATACAGACTGAACAGAACTGAACGGGTAATTTAGTATACGCACACACACACACACACACACACACACACACACATATATATATATATATATATATATATATATATATATATATATATATATATATATATATATAAAGAGAGAGAGAAAGAGAGGAAGAGTAAGTTTTATTTAACTATATATAACAATAAGGCTACACAGGATTTTCTAAAATGTATCTATGTGAAGATTGGTCAAACTATTGCATGGAATTGATAGTTGCTTCTCGTTTTTATGAATTGATGTCGCTTATCGTTTTTAAGACCTAATCAGCTAATCCAATTCTTATTTTCTCACACACCCATTTATTGTAGCCAATGAGCGCACGCGCAACTGTTACTTCGATAATTGTTGTGTTGTGGAGCAACAGAGAAAATAAGAACAATCAAGCCGAAGTTCAGTTAAGGAACAAGTGTATAACAATAATCTACAAAGATAGGAAAGCGTGTATATCTGCTGGGCACTCGGCTAGCAGTTGAAGTGCAGTCGCGTCTCTTTCACCGGGGTTGGAATTACTAGCGCTATTTTAGTGCTAATCGGTGAACATTCTCTGTTCATGGAAGACCAGTATGACCCCCCCTTTTAATATATTCCGTCTTGGATTAATAACGTTTTTGTTTTTGGTTCACCCTAATCAATTCTCTTGATTTCTGTTTCCTGTTTGATCTTCTGTTCTCCGGAACTGTCTCTGCTATGGGCACCTGAAAAGTATCAAACACTGTGTCCATGATATCCTTCCTGGGCGATATGATCACCTCACTGTTCGAGTATCTTTTCCGAATTTGGTTAGTGTTACGTTAGTGCACAAAGTCTGGCCCCTTAATCATGTAGACCATGTTGCCTATTTGCTTCTCAACAATGCCGGACTCCCAGAAAGTCTTATTATTTTAGTGAATCTTGTAAAATACTCTTTCGCCAACTTTATACCGTTTTTTTATCGGTTTTTTTTTTAGGTTTGGCCTATCCTGGTTTGGTAACAACTTGTGAAAAATCTGGCTAACCTTGCGTCCGCACATAACCTCAGCAGCTGTCTTCGACATATCGATGTTTGCATTCAAAGCCCCTCTATAGACTTGTAAAAACTGTTGGATTGACTTATCCGTAAGCGACCCACTAGAATTTTTCAGAGCTCTCTTGAATATATCAACGAATTTCTCTGCTTGTCCATTACTTCATGGGTGTTATGAAGGAATGATGATTAGATGATCCTCGCAAAAAATGATTAAATTCGGTAGACGTAAATTGCGTTCCATTGTTTGTAACAATGCAGTCTACTACTCCAAACTTTGTGAATACTTCATACAGGAAGTTTATAGTTACCTCGGATGTGGGATTCTTACATTTTAATAATTCCGGTAATTTTGATAGGCTGTCTACAACAATGAGATAGTAGAACCCATCTAGAGGTCCTACAAAATCTAAATGAATCCTAGACCAAGTTCGGTCCGGTTTTGCCCACGATCTGAATTGAGTCGGAGGAGCTTTTATAGCTAATGCGTATCCTCTACACTCCCTGATTTTTCCTTCTATATCCTTATCCATGGTTGGCCAATAAACGAAAGAGCGCATAAGGCTTTTCATTCTTGATGTACCTGGATGTCCTACATGGAATTCCTTGATCATTCTTTTCTGTAATGTCGCAGGAATTACGACCCTATCGCTATATAACAGGATGTTATCGCAAATTGAATAAATGTCTTCATCCAGTTCGTTATTGTTGATCTTTTATTTCGTTCGTATAATAAATTCGTCCACCTCTGATTTACTCTTAATCTCATCAAGCGTTACTGGAAGTTCTCTTATTGTGTCACATAACGTATTTTTTTTTACTTCAACTCCAGCTTGAATGACTGCTATTACCATATCCTCCAATGGTTTTGTCTGCTTAGGTATTAACCTCGATAACCCGTCTGCCTGACCAAATTTTTTAGATGGTACATACTCCATTTGAAAATTGTAATTTAGTAGTATGGTACCCCATCTTTGGAGTCTATTCGCCGTATGTTCGGTAGTCCCTTTTTCGATCCGAAAACCGTTAATAATGGTTTGTGGTCTGTTTGTAACAGAAATTGCATACCGTGCAGGAAACGATGAAATTCCTTTACTGGTTCAAGATAGGAAAGCGTGTATATCTGCTGAATACTCGGCTAGCAGTTGAAGTGCAGCCACATCTCTCTCACCGCTGTTGGAATTACTAGCGATATTTAAAGTGCTAATCGGTGTAAATTCCTCTGTTCAAGGAAGTCGGTATAACAATATTTTAGCGACGATGTTTGTTTTTTCTCACGATTGGAGACGACCGAGTCTTTATTTGTATGGTTTTTTTTTACATTTTATGTTATATTAGAGAAATTATTTATGTGTTTGTTTATTTTTTATTTATAATTATTTTTGTGTTTAGCATTTTTGTTGATGTTATTTTTATTATTAGTGGTGGTAGTGGTTTATTATTTTTTCCATTATCGAAAGGGAAAGTTCATTTTGTGAATACTTATATTTGCTATTGAACTCTAGCGTTTAATAAATGTTGAGGTTCTTTAACTATATGATAACTAATTTCTCAGTCAGACAAAGTCTACACTCGCCGTCTAGATTTCGGGGATAGTTCACTGTCTTTAAGCTCCTAATGCTGTTTTATTCGACGCTTTTTTGCTTTTTTTATATTCGAAACTACTTCTGTCATCGTTATATCTACGTTAAAATACAGGGAGATAATTCCTACAAAAATAGTCGATCTATAGTAAAATACACACAACAGAACACCAATAGTTTTATCAAGACAAAGAGTAGAGGAAAAGTGAATAATTTGGAATACGCCGCCCCATAATGTTTAATCTCATCGATAAGCACTTTGCCGTACGAACCCCTTAAACAATATGTTAAATAAATACAATCTAAAACTGTCCAATAATTGCTGCGTAAATTCTAAGAAGAGAATTCAAGCACATAATATAAAAAATACAGAATAGGAGTAATGAACTAGCAAATAACAAGATTACTACTGACAAACATAATAACAACAAAAATAACACAAAGAATAATCATATCATTGCTAGAAACAGCACTGACGCAATATCTAATAGAAATAAAGACATAATAATTGATGAAATAAGACAAAATGTCCATTAGAAAACAAATGATTTGCCAAAAGCATATTTTATTAGGCCGAATTTTGCCAAGAAAAAAAAAGCACGAATAACACAATAAATTAAGTTAAAATGACCGCGCTGAATTTTAAAAACATATACTATGATCACAGAAGCACATTCAAATAAGAAAAACGCCAAATAAAAACAGTATCTAACCATTACTACGTTGATTAGTATTAGAGTGGAAAATAGTGCGGCAATCCAGCACCTGTACCAATGTAGACTCCTTATGTCTTAATTTTAAATAAAGCATCCTTAACATTAAAACCCCTCAAACTACATTAAATTGCAGGAGTTAAATAGCAAAGGTAAATATTCACAAAATAAACTTTCCCTTAGGATAACATAGAAAAATGATGAACTAATACGAATAATGACAACAACAGTGATAAACAGAAATATTATATTAATAATTATGAAATAACAAATACACAAACAAAACACCAATATAACGTAAAAACAAATACATAAGAAAGCACCAATATAACATTAAATGTGAATAAGCATGCAATTTAAACCTAACATCACAAATAAAAATTCTTGAAAAATAAAGTAACAGGTGTGTGCACGATCATTGGCTAAAATAAATGCGTGTGTGAGTAACTAAGAATCTGATTAGCTGATTGACAAACCCACTACCAGTCGGATAAAAAGAACGTGAAGCAATATATATTTTATCCTATAGCCTGGCAATCATCATCAGAAAAATTTGCGGAAAAATTTGTGTATCTGTATTATTATATACATTTTCAAAGCTTACAACCTATATCTATAAACGTATCGAGGTAAATTCCGGTACTATGCTAATAAAATTCCATGTATAAACATAAAATTATATATATTTTTCAATATATATATATATATATATATATATATATATATATATATATATATATAGTCATCCACATACAGTACTGTTTCGCTGTTTCACAGCTCATCAGTGCGGCTAGACAGGCAACTACCACAAGCCAGGATTGAAACCCGACCGTTTATACGGCAGTCAAGGCTTCTAACCATTACGCCATTGGCGGCTGCTTGAACGAGTAGTGAGTTTAACGATGTTTTGATATCGTCCGAAATATCTCCGCTCGATTTGTTTACACAAAGAGCGTCGCTTATATGCTAATGGTATTTCGTTTTTCACTTCTCAATATGCTCAACTCAAGGTGAGGAGCACTATAGTCATCCACATACAGTACTGTTTCGCTGTTTCACAGCTCATCAGTGCGGCTAGACAGGCAACTACCTCAAGCCAGGATTGAAACCCGACCGTTTATACGGCAGTCAAGGCGTCTAACCATTACGCTATACATATATACTAATCAAAAGGAAGTAGGTTTTAGCTTATATAGGAAACGGTAAACTTCAATCTAATATGAATACTAGTATTTATATATAGAGATTATTTATACCGCAACGGAATAAAAAAAACTCAATACGCAATAGAGAGTAATGCTTATTATAAGTGAAAATAAAAACAAAACTGTAATTTAAAGTTTGCAATCAAAATTTATTGTTCGTTGGAATACTCCAAAAACAATTTACAAAGTCCTTAGTCCGTTGAGTTTAAAAGAATGCTATTCTTGCTATTCTTCTCAACATGCGCAACTTGTTTTTATTTTTATTTCCATATTAAACATTTTAACGTGTTTTGCTTGACAATTTATGACTATTGCGGTTCAACTTAATGCCATGATCAGCAAATTCTAGCGTTGCAACACATATAATTTGCTGATTTCTGTCTATCCTCTGATCATTAGAATAGTAAGAATAGCATTCTTTGAAACTTCACAGAATAACAACTTTTAATTAGTTTTGTGGAGTATTCAGTCGAACAATAAATTTTGACTGTATATTCTATCTTACAGTTTTAATTTTCTTTCTCTGATATATATATATATATATATATATATATATATATATAAGCATTTTAACTTCATTTATTTCATGTTCCCTTAGATTTTATCTAAATCATCAAAGCTTTTTAAGCCTATATATATATATATATATATATATATATATATATATATATATATATATATATATATATATATATATAGTCTAAAGAAGCTTTTATGATCTAGAAAAAAATCATACGAATCATAACATAGATGCAGTTAAAATTCTTATGGTTTTGCCGTAAGAATATTCACAATTTTAATGGGGATTTTAATGATGCAACATTAAAAAACACTTTCAAAACCTTAACATAAATTCTCACATACAAAACGTTGTTCATAGACTGTCTTCGTGGAACAGTTTCTTAGATTTAAAAAGAAGAGAATTTTCTAATTAATGACCCTAGCGTAAATTTAATAATTTGAATACAAGCCTGTTACTAATCCACTTATAAGTAAACTAATAATATTAAAATAATAATTATAATAATGTCCTTTTCACTTTTTTTTACAAAATTTATTTTCCTTTCGAATGTATCATTTTTGCGAGAGTCGGAAATATGCCTTACTTTAAAAGGAAGTTATTTTAAAATTGGAAAAGCTCATGCGTTTGCATGGTAATGTTGCAAAATATTGATATTTTTTTAAAGTAGTAAAATAAAACGTGTTTTTTAAACCTCACCCGCTTTCAATAAGTCTCATTCTGTGTTACTAAACACCGCACCATGCAAAAATGCCCGGCATAAATATCAAAAACCGACGGACCCAAAAGGATAACCGATAGCTGCTCCCTCATTAGTCCGCATGTTGAACCTGGTAGCCATCTATGAATTTAAGGAATAGGATATCATATACACTAAGCAGGTAACTATTTCCTCTAATTTCAGGCATCACACTAATACAACTAAAACACAGGATAGCAACAATACACAAACCTGGAGGAAGATATAGCTACCGAAAGATAATATACTTGTAATAAGGTGCTATTACAAAAACCACTTCCAGAATGAGACTATTGAAAAGGAGTTAACGAATAATGGGGAATGTCTACTGACTAACATACAACGATAAAATTATGAAACAAAGCTGAGTATCAAACAATGTTTGCTTTTAATGTCAGAATTATTGTTATCAAAACGATAAATAAATGCTAAAACAGTTTTAAAAAAACATTGCTAAGTAGAACACTACACACAGAAACCTCATATTTATAAGAATCGCTAAACGTTAAACCTGTTAATTTTCATACGGGGAACTCTGAAGCAACACAATTAATTGAGAATGTAAAAACTGAAATATAAAAAACCAGATGACTAATGAACCAAAACAAAACAAAACTCTCATTCCTAAGAAACTAAAAGTACGAAAAAGTAAAACGTAGAAACAGAAAAATTGAACAAACTTCTTCCATACAGCCCAACATACTCTAGCACATACTAAAACAATCTTATTCATGCGGCTGTCAAGACGGTAAGTATGTAATTGAAGTAGAAGAAAATGCTCGAAAAAGAAAATGAATTTACAAAAAATTCAATAAAGAAAAGCAGAAAACAAACTGAAAAAAAGAAGGCAAGGAAACAAACATAATGAAAGCGAAAAAAAGACCTTAAAGTTCAAAACGTCTATCACAAAGAGCGGCTAAAATAAATAAAATAGAACCATTAGAAACAACGAAAGGCAATTTTATAAATATGTAAACAGGAAGAAAAATCAGAACGACAGAAGCCTACAAAACTACGCTCTACAGTAGCAAATATGCATAGAACGACTAGGACATAACAGAAATGCCGAATTGTTGAAAGACATGAAAAAACAGTTACAGCAAATCGACGATAGGGAAAAAACGTCATCGACAAATTAACTTTCAAGACAACCATAGAAAAAATAGAAAACTGGAACGTACAAGGTTACGATCGAATACATGCATACTGGTTGAAATACATCAGAATATGTGAAATACTAATTCAAAGTCTGAAATACTTAGACGTGCTAGAGTAGTTGAGCAGAAGCAGAACCGCACTGATACGAATATACACTGAAAAATCGCTCTCAATTACTACAGGCCTATAACCTGCTTACTAACGATGTTTAAAATATTCATAGCACTGCGGAGAGAACAAATTTTCCACTCCGTTAATAATCATAGAATACTTTCCGATGTACAGAAAGGATGTAGAAAAAAGAAAAGAGGAATGCATACTTTATTGTACATAAATTAAAAGACCCGGAAATAAAGAAATGAAATAGAAAAGAGCATAGCCATAACATGAACAATGTACACGAAAGCATACGACAGGACCACTTTAGCATGTATAACAGAATGGTTGACAGTGTGAGAAATACCAGAGAAGATTATCAATCTGGTATATTAAAAAATGCAATGAGAGCATAGACATTTGAAGTACCAGCTGATAGAAAATACCTTATTTAGGAAAAATACAAAAAGTATAAATATCAAGGAGTCGGTGAAGCGATGCAATTACACAAAATCGGCCAGAGAGCTGAAAGGGATATTAAAGATGAGAAAATGTCAGGTTAGTACCATTAATCGTAGTAGCGTTAGGAGCAATGTCGAAAAACTTCGAAACGAGAATGATGGAAATTGGTATGAGGTGAAAGGCTGATAAGATACCACAGATAGCAATAACTAAAACGGCTGAAATATTAAGGAAATCCCTTGAATGTGGAAACCCATAACCTACATGCATTAACAGGCAGTATAAAAACTGCCACGAAGAGGAACCTGAAACATAGAGGAACACCAAATAAAAAAAACAAGAAAACTGAAACGTAATTTACTCCCCTTCCCCCAAGAAAAAACAAAACTGAGTGTGGTTATCAATTAGTACCACACAACATATTAGGGGAGGCGCAAGAGGGACATAAATACCGATGAGAGAAAGCGGAAACAATATAGTACTGAATAAGGGCGAAGATAACGGGGATGTTAGTGAGGCTTATTTCTACCCGAATACCCGTTATGGATAATGATCATTGCAAGCTAAATGTCACTTGCAGGTGACTGTTGCGATGATTCAAATTCATTTCCAAAGTTTATCGAAATAGATAGAGTTTACTGAAAACCTATTATTTGTTTACACCGAGAATTTGGGTAACATCATTAGTTGTTGCCATTAAGCAATCGCTGGTGATTACATGTGAGAAAACGCTTAGTGAGTATAAACAATGATAGTAAAATTATATAGGCTAGCGGGGCCTGTATACATTTCACAGGGGACTCATTCATATGTAATATATTGATGTTGGCATTCTGTAGACATTCAGCGTCAATGCAGACGCTCTGATATTATTGTATTTATTTTGTTAAAACGGGAAAATATTTATACAAGCTAGCAGGGAGGCCCGGCGTAGCCAGGTCGTAAAATACGCTTAAATGTAATATTTAAAATATTGTACATTTCGTATATATTATTATAAAGTTAATGTTCTATCGATTTTTATATCTTATAAAGTTGCGGTTTATATATACATATATATATATATATATATATATATATATATATATATATATATATATATATATATATATATGCGTGTGTGTGTGTGACTTGGGTTTATCAGCTTAAATCTAAACCGAATCCCAAACCAATAAATGTATATATATATATATATATATATATATATATATGTATATATATATATATATATATATATACATATAACTTTAGTTCCTTCAGCTATATTCGGAAACGACACCAAAACTTATGAAGAATTCTTGATAAAATTATTATTTATAAAAATATAGATTACTAAGGTGCCATCAGCTAAAATCGAAACCAAGACTAATAAAGAATTCTGAATAATATTATTAAAAAAATAGATTATTGGATTGCCATTAGCTATAATTGACACCGAAACCAAAACTTATGAGGAAAGTTTGGTATGATTATTTATAAAAAAAAATATATTACTTAAGTGCCATCAGTTATAATCGAAAGCAAAACCAGAATTATAAAGAATTCATAGTAAAATAATTTGTAAAAATTACATGACGTGAGTGCCATCAGCTATAATCGAAACCGAAACCGAAACATATGCAGAATTCATGGTTAAATTATTTATTGAAAAAAATGGGATTACATAACAATTACACGGCCCATATGTAAACGTGACACAGAAAATAACAGACATGTTATCGTATTTATATACAGATATAGACTAGCAGGGTGTGTGGAAATTCCACAGGGGTCTGTTTCATAGGTTGTATATTGATGTTGGCTTTCTGTAGATATTCAGCGTAAATAAAGATGCTCTGATAGTACATAGCTCAGTTGTTAAACCTGTAAAAGCATTTATCCAAGCTTGCATGGGCACCCGGCGTAGTGAGCTCGTAAAATACGCTTTAATATGGTATTTTAATTATTGTAGATTTCGTATATATTATTCTAGTGTTAATGTTGTATCGATGTGTATATATTATAAAGTTGCAGCTTCGAAAAAATAATATATATATATATATATGTATATATATATATATATATAACTACTTCATTTATTCACATAAATTTAATATACGAAAGTATAGATTTATGCGTAAACTTTAAGTATTTACTTCAAAAGTGTTCAATACGTAGGTAGAGCTAGTTAGTAATTTATAAAATATATATGGCGATTAAGCTACACTGAATATTCTGCGTTTCATCCAACTATAGGATTCGTCAGGCTAATGTGCGAATTCTGTGGTTGCTTCTTGTTTTTATATATGTTGAGGATATCCAGTTGGCAAATCAGCTTTCTAGTATTCACCGCGCCCCTTCCTATCAGCCAATGGGCGTGCATTTTATCAAAAAAAAGGATCTGTTTTAGAACTAGGTTATACTTGTATGTATAAAAAAGGAGAACGTCTACCTAAAACCACTAACCTAGTTTTAAAACAGATCCTTTCTTTGATAGAATGCACGCCCATTGGCTGATAGGAAGGGGCGCGGTGGATACTAGAAAGCTGATTGGCCAACTGGAAATCCTCAACATATACAAAAACAAGAAGCAACCACAGAATTCGCACATAAGCCTGACGAATCCTATAGTTGGATGAAACGCAGAATATTCAGTGTAGCTTAATCGCCATATATATTTTATAAATTACTATATATATATATATATATATATATATATATATATTACTTGGTTTCATCAACTTGAATCGAAACCGAATCTCAAAAGTATATATATATATATATATATATATATATATATATATATATATATATATATATATATATATATATATATATATATAACATCAGTTTCTTCAGCTATCTTCGAAACCGAAACAAAAACTTATGAAGAATTCTGGATAAAATTATTTATAAAAATCGATTACTAAGGTGCTATCAGTTTTAATTGAAACCGAAACTAAGACTTATAAAGAATTATTGATAAAATTATTTTTTTTTAAATAGATTATTGGGCTGCCATTAGCTATAATCGAACTCGAAACCAAAACTGCGGGATTGTTTGTAAAATTGTGAACTATAAAAATAAGTTGCTTCAGTGCCATCAGCTATAATTGAAAAACTAATGGAGAATTCTTAGTAAAATGTTTTATAAAATAATTAAATGACTTGAATGTCATCAGTTATAATTAAAACTAAAACATATAAAGCATTCGTGGTAAAATTATGTATTACAAGAAATTCAAGTGCATAGCAATTAAATGATCCGGATGTTAGCGGGACAGAATATAACACACGTTCTATCGTCTTAATATATAGATAAATAAATGTATAATATGTAAACTAATATTAAATACTAGCTTTACCCTGCCACCCGTTGCTGTGGCTCAATTTGGTGCAATGGAAAAATTTAATAAAAAGCGACAATGCATGTTACTTATATTCTTAGTACATAAATCGACTCGCACAAAAAATAAAAAAAATAAAAAAATAAAGAATGTAAGAAGCGGTACTCTTGCAGTACGTAATGGTTTGTTATGTTAGTGTATTTATTTAATGTAAAATGTTTAATCATCTCGAAGAACACACTGTTTATGTATGTCTTTGGAGAAGACAAATGGTCGCGGACTCCGTTAACGTTGGGTAAATAAGTTAAAATCTATTTAAAATAGTGTCAGAGTTTTCTTAGTTTGAACTGACTTTCGCGAACGCACGTAATCAACGGTGTCCGGCAGCAGTTGTATGTTTGAAAGATACAGCTAGGTTTGATGAAAAAGTTATGGGAAACTTAGTATGTATTAAATGTAATTTCGTTAATGAAGAAGAAGCATTCATAAATGTTAATTTAAATAAGTACAGAATTCTTTAGTAAGGGGAAACAATTCTGATCCTTATCGGAGCTTTATCTGGATCTTTATTTTGTGTTTGTTTTTGCTCATAGTTTGAATCGTCGGTTAGAGTCGTCCAAAACAGAATTAAAAACTGAGTTTGTTTATGATTTTCAAGTTTAATGCAAATAATTTCACGATATGGTTGCTTTGTAATAGTAATTTCTAAAAATGAGATGTTAGTTTTAAAAAAAACTGTGTAGCTAAAAGCAGTAATAAATGAAGCTCCTAGTTAGATTCCTCTGGTGGAGTCGTCAAAACCGGAAGTTTAAACTTAGCAGACTCGCACTCTGCGTTTTACGGAAGGAAGAAATGCAAAACAAAACCAAACAATGTAATCTTAGTCGGACGTTTAGCGCGTTTATTTATTTTTTGTTATTGTGTTTAAGTAAAATTGCAAGTAATATCACGGTATCGTTGCGTTCGAATAATAAATGGTAACAAAGAAATTGTTTGTTTATTTAATAATAAGTTTTTAGTGTGAAATACTAATAAATAAAGCCTATAGTCAGATTCCGCGGTTAGACTTCTCAAAACCGGAAGTTAAATCTGAGTAGACAGGCAGTTTGCGTTCTACGTTACAGGGGGGAAAAGCACAAAGGTAAAAAGATAATAATCGAACCGTAATTCTTGTGTTTTTTTGGGGGAGAGGAGCGAAAAAATGGGGAAAAAGGAAAATTATGGGTTTAATAACCTTTTACGATTCCAAACCTGTGTTTAATCCTACTGTTCCTTGTGGACGCGGTCTCAGCGGTGTTAAGTGGTAGGAGGAGTAGTAGGAACTTAATAGAGAGAAAATATTTTACGACTTCCATTGATTCTAACCGGTTTTGGCAATGAAATCTCACCGGGAAAAATATAGAAATGCACGGTTATCAAGGAAGTGTAATGCTAATAGGCCTACAGCACACCTCAGATCCTGTACTGCAGTTTGTGCACATTACATTTGCATGCAATGTCTTGATTTTTAATCCTATTAAGGTCAAACTCACACTGGAAGAAATGAGTTCATTTTATTTATCTATATACTATATATATATATATATATACATATATATATATATATATATATATATATATATAATATATAATATATATATAAAAATGTAACTCTTGGTTCGTTCGCAATTAAAAGTCTAAAAAACCACTGGACGGATGGCTTCCACGTTTTGGTATAATATGTTTACTATATCCATGTGTGTTTTTATATATTTCTTTTTAATTATAACATTATACTTAATTTTTCTATGATAAATAGGTGTTTTTTCTTTGTATCGATACGCCATTTGTTTATCTAGGGATAATTATTTATTACCGCTTCCTGTTACGTGACCAGTGTTTCAAATTGAGCGGTTTTCCTGCTAGATCTGGAGATTTCGTTTGCAATCTGGCGGGAAATTCTAAAAAATCTGGAGATTTTTTGCACCCGCACACCGCAATTTTAGATTAAAAAATAAAGAAAAGCGCTTGAAAATACTTTAAAACATAAAAATAAACTCATTCTTGTAAGTAAAAAACGTAGCATTTATTGCCTTTGGTAACAATTATTTATTGATTATTTGTTGTGGTTTTTACCTTTTTTCGGCTAACCATTCTTAAATCTCGCTATAAAATCGATTTTTCCAAGTACATTTTAGGTGGGGGGGGCATTCAAACCTCCGAAGTTTAGATTAAAATACGATCAAAAGCAACCCTGTTTAATTTAGAAGTATTTAGTCGAAAATTGTAAAAAGCCAGAAACAACAGAAAAAAAAAATTATACTAATAAACTAGAATTTACTTATCTACCAACCTAAATACTTTGAATATGCTAAAACAAAGTTTTTTTATTTTATTTTTCTAATTTCAAAACATGTTGCACCATTATTGTGATGTTTAATTTGCAGTATATTTCAATTTAACTTTTATTATAAAAAGTTTGAGTTTATAATTTGTTTCCTGCAAAAAAAATACCCTCTCTGAAAAAACAAGTAAAACAACTGATAAAATATGTAAGCCTTCTTGGGAGCTAACCGCTTCAATATAATTCCAGAAACATATAGTGAGAAAACACGGAACATTTTATATATTGAATATACTATATTTATAATTTTTTTATTGTAGGAAGTTAAAATATGGAGTTGGGGCGGGGGAATTTGCGATTTTTGAAAGTTTCAGACGATAACAGTTAAAAATCTTGCAATTTTCTGGAGATTTCTTTCTCCTGATCTCGCGGTTTTTTTTTTTACTAAAAGGATAATGTAAACAAAATGTGTTTACAATATCGGTAAATTTTCAATGGGTGTAATCACATGATTATTGAAAATGTACCCATGTGATTGAAATTTAATTTAAATTAAGAACACGTGGTCGCTTTCCTATCTAATATTCATCGAAAAATGGTAGGTACAGATAAAATGAA
Source organism: Euprymna scolopes (assembly GCF_053919585.1). Lineage (NCBI taxonomy): Eukaryota > Metazoa > Mollusca > Cephalopoda > Sepiida > Sepiolidae > Euprymna > Euprymna scolopes. The sequence goes on along the minus strand of NC_136486.1, from coordinate 106,358,594 downwards.
TACAGCCGCTCAAAGTGTATAAACATTTTGACCCCTCCCTTTACTTAAAAATTCACCAAAAATCAGGAAATTAACCAATTTTAATGAAAATTGCAGTATTTTTCAAACAATGATCGCAGAATATAATGAACTAATTATTTTTATTTAACTCTTAGTGCAACTGTTTTATTTTGTTTAAAGAAAAAATACCTTTACTAAAGTTATGGTTTTCAGTAGTAAATAAAAAACGCAAGAATTTATTTTTGCTTTTTTTTATATAAATAAAGCATCGTCATTTGTAACAGTAAAAAATAATTTTTACCATAAAATACGAAAAAAGCCCCTAAAGTCCGTATTAATGAATTCGATATAACTCGAATAAAAATGAATTCTCGCATACTATTCAGGAAATTAAAGATTCAATTAGATTCCTATTTCAGTCACCTAAATTATTTAGGGTGAAATGAGTGTAGGAATTTATAGCCAAACCTAATTTTTCCGTCTTAAAAAATAGCATTAACACAGTAAGGTAGGTAAAATTTGCAAAGAATGCTCTGCTTTACGGTTGTTGTAAAAATGGAACAAAAATTTGAATTTCGTTCTCTTTTAAATTCGGTACATTTTTACATTACGTCCAACTCATCGTTCACATTCGACACGTCAACTTTTATTCTTTTCGGGTATGCTGGCAAGGTTAGGGGTGGCTATTCCGAAAGCCGTTATTAACATGGGTAGATTGGTGGGTGTGTCAGAAATTTCGTAAAAAATAGTGAATAATTTTACCCCGTTTTCCAAGCTCATAACTCCTCGAAAAATGTAACTCAAGCCCTAATCTTTTTTCAATTAAGGGAGCAAGGACCAAAGTTTCATTTAAAAAAACAACAAAAAACAAACAACGTGTTTTTAAAAAGGTTTTAAACTTCGGACTTTACAGGTAAATTTCTAAAAATCACTACTTTTTTGTTTTAAATTTGAATATATTATTTATTGACCTTTTCTCTTCAATTTGTGATATATAACACTTTTGTTAGTACATTATTTACTTTTTAATAGACATTTCAAAATGGTAGGTGTGAATTATTCGACCCCATGCCTTACCAAGCTTATAACTACTCAAAAAATTTAATTCAAAACCTAATTTGTTTTTTTTTTCAATTAAAGGAGCAAGAACCTTGGTTCTATTAAAAATGAAAAAACAAAAAGTGGTTTAAAAAAATCGGATTAAAACTTCGATGTTTACAGGTACATTTCTAAAAAACACTCGAAAAATGTAATTCAAGCCCTAATTTTTTTTTCAATTAAAGGAGCAAGGACCAAGGTTTCATAAAAAAACAAAAGAAAAAACAAACAACGTGGTTAAAAAAAAGGTTTTAAACTTCGAACTTTACAGGTAAATTTCTAAAAAACTCTACTTTTTTTTGTTTTAAATTTGAATATTTAATTTATTGACCTTTTCTCTTGAATTTGTGATATATAAAACTTTGGTGAGTAAATCAATTATTTACTTTTTAATAGACACTTGAAAATGGGGAGGGGCGTAAATTAAAAACAAAGTTTGTCTAAAATATTATAATCGGTTTATTGGAAAGAGCATAAAATTTCACATTGACCCTGAAAATATCGTAAAAATAGAATCAATAGAAAAATGTTGATAGATTTTAAAATTTTAAAAATTGAAAAATATTGAGTTCGTAAAATTCATTCCTGTTTTTTTAAAAAATAAAAAATAAATATTTCTATTACTTTTAAAAAAACTTTAATAGTTTATTTTGGAAGTATAATCCATAAAGAAAATAACCCACTTTTAAAAGAGAAATTACGAGATTTTTTATATATTATTCGCAGTTTCGTGATAGGGGTGTAAAAAATTCCTAAAAAAATTCTGATACATCTACTAGATTGGAGTTTATTCGTAGTAAACGTACATGACAACCTATAAATGTCAACATTTCCAATGTGAATGGTAAGCTGGACTTATGTAAAAAATAACAAAAAGATATACCAAACTGACTTTTTCGTTTAAGAATGGAATTATTTCCCTTTCGTTATAAACTTTTTTTTTTTTTAATATTTTGTGTTTTATATGCATAAAGTACAATTGTTGAATGTTACTGTTTTGATTATAAACTTTCACCTAACAATTTATGGTAAAAACCTAATCTTTTTTGGGGGGAAAATAACATTTATTGATTAAAAAAATTGCAAAAAATTATAATAATAAATAAACGAACTAAATGCAATTTTTCTTGAGGAATGTGTTCCATTTTAACAAACTTAGCCACAGCAACGCGTGGCCGGGTACAGCTAGTATATAATATATATATATATATATATATATATATATATATATATATATATATAAGATAGAAGAAGAATAGAAGAAGAATAGAGAAAGAAGATAGATAGAATAGAGAAGAAAGACGAAGAAAGATAGAATAGATAGAAGATAGAAAGAAGATAAGAGAATAGAATAATAGATAGAAGAAGATATAGAAGAGAAGAATAGAATAGAAGATAGAAGAAGAAAGAAGAATAGAAGACGATGGATAGATAGAAGAGAAGAATAGAAGAAGAAGAATAGAAGAAGAAAAAGAAGAAGAAGAATAGAAGAATAGATAGAATATAGATAGAAGAAAGAGAAGAGAAGAATAGATAGAAGATGGAAAAGAAGATAGAGAAGAGAAGATAGAAAGAATATATATAGATAGAATAGATAGAAGAAGATAGAATAGAAGATAGAATAGAAGATAGAATAGAAGATAGATAGATAGATAGAAGAGAGATAGAAGAAGAAGAAGAAGAAGATAGATAGATAGATAGATAGATAGATAGATGGAAGAAGATAGAGAAGATAAGATTAAAATCATACCTTAAGAACTATTATGCGATATCATAGTTAGTATATTTAATAGGATATTAATAGAAACGCATAAAATCATATACATTTATCACCAGACAGGAAAATAGATGAGACGAATGAAACCTCGCCATACAAATAAAAAAAAAACAGATAGTTTTAAAAGCTTTGAGTAATATATTAACGAAGAAATTACAACACACCCTTAATCCAATTTTATTATAAATGTATTTCAACCCAAAACAAACTGTTTTAACAAGCCAACACGTTATTCAGAGTAGCAGAGTAGAGTTGCTGGATGCGAAAATTCACAAGCGATATTCATTTCCACTAGAAAAATCAGAAAAAATGTTGAGAAATGAAACAAAAGTGGAATAATGCTGTTGAGGAAGGAACTTAGGAGGAATCGAAATAAAGCTAGTAGGGAGAAAGAAAACGAAGAATACGCGTAAACGTGAGTGTGGTTGGAGCGCGATCGACATGGATATGCTGACGGGAGGAGGGCGAAGAGAGAAGGTGGAAGAGGGAAAATGATCAAAATAGAGAAAATAAAAGCTGCGAGAGGTGTTGCCTAACTTGGTGGCCTGCACAAAACATAGACATCATAATAAGATCACACAACAAGGAAACATTAAATTACACTTACATTTTTTTAATAGTCATTCTCAAATGTCGAATAGACTGCCTGATGAAGGGCAGTTGTAAGGTCATTAAAACAACCACACAACAGTTGTAAGGTCATTAAAACAACCACACACCAGTTTTAATGTCATTAAAACAACCACATAATAGTTTTAAGGTCATTAAAACAACCACACAACAGTTTAAGGTCATTAAAACAACCACACACCAGTTTTAAGGTCATTAAAACAACCACACAACAGTTTTAAGGTCATTAAAACAACCACATATCAGTTTAAAGGTCATTAAAACAACCACACAACAGTTTTAAGGTCATTAAAACAACCACACAACAGTTTTAAGGTCATTAAAACAACCACATATCAGTTTTAATGTCATTAAAACAACCACACAGCAGTTTTAAGGTCCTTAAAACCAACACACAACAGTTTTAAGGTCATTAAAACAACCACACAACAGTTTTAATGTCATTAAAACAACCACACAACAGTTCTGAGCTTATTGACATTTTCGTAAAACCTGCAATGGAAAATATCGAGTTTGTTTAATGAGAGGGGTTTATTCCGGTTGTTATTTAGTTTATGGTTTGTAATACTAGTATACGTAAAAGATTCAAACATAGACACAATCTTTGCCTAGAAGAAAATACTAGAATAGTTAGGTAGGAATACACAAACATCGTTAAGTAACTTCAAAATAGATTTAATGATTTTGTTCAATGTTTTCATGATAAAAATAATTATTTCAATAAATGATTAGATAAAATTGTCAAAGATATAGACTTTATTGTCGAGGATATAAAAAAGTTCAGATGTTTATGTTTGAAGTCAGACAAAACTAAAAACGTCTGCAAACTTACTAAGCATGGATATTTTAAGCGGTACTGACAAAATATTACAAAAAATTACAGAAAATCAAATCATGACTTCGTTGGAAAAATAACCGTGTTAGCAAAACTATAACAAATGAACTAAATATTAGTAATAGAAGCAAACAGTTGGCAAGTAAGAAAATGTATTCTTTTCTTAAAGATAACAAGACTATTTCTCTAAATAAACCCACCACTCGACTTATGCTTTCTATTAGACTATGAATTTAAAGAACAGCGAAAGAATAATCAGACACAATTACTTTAAGAACAGAAAACACATATGAACCTAATCAGTGGATAAATATTAAATAACTTGGTGTACTCGGATAGAATATAAAGATAGGCGTTCCTTTATTTAATTAGACATTGTTAGCTTTTATCTTTCTATTATCAAATAACTTTCTAATGATGTTATGGGCTTTGTAGCTCTCCTGTCTGATATTTCAATTACGAAATAAGTATCCATAAGGGTCGAAATACAGTACGAATTAGCAAAGATGCACAATGGGTAGAACAAACAGGTTGGGCTCTCTGATGTTACTATGGGCCCCTGAATCAGGCGTAACAGATGGATTTACTCGGACACTTTATACTTTATAATCTTACTAAATATACACGCAAATACGATTGGTCTGCATAGAGATGATAGAATCATAGTAGTTAAACGTGCTTATGGGCCCGTGTGTGATAGAACTGAAATAGGTTGCAGTAAAAAAAAAGTGAAAAAAATTAGTCATAAAGTTGATATAACAGAAAACTTAAAACTAGTTCATTTTCTTGACGCAACCATAAATCTTTGCAAAGGAATGTATGAACATTATGAAAAAGAAAATACGAATCCTGTTTTTGCTCACTCACTTTCGAGCCACCTCAAATCCATTATCAAACAACTTATTTAATCTATTATTATAGGATTTAGTGATAACACTTCCCCACAAAACATTTGAACGTAAAATAGTTTTTATAATATGACCTTAAAAGATATCAAGTATAAGAACGCCCAGATGGATTGCATTGAACCTACACGATGGATTTTATGGCCTAAAGAAAGAACACACAATACAATTTGGTAAGATTCTACATATTGTTTTTTTTAAATGAGAATACTATTAAAGTGAGCTATAGCTGTAATTATAATATTTTAAAAAATATAATAGAAACAGTATTTTTAACGAAAATACTTAATCTAATCAAAATAAAACAAAAGATAAATTACATGAATTTGAAAAAACAAGTAAACCTCCAATCTTAATCAACAATGTGTACCAATCTTGTTATTACCGGGCAATTCTTTATTTTTTAATAGTTAATTTCAATTCTAATTACAAATATAATCCAGCACTAAAATTCTTGATTTTTGGATGCTCATACGTAATTTAAAAGAATTATTTTCCTCGATTTTTTTTTGGCTTATATCCTTTAACGATATCGGCAGGATAATCTTATTGTGCTGTTTATTGAAACAACTTGTAATGATTTGAGTAAAACTCTCGAAGGTTGAAATAATAAAAACATATTTAGCCCTACTAACGTATTAATCACGTTTTCCTATTTTTAACTAAATATTCTTCCTTATATATATATATATATATATATATATATATATATATATATATATATATATATATAAATCTTTTCTATTTATTTACAAAGAAAGTACAATTTTCTTATATATGGTTTGTGGAATTGCATTCACTAGCGTTTTAGCCCGGAAAAATAGACACAAAAGTGTGAAAATTAAAATTAATTTAATTTGCCAGGTGAACGTCGAGCATCGGCATTACGAATGTATAACGTTGTAGCTATTGGTTCATGTTTTTATTTTGAGCATTGCAGTAAATATGCTTTCATTGCTCAGTCATTGAGGGCAGAAGCAAAATAAATCGTGAGCTGAAAGTTTTGGTTTCGATTCTCGGTGGGGCGCATGAGTTTTTTTATTTAATTCTTTTAAAATTATTAATATATATTGCATCCAATCTATCTATCTATTTATATACCTATAAAAGTGAAAATATATACCCGTCTTCTCTCTATGGCAGTTAAGGAAGACTACTATAGAGAAAAGCATTGCTTTACATATTCAAACTTGTTAATATATACATATGCACATATACTTATGAACAGTACATAGGGCCCGAGCGGAACTGCTAGTATATATATATATATATATATATATATATATATATATATATATATATATATATATATATATATATATATATATAAGTGAAAATGTCTCCGCGTCTGTGTGTGTCTGTTTGTATGTGTACACTTTCCTAACTTTGTCAATTTTCTGCCTACAGACTTGAGATTTGACATAAGGAGTATTGAGATTTGGGAAACATTTTTTAATCGGTTTTCAGCTAGAAATTTTGCTGCTACGGGGTCAAAGTTCAACGATTTACCCTTTAAGAACTCTACAAAACTCCTTTGGGTCTAAACACTTGAAAATTTAGATATAGGTTACTTGGACATGGATTTAACTTAATACTTTAATTTCAGCCCAAAACAATAATTGTTAAGGTGTCATAATTGGAGTCAATTTTCTTTTTAAATTAACCTTTACGGTCCCTAGACTGCAAAGGTCAGTTACTCAACAAATTTTTGGTCTACACATTTGAACTTTTACAAAAAGTGTATTCAGACACAAGGAACGCTTTTAAATCGTTTTCTTTTTTTGCTGGACATTTGGCTTCAAAGCGGTCAATGTTCAACAGATTCTACCTATGCGTTCTCTAGAAAACTTTTAAGATAAGTTTGGGCCTAAACATTTAAAATTCTACGTAAATGGTATTCAGACATGCAGCCAGCTTTTATGGGTGTAAAACTTTTGCTGCCAAGAGGACAGACTTTACAGAGTTGACCTTTGCAGACTCTACCAAACTCATCCGCCAATTTAGGGTCTAAACACTTGAAATTTTGAATGGAAGTAACTTGGACCTGAGTAACATATTTTAATTGAATTTGAGCCAAAAACATAAATGTTAATGGGTCAAATTTGGGGTCAAACTTTTTAAAAAATGACTTCTGCAGTCTCTATGAAATTTCTAAGACAAATTTTTGTTTAAAAATGTTAAATCCTTAATAAGGTGTATTCACACGTAGCGCAAGTTATGAACAGTTCATGCGGCCCGAGCAAATCCGGACATAAGTGTTAATATATATATATATATATATATATATATATATATATATATATATATATATATATATATATATATATATATATATAAAGCTGAACGTCTATGTGTGTGTGTCTGGTCACTAATAGGCTCCTATATGGTTGGCTATTATAGAAAACTGATCATATAATGATAGGAGATGTATCGAGACACATGAATGGGTATGTTTGATCTGGCATAATGATGATTCATTAAAATTGTGGAGTCTGCGTACGTGTCTGGGCCAAAAAGGTATGGAAATAAACAATTTTAAAATAAAAAAAAAAAACGTTTACGAGTGTTTTTGATATAGATGTACATGGGAATGTTTTGATAAGTATGTTTTAACTTAGATAGGGATGGTATAATAAAATTGTGGGGCCTGCGTTCGCACTTGGCCTCCATATAATGGAAATAGGCACAAACTTTAATAAAGGCTTTTCATATCTATCTGCGTAAGTATACTTTGATAATTATATTTCAGTTTTAGGAAATATGGTATAATAAAATTATGTGGTGTTCGTTCGCGCCTGACCTCCATTGAATGAAAATATGTCACAAAGTTTAACAAGGTTTTTTTTTTTAATATAGATCCACAGAATATTATGATAAGTGTTTCAGTGTGAAAAGGTATAGTATAATAAATTATGTGGTTTATCTATTTTATTTTTACGTTGATCATATTTTGCTTTGGTTTTGATACTTACAAATTCGAAGCTATCTCTTTACAACCCTTCTTCTTTCATTAATCAGAGTCCATTTTATGTAAGCTGATTTTGAACCCAGTCAACGACGGGTACTTTAACTAGTATATATATATATATATATATATATATATATATATATATAAAAGTGAACGTGTCTGTCCGTCTCTCTGTCTGTCTGTGTATCTGTGTGTCTGTCTGTCTGTTTACATTTCCCTACGCAATAACTCTGTCAATTTTTAGTCTATAGACTCGAAATTTGAAATACCGGGTACTGAGATTTGGGAAAATCGATGTGACGGGTGTCAGCCAGAAATTTGGCTGTTAAAGGGTCAAATTTCAACGATTTGACCTTTAAGAACTCTACCAAACTCCTCCGACATTTTTGGGTCTAGACACTTGAAATTTTAGATATAGGTTCCTTGAACCTGGATCTAACTTAATAAAGTGAATTGAGCCCGAAACTATAAACTTTAAGGGGTCATAATAGGGGTCAAATTAAAAAAAAATACTCTTTTTTTTGGGCTCCGCATACACCTCCAAACATCCGGGAAACGCCGGGCTGAAATGCTAGTATATATATATATATATATATATATATATATATATATATATATATATATATATATATATATATATATATATGCGTATGTAATGAACTTCTCCGACCAAAACCAACATATCATGTTTAGAATAAAAATTCATCCGAAATCGACACAAATAACTTAGTTATAATAGCGAATGCTATGTGTAGAATCACATACATTTTTTGTAACAAGTGAACAACTTAGTCGGTGTAAATGACGGATACAGATAGATATACATAAAATTAAATATAAAATAAATATTATGTATATGTGTCTGTGTTTTTATTAGGATGCTGTCCTTTTTATTCTAATATGTACCATATCTATCTATCTATATATCCCTTTATCCATCTGAATATAGATATATATATATATGTGTGTGTGTGTGTGTGTGTGTGCGTGTGTGTGTGCAAGTGTTTAAACTTAGTCTGTTCGGTGCCATTAAGATTGCAAGTTAAAGCAGCGTCAGTCTTGCATTATTACATTTGTTTTTTTTTTTTATTTTGGAAGTATGTAAGATTTCCAGGAACGTAAATGTCTATTTTTATTCTTATTGTAAAATATGTAATTTACTGACTATAACCGAAATTGCATGAGTGTTCTAACTGCAGACATTTAAGCTATATTGATATAACAACAAAGTTAAGTAAGTATTAACCATAATCATTAACTAGTTATTTTTTAAACTATCTAAAGCATGGTTATTAACCAGGGTCCATATGGACTCCCATGGCACATGTAACGTTAATATTAGTTCGGTCTTCCTTCAAGATAAACTGTCGATATATGTTCTTTTTTCTTTACATTACAGAAAAATAAAATAAGCTATAAGAGTTCACCAAAATACATTAAAATGAAAAGAAAATCATGATAAAAAAGGTTGAGCACCATTGATCTAAAGTAATTTTGATAATATTTTCGTTCTGTCTGTTTATTACAACTATATTTTCTTTGAACTTGCTCTAATGTCCTCAATGTCAATTCCGCAATGATATACTATTTGTTAATATATAAATTGGTTTAAATAATGCTACAGTCTGTTATCATCACTTATGTGTTTAACGAGCACAGACTATGTGCAGTCTAAAGCGAAGAGCATATATATGTACGAATTTTAATCAATATTGGTGGAGTAAACCAGGTAACCTAAAAATGTATTATTATCAACTGTTAACTGCAAACTATTATAGCTTGAACTGCAGTACAACACGGAAGCCATTACGTATGAAAGAACTGCCATATTTTTAAACAGTCGAGATCTACCCTTCAATCTTATTTCAATTTTTGTTTATTTTTGTTACTCGATTTATAAGGAAAACAAACTATGCGAGCTTTGTTTCAGTTGAAAATATTGGCCACAAGTTTCGAAAACTATTATCGTTTTGTAGAAAAGAAATACAAGAAGTTTACTTTCGACAAATGAAACGTGTTTAAAAGAATTAATTTTATACAGGGAACAATAATAGACACGTTTGTTTACAAAGAAAGAGGTTCTATTGCAAAACCCATGAAGATATTTTTCCTGCTTACAAGTGCAAACTATTTGCAACCTATGGCGGAGTGGGTGGTGTGTACGAACTTGAATGTGTTATGTATTAGTAAAACTGTGTGGAACAAACTAAATGACCTTCAAATCACCCGGCGCCATCTTGCCGATCGTGTTAGGAAAGGAAATGTAAATCCCATTTCTTCTTTGCTTACAAACACACACACACACACACACACATATATATATATACAAAAAGATACACATTTATATAAATATGGGTGTATAAATATATATGTATATGCATACATATATATATATATATATATATATATATATATACAGAGTTTATTTATTTTAATTATGTAAGTATAGTTGTATCTTGCTACGATATCAGTACTTTTTTAATTTTAGAGAACAAAAATATTTTACCTTGTCTAGCGTTTTACATGGTGTAATGTTCTTAGGATTTTAAACCGAAGCACAAAAAAGTTTAACTGTTGTTATCTGTTAAAAAAAAAGAAATGAAGGAAAGGTAGGGATCTGCAAAGTTTGTTTTGGGGTGAGGTTGTATAAAAGATTAGAGGGAGTTAAAGGAAAGAAAATGAAACAGAGAGGAGTTGTCAATTCGTTTATAGGGAGAAGAAGAAAGGAAGAGAGGAGTGCTAAAAAAAGGCAGTACAAATTAATACATTTGAATACGAGGGACGAATCACAAAAAGGGTGTCAGAAAACGGTATTTCATATTTCACACCATTTGAAATTATGTAAACGGTGGAAAACGTTTACTAAAATAGGGACATCTTCTCTCACTATAAATCTCGGAGTTGACCATTTAATTTTTTAAATTTATTTAAATATCTGTTTTTATGGTTTTGAATTTTACGCTAACTGTTTTTAAAAGATTCGATCTACATTTTGTACGTGTCTGAATAAGACTTAATTTTTTATGTAGTTTCTAGTTATATCAAATGAAATTTTCTTACTTAGTTTATATATATATATGTAATGAACCCATTTTTCCCCTATGATTTTGACCTAAATAGCATTAAAAATCAAGACATTCCATACAAATGTAATGTGCACAAACTGCAGCGCAATATCCGAGGTGTGTTATAGGCATATTACCTCTTCACTTTCTCGATACTCGTAGATTCCTATATGTTTTCTGCTGAGAGTTCTCTGCTACAATTGGTATAAATCAATGGAAATAGTAAAGTAATTTCTCCATAATTAATTCCTCCTTCCCCCGCTACCACTTACACTGTTTTCGGAATCGTTCACAAGGGACAGTTACGAAGGAACGCCGGTTTGGGTTTTTTACTTCCTAGTTGCTTAAAAAACTGTAATGGAATTTTACCGTGCCTTTCTGGTCTATGTTTCCTATTGGGTTAAACGCACCACAGAATTAACCGACACCGACATTCCCGCAAACATTAATTCTTATCCCACAGTTACTTTTACGTTGTTTTATTACCATTTATATTACGTCAACAAATTACATAGCATACTATTCAAACACTCTCTTACAGAAATTCGTGTTCTGCAATACGACTTCAGTTTACACATAGGAAATCGCGTTTACTAAAAAACAAACTCGAAACGAACTAACCTTTGATTCCATGTTTTACTACAAAAATGCCCCAAACTAGCCGAATGCCACCTTTCATTATTTATGTTTCTCTAACCAGTTGTCTTAAAACGCGAATAGATATTCCCACGTCCTCCATTTCAAATATTTCTCTGACAAAAAAAAAACATGCATTAAGTTTCGCTTATACGCCAGCGAGTGGGGAGAATGAAACCATTACTTATAATGTGACATGTTTACCAGTTTTTGCTATACAAATTTAGTGATTCTTTCTACTTTCCCCTCCAAAACATTTAGATACAAATAAATACAAGACATTCAGTTTCATCTGATTTCCAGGGGAGGCTGGAACCAATAAATATATAAATTGATTTTTATTTTTTTGTCGAGACAAGCCTACTGTGAACATAAACAATAATGTCATTTTTCCCCAAGATTTTTACACTAAAAAAAGAGGATTCTTCCCATTTTTTTAATAAAATAAAAATATAAAACACCATTTCCGTTTCATTTTGTTTTGTAGTTGCTTAAAGAAATTGGAATTGGATTTTAACATTCCTTTTATTCTATTGTTTCTACTGGATCGAAATAACCTTTGATTCCATGTTTAAATACAAACTCAATTGCTCTCCAAGACTTATTTATAACACGTTTGTTTTTCTTTTAGTGTACCCTCATCGAATAAAACTTAAAAGCCAATATTCAGGTAAATGCACTTTCATATCACATTGCATTATACAACAGTTCGCTTCTTTAATGTTCAGTTAGTTAAAATCAATGAACTCAGTTGCAGTGCTCCCTGACGTAGTGTTTAGCGTGCCGTACACTTCACATTATATTTTCACGTCCGCGCCTAGCTACTGTAGTCGTTTTTTTTTTTTTTTTTTTTTTTTTTTTTTGCTTAAACACCTAGAATGGAATTTTAAATACCCTTTCATTCATTAAGTTTATGTATATTTTCCATTTACTAAATTAGAGTCCGTTGTATTTCTGTGCCAAGAACACAGTTGCCTATAAAACTGGAATAGAAATTTAATACTTCCTTCTTTTCAATTATTTCTCTTTAAAAAATAAAAATATACATTTGCTTTTAAGAAAATAAAAATATACATTTACTTTTATTTTCAGGGAGGGTGGAGACCAGAAAAATAACTGATAATGTGGCATTTTTTTTTTACATTTTTTGCCATACACAATTAGTAATTCTTTCAATGTTTCGCGCAAAAAACATACAGATAACATTTAAATTAAAAAATGGTTCTTTTTGTTCATTCATATGTAATATATTGATGTTGGCATTCTGTAGAGGCGAAAATGGAGACACTCTGATATAATTATAGCTCTTTTGCTAAAACTGCAAAAGTATTTATCTAAGCTAGCAGGTGTGCCGGCATAACCCGGTCGTAAAGAACGCTTAAATATTTCTTAATTCTTGCGGATTTCGTATATAATATTATAGAGTAAATATTCTATCGTTTATTATATATTATAAAGTTGCGACTTCAAAAATATCCATATGACTAGGGTGCATCAGCTTGCATACTTCCTCCTTCCTTCCTTCCTTCGGCAGTTCCGTCTGGCCGATAGACGTAACGACAAAGATGTTGTTTTCCTCCTTCGCGGTACGGGTTTGAGCCTGCCTGCCTACTCCCACATTGTTTGTTGTTGTTTTTTTTTTTTTTGCTTAACAAACAACTCCAAACACCCGGTCAACGCCGGGTTGATAATGTTATTTATGAAGCTTGTCTTGTAGTATTTATTTGAACATTAACTCTGTTTATACATATATATATATATATATATATATATATATATATATATATATATATATATATATAAAATATACATATATATACATAAGCATACTTACGCATATATATTGTGTTTTTAATTTTTATTTATTAATTTATTTTCTTATTATATTTTAATTAGTTTTGTTTACTTACATATTTTAGTTTTAATTTGTTATCAATTTTATTTATTGTGCATTAATTTTTAAATTATATAAAAGAAGTATCATTATGTAAATCCTTTTACAACTGTACAAAATTTCACCTAAAATTATTTGTGCTATCATTTTAGTATGATAGTTTCAGCTAAAAACATCCTATACAATATTTGGACCTTCAAATCGCCCGACGCTATCTTGATGCGTTTATTAGAAAGGAAAATGTAAATTCTATTTTTGCTTAACTTACAAACCCACAAATATATATATATATATATATATATATATATATATATATATATATATATATATAATTTAATTCATCCTAATAAAAATACGCCATTTTTTCGGTAACGCTTTGTATATATGTGAGAGAATAATCATTGTTGTTGATCTCTAGATAGTTGAATATTATGCAGATATATGCAAGGAATGAGAATAGTTAACTATTTAAATCAATATACTGAGTACAGATGGTGTAACACAGAAATATTTCAAAGAAAAAATATCTGAGTTTTGTAGTATTTATTTCATTTAGAGTGCTTTAGTAATTTGATTATATACACATATATACACACACATATATATATATACATAATTATATACATATATATATATATGTATCTATATATTTTAATATATATATGTATACATATATTTAATATATATATATATATATATATATATATATATATATATACAAGATATGTATTTTGCAATATTATTTTTATTCCTTTCTCTATCTTAGTAGTTTCTGAAGAGCTATAGGATTTGTATCGCTTTTTTAGCCAAATACAAAACTTAAATTCATAAGCGTTAAAATATCGTACATACAAGTGGTGATCGACTGTGGTGCATTGGCACAGTATCAGAATGCGGTACTGGTGTCAGAAGTTCGTTCCTAACCAATACTAACGACGATAAGAAGCCAGAAACATGTGTCTCCATAGGTAAATCTTTATGCATATAAGATATTATTTCATAAAAAATAAAAATTTATAGATAAACATATATGAAAAAAAGAAAATATTAGTGTTGGATTAAATCAATTGAAATGTTTAACTAATATGGTGCTTTTCGTATATGTATTACACCCCCCACACACACCCACATATATATATATGAATGTATTTCCTGCTATATCTATATTGTACTTATTATTTTTAGGGATGCTTACTATTTTTAGGTTTGATGTGTATATTACTGCGGTCACTAAGGAAGTTCTATTCAATAGGCATGCTTGTTTATTTCTGCAATTTCATGATTAAATAATGCCATTTGACTTTGTTCTGACGTAATATTATGAACCTTCTATTTTATGTTTCTTTATTATGAGCTGGGAAGTGTTGCTTTATTAGATTAAAGGAGTTTTCCTAAGTTAGTTTTGCCATTTAAATTAACCGTTGAGTGAACCATATAATGTTTCTCCTTCTGTTATTTTTGTATGGTATGGTATTAGATATAGGTTGGATATATTATAGGTTGGTATTTTGTGATCACTATCTGTGACTTACAACTAGTTTTCACAAATATACAAAGCCAGAAAATATATCCAGCTTACATCTTATATAAAACTATCTAGAAATAAGAGAATCAAGAAAATTATATGGGACACCCCTCGTTATATTTAAATGTCAAAACTTCCATTTACCGAAAAGGTACTTTTGAAATAAACAGATAAAAAAAGAAATAGTAAACATGCAAAAGGATGCATTATAACGAGTAAGATCTTTGTTTGGATGGATGAATAACGCTATCATAAATTTTATCCAAAGTTTATATGTAAAATTAATATTACAACTTGCAGGCATATTTCTATTATTTTTGCCAATGTACAAATAGATTTTTAGCTTGAATTGGTTTAATTTCAAAATTTTTTAATCTGTCTATCGGAAGGTAAGGAACGCAAATGCAGTGGTAAATACGATCACTTCGATTTTGTCTGATGGCATCGGGTTATTTTTTAACTTTTTAAATCATGTCAATATATAGGGTGCAATATATTATTCAGTAGACAATTAGTACAGCAATAATAATTATGAAATCCAAATGAAATAATTATAATTAATCGTATTTTATGACCCAGTAATATTGGGAGTATCCTCAGTCTAAAATAAGTCTGAATGATCAAAATTATATGAATTATATATCCATATACTCATCTCAAACATGTTTTGAATGGGAACCGTACAGCAGTTTCAATGGTAAAAATAAAAAATAGGGTACAGAAATTAATTACCTATTGTGGTGTTATTAAAAATATTATGTAATTTTTTATTGTAAATCGCGTTTAATTAGCGCTCTGCGTAAAATGTTAGTTTTTATTTAATTTCAAGGTTTTCTCTTAATATATTACTAACAAACCGTTTGGGATTAGTCCAAATATGGAATCCTGATTGGATGATACTTTCCTAAAGGAACAAACGTTTTCTCCCCAGACTTAATGCCCCTAATTTTCTTGCATAAGATTGAATAAAAGCAATACTGTGAAAATTAGTAATTACCTTAACCTTAAATAAACTCTTAGGTTAAGTCGTGCATGTCGTAACAAACAATGTAATCGGTTTGAGAATTGCAGAGAACTAGATGAAGCTTATGTCGAATCAATCAAATAAAAATTGCGGTGTAATATTATTTTATTAACTTATTTTACAAAGGAAGCCACTGCCTATGAAGGCCTAGAAGCAACCCGAACATGCAGGTTAAGTCGTGAACATCATGAAAATCATACAGTGGATATTTTGTAGAAATTGATTTTTTACAGCAACGGATCAACAGAATAATGTTTACGACGGACTTTAAATCGAACGTCTTATAATCAATTGGGAATAACCTCGTGGTATTATGTTTCCTATATTAACAATTCTAGTCATAAAGATTGGCTCATGAAATTATCATTTAGTTTTAGGTACTAATAGTAAGTAAGGGAAATTGTTAGCAGTTGTATCTTGGTGAGTGTAAGCCGTTGCGATTGTTTTAAAATTATTATAATATTAATCATTAACTCGGTAAGTAAACGGCATGTAATATAATACATTGCAGCTTTTCCTAACAAGTAATAAACGTGCAAAAAGGACTTTGTGTAATTTGTGTACAGGTTTGTGTAGCGTGCAATGTTTAGTATCAACAAAAAATAAATGCAACATTGTGGTCAGGCCTAATTTTGTCTTGACGAGTCTCGCGGAGTAGAGTGGAATCTTGTTACTCATATGCAACTATGAGTGAACAAACTTGGATAGAAAGTCAGAGAAGCAACGCGATTTTTCGAATCATAAATGTGAATAGTAGTATGTGTACGTATACGTGACGAGCATACACATATAAAGACTGAAGCCATATATAAGTTTGTTTTGCTTTAAAATTAAAAACTATAAAACATTTATAGTACACATTATACTAAAGTATTGAGCTGTGAGGTAATCTGAACATTTTCAAGAGAATTCAATACGAAATGTGAAGAACATATTCTGTACATTCTACGATAATACGTTTTTTTGCTTGTTAATGGTTATCAGAGAGTTCACGAAGATCGTGCCATAAGGTTAAATAATTATTGCTATACATTACTCTGCAAATATCCAGATGCGGACAACATATTACTACTTGTGAAAAACAAGTAAATAGTATATATATATATATATATATATATATATATGTATATATAAATATATATATTGTGTGTGTGTTTGTGTGCGTGTGGATTTAAACACTATGAGACATAATTCATAATCTCAGTTTGATTATATTTGGTTATATACTTAGGATTTTGGTAATGGTATTTTATGTCCAAATAAAAAAAATGATATATTTCACACATTAACGTTTTCGATTTTCTGTCGAATCATCTCTGGACATGACAAAAAGAACAAAAATAGCTAGATAATAGGAAGTAATTGGCAAATACAGCCAGGCGAACGTAAAGTCAGTTACCTTATAGCTATACACAACTCTGCAATTATGCGCGTTTCTTTCCTTAATTACGAGAGAAGTAATGTTCGGAAGAGACATACGGTTAATGCGTGTATAATTGTCGTTGAGATAACAGCGTAATTTACAGTAGTAGGGAAAATTTGGAAGAATTTAATTATTTTAGAAGACAGCACAACAAAATAGCATGGTAGGCTTGAAAACGACCATGTTTTAGTCAGTTGGAAAACAGACGGGCCCGCAATATATAGTTCCATAGACGGCTAATTCTAGCGTTTTGATTCAAGCACAGATGGAGAGCATGATAAATTGTTGAGAGTGGTTGCAGCTAGAGGAGCGTTTTTCCCCTAAATATTTTGCTAAGTTAGAGTTGAGTTGAGCATTTGTTGTGAAATGAACAATAGAGCAGAGATAGACTCACAACATTTCTTCTGTGGGAAAGAGATTGCAAGGCAGAGAATAGGATTCCAAGGGTTAGAAGCCAGTTTCAAACGTGACAAAACAGAAAGCAACTCCTCCTCAGATGTGACGACAATGCTCTATGTTAGGACCAATCTGACTCTTCTATAAGTAGAGGATTGCGTCACTTGTGAGTTAGATTCTGCAGGAAGCGTTGAGATTTATGCCTGTCATTGTTGCGCTTATTGGTATTGTTTTAGGAAATTAATTATAGAATAGATAGCAGCGTTAAATTCCGAGAGAAGAGTTATGTGAGAAAACATTGTTTGAACTTTGTACAGACCTTTTGATTTCCTGTATCCTAAAGCGCGAGACAGTCTAGTAGAATTATAATAAATACGAGTAAAGAATCTGTTATTATTTATAATAAACCAAGAGTATAATTTTAGTATGTAGGTATGATTTGATAACATTAGGCAAACCTAATGCAGTTTCATTTTAGATACTGTACTTTAGTGTCGCATGCATCTAAATTAATTCAAGTGTATCTTTTATTTGTTTTGTAAGCTTTTGGAAGAGCTTGTTTTCCTTCTAACGTTTCAAAGCAAAGTAGTCATTTTAATATATGTCCCATTAAGTGGATGCAGCAAGCACAGAGATTTTACGGACAGTTGGAAATAGCAAAATGGCACAGCGCTGGCCGAAGAATTGTTGTTTATCTACAATTCTACGTTTTTCTCCGTCAATCAATTTGACAAGTGGATGTGTTTGAACATAAGTGTATTTTTATAATTCACTCGAGTGCTTGTCATATTTTGGTTGAATGAATAGCAGCATATGGGATGGCATGTTTTTATGCATGCACATTTATATTTCCGTTTACTTGTGTCGGTATGAATATGTAAGTAGATATTTCATTTTTATATATGCTACTGGTTAAGCGGCAGATTATAAAATAATTATAATTCTAATATTTCACTATTGAGCTATCTTAAAAAACTTTGTGTTATTCTCATATACATATGAATGAGAAATGAGATGATTTCTATTGCCAGCCGTAAAGGTATATATGCAAGCACACAGACATACACAACACATCAACACACCCACACACCCACACATAGAGGTACTAAATCTTTTATGCATTTTTATCCTCATAGCACTGATATGCTAGTTAACATATATTATGTATAACACACACACACACACACATATGTATATATATGTATGTATGTATCACATATATATGTATAACATATATATATATTATTGTTATTATTATTAATATTTCATTATTTTTAATTTTTATTCTATTTTTTTATATCTTAGTATGAATAGTAACCGTATTGTACTATATTTTATTATTGAGAATGTGGTATTTTCCACTGGCGAGTCATGTATTTAACAGCTGTCCTGTTTTTTAAATCTAAGAAACGGCTACATGGTAGGAAAGTGAGGATCCCCGTTTTCTATTTTAAAGAAATTAAGTGAAGGTTTTAATTTTTACATCCTCATATAGTTTTATTCTCTTTTATAAGTGTAGACTTTTGAGAAGCCGGCTCGTGCAAGCGCTAGATGTATTTCTATTAAACAGTTTTAGTTTTTTTTTCATCCTCATACAGTTTATTATCTATTGTAATTGTAAACTTTTTAGAAGTCGAATTATGTCGGTGCTAAGGTTAATTAAGTTTTTGTTTTCGGGAATTTAAACTGCATCCTTTATTTTTATTTTCACTTGATTTACTCAAGGCATTTATATATATATATATATATATATATATATATATATATATATATATATATATATATATATAATTGTTAATTCACTGTCTGTATAACAGCAGCCGTATAGCGCAACGGTGAGAAGCTTCGACTGTCGTTTTGGGCGATCATGTTTCGACGTAAGACTGCTGTACATATGCGAGAGTAAAATGAACAAGAAATTTAAACAAACATGCTGGGCCAGGTTTACCAAATCTCTTTGACTAAAATATTCAATAACATTCCAAGTAATGTAATCTTATAATAAGACTATACTCCATGCCATATGTCAAAACTTTCAATAGATTAGTTTGAGAAACAAGGGATTGCCTTGATGTAGTGGATCCCTAAATCCCCAGATAAAATCCCATTTAAACTTTGTGGTCCAATATAGGGAAAATAGAGTACAAAGGCACACATCTGTATCACAAAAAGAATTAAAGGCTGAACTTCATGAATGGTGTCAGAAATATCTCCGACGACCTGCAACAAATAGACTAATAATTTGAATGCAAGCTGTTATAAAGGCAAAAAAGGATATGCCAAATACTGATTGATTTTTAAATTATAGATTTGTTAATGTTTCTGCCTCACTTTTAAATGCATAAGTTTGAATTATTATTCAGACTTTTCAGTGATGCTCTATGCTTTTTATTAAGGCTGTATATATTTGCATATGATTAAATACAAAGATTTAAAATACAAGAATATATATATATATATATATATATATATATATATATATATATATATATATAAGCATGGGTGCCTGATGTTGCCCGGGTATTTGATGTATTAAATATCTGTACATTTCCCTACGCAATAACTCTGTCAATTTTTAGTCTACAGACTCGAAATTTGATATATTGGAAAAATCGATTTGATCGCTTTTCGGCCAGAAACGATTTGACCTTTAAGAACTCTACCAAACTCCTTCGACAATTTTCGGTCTAAACACTTGAAATTTTAGAGAAAGGTTCCTTGGACATGGATCTTACTTAATAAATTAAGTTAGGCCCAAAACAATAAATTTAAAAGGGTCAAAATAGGGGTTAAACTGAAAAAAATTGACCGCTTTTTTTTTTTTTTGCTCAACATACATCTCCAAATACCCGGGCAACCCCGGGCAACCCCGGGCACCCATGCGATGTATATCTATAAAAGTGAAATTGACTCTGTGTGTGTGTCTGTCTGCCTGTGTGTACATGTTCCTACGCAATAATTCTGTCAATTTTAAGTCTATAGACTTGAAATTTGATATACAAGGTACTGAGATTTGGGAAACTCTATTTGATCGGATTTCGGCATGTATGTATGTATGTACGTTTGCATGTCTGCCTAAAACTTCCGACAGAGGCGACGAATTTTACCAAGATCAGTAGCGTTTTAAAATTCGACCTTCTATTCGACAAATATCGAAAAATTGTCTAAAAACATTAATATCTTCCCCTTCAACTAGGCACTTTTCTACGGGGGGGGGCACTTTTTCGCCGATATTTTTTAAAGTTATGCTCTACTTTAGATTGTCTAGCCTTAATTTTAAAAAATGTCGCTTCCGTTTTGGCGGTGGTCGTAACAGCATAGAAGTCAGGTGTTTATCCTGTTTGTTTCCTCCTTCGCGGTACGGGTTCGAGCCTGCCTTCCTACTACCATTTTTTTTTGTTCAACGGACACGTCCGAACACCCGGCAAACGCCGGGCTAAAATGCTAGTGTATATATATATATATATATATATATATATATATATTGATGATGTTCAATTTGACTTTATAGACATTAGATTTGTTTAATCTATACAGCAATTATTTTTCTCATACATTATTATTTTAACTTCAAACGAGCGAGTCAAATTAAATAAAATTAAATATACCTCAACGAATATATCTTCAATCAGCTCTCATTATAAACTATTTTACAATTAAATAACGGTTTCTACATTTTATTAGGATTAGTCAACAAAATAATATTTACCATACAGAATTCGATACACTTTTAAAAAATGTCTATATATGACCGATATTAAGAAAATCACATGGAATTAATTGTACATGTTTATAAAAGCAAAAAAAAAGAGAAAAGGGCATCAACTACTAGATTACGAAGTCGGTTTTAAACTATCAATGCAGGGTAGGAATTTTAGGAAAATAATAGCGTCTGAAAATGTCACTAAAGGATGAGAAAAAGTACGTTATTATGGCATCCTTATAAGACCTCTAACTAAATACATATGTCTCACCTAAAAATTGAACGCTATTTTCTAAGCAATTATGTAATTCTATATGAAAAACCTGGAAATATTTTGAGTCAAATATATATTTTTAATTTTTAAGATGGGGCCTATTCATCAATGAATATCAGATAAAATGATGACTCACTTTCTTCACAGATAGTGTTAGCACAACATGTAACCGTTTTGGTTCAGCAACATACATAATCACGTTCTTGGTTTATTTGTGTTATTCTGTGTGTTGAAAACCTTTTTTACAGACGTAATGGACGGATTTGACATTGTAGAAGCTAACACCCGGAAAAATTCCCGCAGTTTAATTACCAATGGGGCTTAAGTCTAGTATTTTAGTAAATGAAGAGCAAAAATTTTATGAAAATATTGTTGTTTATTAAATTTTTTCCCGAAAATTATCTAAAAAGAACAAATACACGTGGCTTGCCTTAAATCTAATTATGCATAAGCGTAACTCTGGGTTGACAATAAAATTCTACATGCCTCTAAAAAAGAACAAAATAACCAATCTACGAATAGAGACTAAATCATTGTCAGTCGAAGGCATTCGATATTCCGAAATAAAAATACAGAAATGTCTGTTAGTCGAAATATAGCATTGAAAATATAGCAATGGCTATTAGTCAGAGACAGTTGATATTCGGAACTAAAAATATAGCAATGATTATTAGTTAAAGATCAATGTAGACATGCGATTATAGCAATAGCTACTAGTTGAAGGCATTCGATATTCCGAAATTAAAATATAGTAATGGCTTAAAACGTCTTAATGTGTTTTCTTTATTATTTGGAATATTGGAATTACTATTCTCATTTGTGTTCTAGAAAAATGAAATATTATATTTTTTACATAACAAACGCCTTGAAAAAATTAGTTTACATAATAAAATATACAAAACAGATATACGACTATTCAACCACAGTTGAAAAACAGTAAAACGAGATACCGACTAGATATCATATATATTTAAATACGTATAAGTTGGACTCGAAAATTCCAAAATTCGGTCCCAACCGGAAATAGAATATTTGCATGACAACTGTTGCCAATGTCACTAGAAAAGACGTTTGGGTCATTCTATCGCTTCAGAAGTTTCCTCACTCAATCCTTTATCTATATAAGAGCCAAATTCCTTCTTAAATTGAATACAGCTACCATATCTACGGAGTGGCTGCTCAGAGAATCAGTTCCTATTTTAACAGGTTACAAGACTTGCTTTTAAATCTGTTGCAAAAGTTATTTTTCTGTTGCCTTTTGTCCGTTTCTCAGAGAAGAGACATCGCGAATGTCTGCTCTATCGTTATTTTCATAGCTAGTGTTTGCTTGAGCTTCAATTTAAGTCCTCCAAGCAAAATATACCCGGCAAATATTCGTCTTGCTACAACCATTGTCAAAAGTTTCTCTTATTCACTATATGTATCTGTTAATGAACATTTCATGAGCAAATCATCTTTGCTAAAACTACCCGTCATTGCAACACAGTACCGCGGCGTTGCTTCTCAACTGAGTATCTTATGGTCGTTTTCAAGTCTGACGTAATCAAGTTCTTGTTCAGTCATGCAAATTCTTGTTAAGTCATGCTCGGAAATTATGAACTTCTTAATTGCCAACATTAAGAATCGTCATGATGTTTAATTATTACCTTTATTCTCGAGTGGCCTTTCGACGTTAATAATCCGGGATTTCCTAATAGACGACTATTTAAATTTGGATAAAAGGCAGATGGTAATGTGTTGTTTATTATAGTTTGGAGGAAGTATGCACTCCTTTTCTGCATATCTAGATTTCTATCCGTTTTGCTTCAATACTCGTGCCGTTTGGAGTATTGTTTTTATGTCATCTATTTTTTTTTCTTTCCTTTTGTCTCAATAAACTACTATAATTAATGATGCACAGTGTTTAAACATCGTGTAAACCACATATTAAGAGTCACTTCGTGAGTTGTGATGTTTGTGATAATTTTTGACAGGCGCCGTTCTTAAGAACAAACAGACATTACTTGGTTTCACCTGACTCACAACCTTAGTGAACGTAATCTCCCCGTCTATATAATTAATCATTTGCCATGAAGTTCAACTGAAGTATAGGCAAACGTCGGGGTTAAGCAAAAAAAGAAAAAACAGTTAGATTGAGCTGAACATGTTGTCTTCCGTCCGGCATGACTGGAACGGCGATCCATCACTGACAATTCCACTGCGCTTGGTCTTCTCAGATGTTTCTGTGAGAGGCCCAGACCCTCTGCTCAAACGATCGTTAGTTTTGTACACACTACATTCATCGTTGGTTTTGTTCGTTTTTAAGTTTGCTCATTTTTTGGGTTTTGTTTTTTTCTGTAAACAAACACTGGTATTCGTAAGAGACGCTTTTTCGTGCTGCGCGTTTATTGAGTCGCTATCGACGTGTACTGGGGTTTGTGCGTTTTAAGTTCGAGTCTCTCGCTTACATAGTACCACTTTAGTAATCAATTTTCTAACCTGTCTACCTCTATGCATCTATCGTCAGATGAAATGTCAATGAACAGAACATCTTAACAAATGATTTCGTCCGAATATCAAATTGACACAGTTCTGATTTCGATTATTTGGATTACTGTTTTAATATCGAGTGTTATTCTCACAACTTGTCACCCGACCTAATGCCCGATATATTCGAATGTATATTTTTCAACTCGAACATCTTTCTGCATGGAACACTTTATTTAATGCGTGGGCCTAGAGGCTCCTTTAACTAACAAACAAATCAAGAGTTGATCGTTATATAATAATAATAATGCAAAAAAAAACGAAGTAAATTTTCACGCAAGAGCAAATACTCGGAGATATATGAAAAAAGTTTGAAAGAAAAGTCCAATTGAAATTCGTGTAAAATATATATAAAATAATATAAAATATATGTAAAACTGAGATGGAGGGGTATAAGGAAAATGAAGATACATATCCAAGTAAGTTTAATAGTTTTACGAAATCTTTCTGTCGAAAATGCGACGGCTTGCGTGTAAGAATTGAGCCTGCCTCAAAAATCTAAATATGTTCGAGTATTTGCTCTTTTGTGACAATTTAATTCGTCTTTTTGCATCCTTTACATCCAACTATTACCGCGGGATGATTTTGTTAGTGAAAAAGTCTCCTGGTGTGTGTGTGTGTATGTGTGTGTGTGTGTGTGTACTCAGTCACGCAAATGAGCCTCAGTCATGTGTCTATTTTTTCTATATAATCTATATATGAGATTAAATGTATGCAAGAGTGAAAACTGATAAGTTCACCGAGATTATTTAGAGTACTCAATAAAAGAAGAACAAGATATATTTTTTCATATAAACTAATTCATATGGTCACGACACTTGGCGTGCCGATTTTAAGGAAATCTGGTCAGTTAAAATAAGGAGTCATCTCCAGACGACTTAATAAATGTTTGGTTTCCACGGAAAAAAAAACTAATCTTCAAACCGATTTAAAGATTCTTTTTTTTTTCAATAATCTAAAATATTCGCTAGGTATAGTATCGTATTTAAATCTTTCTGTTCCGGTTTTTCATCGTGTATATTTTAGTCTTGTAATATATTATTATGCTCTATAATATTATGTATAATTATTTATATTTTACCTATGTTTAGTTTATCGACTAATCACGTTTCACAAACGAGATCTATTAAGAAGGGTAATTCTATTCCTTTGTGAGTAGATCATTGTCATTAAAGAATATAAGAAATAATGCTACCACAATTAAGATTGTTAATATTAATAGTCATAATGGGATACGTATACCATAGCAATACTCGTTATATTTATGTAATATATATATAACTTGCCGACAAAACGGGAAGTGGTGAAAAAGACTAACATACACAACAAGGTTAGATATTAGGAAATTATCTTTATAAATTAGGCTAACACAGTTAGAGTTTCATACGCACGTTACCACATTTCAAACTCACTTCCACAGTGAGACTGTAGAAGCAAATAGTATATTCATCCCTTATTAATCCGATATGACTATGGTAAACAATTTTGAACTTACCCATTTTGAAATGATTTATTCCAAAATCAATGTATCTCGTTTCATCGATTAAAGCATTGCAATTTTAAATAAATGCATTTAAACAGCGACACGTATAAATTTGATGAACGTTAGACTGGTATTTATTTTACGGTAAAATGTAGAAAATATTTCAAATAGAATTAAATAGCTACAATTTAAATAAAAGACAGTTGAGGCCTTATTCTTATTCTAACAATATTTACATAGACCTTCCGATTAATTTTACATAAAGAGTCGCTGGAAACATTATTTCTAAAAGTATTGACACAATTATACTTTAAAAAGGGGCGTTTTATAAGTAGTAAATAGAGTGACACAAATAGTGCAGTCAACTTTTCACAGAGTTAGTTATAAATAATAATTAACCTGTGAAGTTTATCGAATAGCACATTTTACGTAATTTGATATGTATAATTATATAATTATAATGTAAATATTCTTTGTAATTATGTTTCAGATTTTGGAGTTGAGGAGATTTTGGAGTGAATATCGCCAACAATTTAATAAAGTATCATAAATAGAACTATATTGTTTCTCCACCATACAAGAGTTATAAATTTCACTTATTTTAAGCACATGTAACTGTCTAAAACAGATGTGCAAGTTGTTATGATGTATATCAAAAGGTAAGATACTAGGAAGTGATTACTGTATTTTACGTGTAATAGAGAAAACAATATTTGTCCTGGACTTGAACACAGGCCAAAAGGTTAAGTAAGATAGATGCAATTCACCATAATAAAGCAAACACTCCGCAAAACTATTTCCTAAAATCAATGCATCCTTGTCTTTTTATTTTCTTTGCTATTCTTTTAAAATCCATTGTAGATTGATATCCAGTATAAACGCATTGTTATAGAAATGTATACAATCCTTTCAGATCCCCTGTCAACAATGAATGTCCTATTATTAGTAAATCCTTTTCATTGTGAAGTTATTTAACATATATGGCTTCTCAAGAACACAATGTGTTTGATTCGACTAATGGATACCTTCACGAACTCTTGGATTAATATTAGTGTTTCAAATATTATTGATCATATAAATTATAACTGCTGAAGAAAAAAAGAGTTATAAATACGCAATTCATACATCTTAGGAAAAATATATTGTACGTAAATTAAATATTTATTTACGTTTTTAAATTGTCATTCCTGGATTGACTGAACAAGTTCCGCATTCATTTTTAGGCAAGAGCGATTTGTAAAAAAATGCATTGGAGTGGTGCGATCATGTAGAGGTTGGAAAATAACACTGAAGACAACGAAGCAATTCGGATCAATGTAAGCTTTTTAAGGGCAGTTATTTCATTCTGAAATTTATCAGATAGATTTCCGTTCTTTATAGCAGATCGACGGCATTGGTACAAGTAAACGAATTTCGATAAGAATCTTTCGCTGTTCCACTACTTGTATGTAAGGGTAGCTCGTCGTTTCCTTTATTCATGCTATTGCATTGGAACTCTTCATTTACAAGCTAAAGTTAAATAACGACTGCTATTTCCAATATCGCACTGCGTGATTGAGTGGAACCCAATGTTTCCGCATTTGCTTATGATATCACTATTTGTATTTCCATCCGGCGAGATATTACAGCAGTGACTATAACTCTTCCTATCCGGTTTGATTCTTCATGAGTTTCTTCCTCCTCTATAAACTGCATTAACCATTTATGAGGATCTCTAACATCTCGTTGTATACCAACCCTCTGAAATATGAGAGTGAAAGCCTCACACATGATACACCTGCCCAAATATGATTTGGAACTGTGCATGGAAGAGTGATGTTCAGCTCTCTGAGGTATTACATATAACTGCATATCTTTGTTACTATTAGGAAATTCATTTAAAGCATTAATACTTTGTGCTCATCAGTTTATAAAAATGTATAGATTCTCCATAAAATTAACCTTTTTTGTACCAATGTTCCTTAAATGTAACATAGTTTTCAACATACTATAGAAATTGTAATTTTGCTTTAAATTCAATGTTTATAAGTTATTTCTATTAAAGTAGCTTCATTTTACTCCAGATTTATGAAAACTTTTATAAATTATTCTTATAGTTAAAATAAATGGGTTCCGCAGCCGCATCTCGTACACTCTTACAATAAAGGAATGGGTGGTGTCGACCTAATGGATAGACTAGCTGAATCTTATCGACCTAGTATACGGGGTAAAAAGTGGTACTGGCCACTCTTCATCAATGTAATAAATTGTCAGTGATAGCAGCATGGAGGCTTAACTGCAAAACCGATCAAAAAATACTATCTCATTTGGAATTTTGCAGTCAAATCACACTGTGTTTGCTAAACGCAGGACCACAACGTGGAAGAATATCTATGTTTGCTGGAACATTGCCCGCCAATGTAAGATTTGATGGAATGGATCATACATTAGGGTCCACAACACAAGGGAGATGCAAAGTGTGCAGCAAAATACTAAAAATATGTGCAGAAAGTGTAATATTCGGTTACATGCGGAGAGGGGAAAATTGTGTTTTGAAAAATATCATAAGAAACAATGAAAACATATAAAATAAACACTTCTTTTCTTATATTTTAGATCTAGTATATTATACATGGAATTTTATTTTATAGCTTTATAAGAAATCACTTATTTTACAGAGGAATAAATTGTCAGAATTTCAATGTCGTTCACCTGTAACCTCCCAATGTTCCTTAAATAGAACACACAATAAAATAAAAAAAATTGATATCGTATAAAGTTCAAATTTTATATATAAAGTCATTAAGCTATGGTGAACTCATATTTTAAAAATGAACGAAATCGTAAAGCAAATGCTATGGTCGGTCCAAAAAAGGTTAATATAGATTACTAGTGAGAATATATATAGTTTGATAAAAGTTCACTCTCAACTCCGATTAAAGTAGGTACAACTTTATTCATGTAAATTGATTAAAAGTTGAGCTTATTTTGTCTCTTGGAAAACAACGTATTTGTCTTTTTTTTTAAACGTTTTCTTCTTTTTGTTGTCCTTGTTAATAGTATGAATCCCAACAGTGCAATTGCTTAAGTTATGAATATACATACATTCACGTTACTGACGACCTCAGCATTCTTCTTCTATAAATAAAAAAAACTGTATCCTCTTATGTGCGAAATTTTTTACTGGAAATTCTGGGACATGGTAACTTTCGGTTAGTAAATGAGAAACTAATCTCCGACAAAATAAAGCTTTCTTATTTTTGCGAATGAATGTACGGAGAAAAATACAATAATGAGTGCCTTGTTGTTTTGTCCGAGGATAATTATGGCATCCAAATCTCCAACAAATGTTCAACGGGGATCTATAATCATAAAAATTATTTTGTACAAATAAATAACGGTCAAATATTAAGCATTCAAGAAAACGCCTCGAATTATTTCTATCAATAGTTTTATTTTATTTGGAACCAGAAATAATTGTAAAATAATCTGGCCACAGAATCACGAAACTATCGCATTAGTTCCTGGTTTTTATCGAAAGGCGTTCCAGACAATGGAAGAAGCCACTTGATTTGAGGAGACAAAAAACCGAATGCTAAAAATCTAGCTAACGACTAATATTAAGAAAATAAGTTTCAACTTAGACAACAGCAATTTTCTCCCATTGCCAGGAACATTGGCGATGGAGTATGAGGACAAAATAACTAGACAGAGAAAGCAAACGTAAGAATAAGTAAGGTCCACATTCCATTACCCACTGAACTATCAATAAATATACAATCTTTTTCTGCAATATAATCATATTACTACGAATGAACTTACAAGTGGGGTGGCTGTCCATTTTTTTTACTTTTTCAATATCAAATCCGAATTGTTTTATAGCTATATCGAAAATATTCCAAATATGCACGTTTGCGTCAGGAAATAGTCATGGCTACTTCGTGATTGTCAAGTAGTTTGTAATAGACAAATGTCTATATGTATTATTAATAGATATTAGTGATAAATGTGTGTATATATATATTATTAATAAATATTAAAGATAAATGTATATATATATATATTATAAATACATATTATTGATAAATGTGTATATATATTATTAATAGATATTAAATATAAATGTATATATATATATACTATGAATAGATATTATTGCTAAATGTGTATATATATATATTATTATTAATAGATATTAAAGATAAATGTGTGTATATATATATATTATAAATAGATATTATTGATAAATGTGTATATATATTATTAATAGATATTAAAGATTAATGTGTATATATATATATATTATAAATAAATATTATTGATAAATTTGTATATATATTATAAATTGATATTATTGATAACTGCGTATATATATTATTAATAGATATTAAAGATAAATGTATATATATATATCATAAATAGATATCATTGATAAATGTGTATATATATATTTTAATAGATAGTATTGATAAATGTATACATATATATTGTTAATAGATATTATTGATAAATATGTATATATATTATGATTAGATATTATTAATAAATGTGTATACATATTATTAATATATATTATTGATAAATGCGTCTATATATATATTGTTTATATATATTATTGATAAATGTGTGTATATATTTATTAATAGATATTATCAATAAATGTGTATATATATTATTAGTAGATATTATTGATAAATGTGTGTATATATATATATATATATAATAGATAGTATTGAGAAATGTGTATATATATTTTATTGACAAATGTGTAAATATATTATTAATAGATATTATAGATAAATGTATGTATATATATAATCATTAGATATTATTGATACATGTATATATATATATATTATTAATAGATAGATATTGTAGATAAATGTGTATATATATCAGTAGATATTATTGATAAATGTATATATATATATATAATCATTAGATATTAGTGCTAAATGTGTATGCATATTATTATTAGATATTATTGATGAATATGTGTACATATATATATTATAATTAAATATTTTTGATAAATTTATATATATATATATATCTGTATACATTATTTTAGATATTATTCATAAATGTGTGTATATATATATATATATATATATATATATATATATATATATATTATTGGATATTATTGATAAATGTGTATATATATAATCAATAGATATTATTGATAAATGTATATATATATACACTATATATATATATAAACATTAGATATTATTGATAAATATGAATATATATTATCATTAGATATTATTGATAAATATGTATATATATATATATATATGTATATATTATAATTAGATATTATAGATAAATGTGTGTATATATATATATATATATATATATATATATATATATTACATGCATTTCAGCCGGCGTTGCCCGGGTGTAAGGAGGTGTATGTTGAGCGAAGAAAAAAATGCGATCAATTATTTTTAAATTTTAACCCCTATTATGACCGATTAACATCTATTGTTTTGGATTCAAATTCAGTTATTAAGTTTGATCCATGTCCAAGGAACTTATATCTGAAATTTAAAGTTTTTAGACCCAAAATTGTCGAAGGAGTTTTCTAGTGTTCTCAAAGGTCAAATCGTTGAACTTTTACCCCTTAACAGCCAAATGTCTGGCCAAAAACGGATTAGAGACATCTGTAGACTTTAAATTTAGTTGTTGTGTATGGAAATGTACACAGACAGGCACACAGACACACAGGCAGACAAACACGTTCTCTTTTATAGATATACTATTATTTTAGCCCGGTGTTGCCCGGGTGTTTGGATGTGTTTGTTGAGCAAAAAAAAAAAGTTTTAGTATGAAGGCAAGCTCAAACCCATACCGCGAAGGGGAAAATGAACGGGGAAAAACTTACGTATATGCTGTTAAGACCACCGCCAAATCGGAAGCGATATTCTTTAAAATTAAGGGTAAACAATGTAAAGAAGAGGATGACTTTCAAAAATATCGGCGAAAAAAGCGACCCACCCTGTAGAAAAGTTCCCAGTTGAAGATGAATATATTAATGTTTTAGCCAATTATTCGATATTTGTCGTCTGAAAGGTCGAACTTCAAAATGATACTGATCTTGTAAAAATCCGGCGCCTCTGTCGAAAGTTTTAGGCCGACATGCAAACAAACATACACATGTTTATATATTGGTAACTAAATTCTTTTCACTCAAACCGATTAAAAAGCTTGCCCTATCTCTGAATACACTTTATGTCAAATTTCAAATGTTTAGACCAGAAATTTTCTGAGTAATTTGATAGAGACCGCAGAGGTGATTTTTTTCAAAACTTTGACCCCTATTATGACCCCTTAACATTTATTGTTTTGGGCTCAAATCAAGTTATTAAGTTAGATACATGTCCAAGCAGCCTATAACAAAAATTTCAAGTGTTTAGATACCAAATTGTCGGAGGAGTTGTGTAGAGTTCTTAAAGGTCAGATCGTTAAACTTTTACCCCTTAACAGTCAAATTTCTGGCCGAAAACCGATCGCAAATATGTTCCCAAATCTCAGTACTCTATATATCAAATTTCAAGTCTGTAGTCTTAAAATATATAGAGTTATTGTGTAGGGAAATGTGCACCCCCACACACAGATACACAGATACACAGACACGTTCACTTTTATAGATATATAGATAGATTAATAGATATTATTGATAAACGTGTATATATATCATAATTAGATAAACGTTTGTGTAGAGATTAACAGGCTTTTGTTGGATGGGGAGACTCCGCGTAAATACACCCTTCTACTGAATCGTCAAATTGGCTGCATGGATACATTGTGATAAACTCATAAGAAAGAGATGATCCAGGCTTATTTCACAATCACCCAATTTTACCGCCACATATTTTATAGCTTATGATTTTAAAATAAAAACAGGGCCACAACCGTAGTGTATTTTTAAGTTCCTTACTTAGGAATAAATATAATTTGCAACGCTGTATTATAAACAATTTCTATGCACACTGTGCTTTGTACTGTTTTAATATATATATAAATATAAATGCATAAAAATGTGCGTGTATATATGTGGCGAGCCATGATTTAATAGACTGTTTTTTTTTAATCCTCGAAACAGTGTTTCATGGTACACAACTGATGATCTCTTACATTACCATTAGTACTATATTGAATTCGGGAGAAAAAGTGTGTGCAGTGATTGCAAGTTATTAAATGACTTATTGACTAAATATTTTTTCTAACGAATGATAAAAAATAAAAATTAAATTGTTTTTTGTATAGTTTCAAAGGTTATAAAAAATCCAAGACCATATATATGTGTGTATATATATATATGTGTGTATATATATATATATATATATAATTGTAGTATTAGTGTTGCCTACATATTTATATATACATGTTTATATATATACATATTTGTGTGTATATATATGTATATATATATGTGTGTGTGTGTGTATGTGTGTGTATGTATGCATGCAAAGACAAAAGGAAAAATATGGAGCACGGGAATATATCATCAAAAACGAGAGCTTTACTAGTTTGATTCAGAAAAGGGGGCGTCTTCAGATTTATACATTGTGTAAATTTAGAGTCTTTAACGCTTCTGAAAACGTTTAATAATATGAACGAAACTGATTATACTGTCGCGTTTCATGATCATTTCCCGTGTATGTTTGTATATAATTTGCCTTATTCTCATATCTTCCATTCATGATATTTTGTTTCATGATATATTCTGTTATAAATCCTCATATCTATTTACATAATATAGTAAAACGGGAAATAATAGTTGGCATTATATTTGAAATTAATTAGTACAGTGACGATTTTACTAACTTGAATATTATGTGTAACTATTTTTTGTAATATATTTCTTTTTAACTAGCCTTTTCAAAAATTGAATTTTATCCATTTTACCGAAGCAGATTACTTATTTTTCTTCAATATTATTACCCGCTATTTTGCACTATTTTCTTTGACTATCCAGATATTGAAAATTGAGGTAACAACATAAACTGCCACTACTGCATAAACGTTACTGACGGACATTTAAAAACATCCGTAGGATTGCTATAAGCGAATAGATTGTCTTTATTTTACTTTTCTGCAATTTTTTTTTTCATTAATTATAGATGATTATTTCTGCTTGGCAGAGCGGAAAAAATGTGCACCCGTATAAAACTCTCCTCCCTTCTGGCGGAACGTACGAAAACGTTGTGGCATTGATTTTTTTGCTCTCATATCCTAATCTAGTCATTCCGATAATGCACATATTGAACCAAGTCCAGGTGTTTCGAAAAAATGGCAGTCGAAAGAAATACTATAGAGAGTAATGAAGACTTTCACGAAAAATACTCGTCTAATTGAAACCACTATCAATGATTTCTTCTACCCTTTATCTTTGCCTAAACCTAAACATAAATTCTATGAAAAAAGCTTCTTTCTTAGAACTGCATACCTGTGGAACTTTCTTCCGTTTTCCTGCTTTCTAGCTGCCTAAAATTTGGTCTTCTTCAAGTTCAATGTAAACAAATTCTTGTTGAACCGTCCCCTTCAGTAATCCAAATTACCACATTTCAACTACTAACAATTACTACGATATTATCCCATTGACTGTACACTCGTTAAACCTCATCCTTGAGTGACCCCGGGGCATTGATAAGTGGAAACTCTAATGTAAAAAAATTCAGCTTTACGACAACGCATAAAATAATAATATTTATTTCTTTTTTTATTTTTATTTATTATAGAATTTGCTTTTGATAAGGCGTACAGTCACTTGATATAAGGAGACAACAGGAACGAAAGCTGATTATTCCAAGTACAGGAAATACTTATTGGCTTTAATTTTAGAAAAATATAAAGTAGATAGAAAGCACTCAGCATAAATAGAGTTCTACAAGACTGTCGCCATTTGAAAGAAAATGACTAAAATGAAAGGATTCATTAGAGTGAGGTATCAAAAAAGCGAATTTACTCGACAACGGAATTGAACGAGCTGAACCAAAAGAACCATGTGATAAATCAATTAATTGCGGAAAACATATACGATATAGTTCTTATAGAAAGACTGAGACTAGCAACATCATGGATAGGTAAAAGGAAACTTACAATATATTTCTCCACCTTTATATACTGTTACAAGCTTAGAGTGTGATAAACGATATAATGTGTGCCCTTTTAGTTCCCAGACATACATTT
This sequence comes from Euprymna scolopes, assembly GCF_053919585.1. Lineage (NCBI taxonomy): Eukaryota > Metazoa > Mollusca > Cephalopoda > Sepiida > Sepiolidae > Euprymna > Euprymna scolopes. The sequence goes on along the minus strand of NC_136486.1, from coordinate 106,323,252 downwards.
ATCTGTCAACCTGTTGTTGTTTTCTTTGGGGAGCTGTTTAATTTTTAGGGTAGAAATATTCGATGAACGAGATGCATTATAATGAAATATATTATATAAAGCGAAAATGTGTGTGTGTTTTTGTGTGTGTAATTTTTTTGTATGTCCCGCAAACGCTTGGGGGGGCGCTCGGGGGAGTTACATCTTAGAATTTTTATATACTCCCTAGATAATAACATCTCCGCTTTACAAAGGGAGGTCGTCTCTAAATGGTGTTTTAGTGACTTTAACGCGCTATTTTCGCGCTATTTCTTACTCTCGCCTGGTTTTTTGGCTTTTCCGTATAAAATCGAAACTAAAAATCGAATGAGAAGTGTGTTCTTAGCACGCCCAGAAGCAATGAGCTTGGATCAATGTTGCGAAAACCCGTCATATGAGACAATTGCTATTTATTTAGGCACCCCCCTTTTTTAGTGGGGGGGCTGGTTTTTCCAAACATCTTGTGGAAACAAACAAATACGCAGAAAGCGTAAAGCTTAACTGGCTTTGCGTGATTTCATTTCTCTATGGCGTGATGTTTGACCTAGAAAAGCAGACGTTTTTTATGCGTTTAATTTCGATGGTTCTTACTTCCTCACCCCTCTTAGAGTAGCGGCAATGTGTCGTGTTTACTTTTTTAAACTACGCCTCTAGGCTTCGGGTTCGATCCCATCTGCCTACTATACCATTTTTCCTTATGCATACACACCGACAAACACCCGTGCAACGCCGGGCTCCCCCACTAGTAGTTAACTAAAACAGAACTATATAAAGTAATGCAGGCATTTGTAAGGTTGAACACATGCCAATAACGTCGTCCACACTAATGTACTTCCATACTAACCAGAAAACTATGTACTTAGGCTGGATGTAGCACTTCTTTCCATTCGCTCGTTCCGTCTCTCTCTCTCTCTCTCTCTCTCACACACACACACACACACACACATACATACAAGTGGTTTTACTTTGGCAAAGAAATGGTGAAGAGAGAGAGAGAGAGAAAGAAAGAGAACGAAAGGAGAAAGAGAGAGAGAGAGGGGGGAGGGAAATACAAAGAGAGAGATACAGAGAGAAATCAAAGACAGAAAGAGAACAGATCAAGACAACTAGAGAGAAAGATACTTTTTGGAAGAAGACATTAGCTTTAGTTCATGTTGAAAAGATGCAGAGTGGATAGTGAGGAAGGGTTCATAATTTAACCAAGTTACTCTAAACTAGGCCCCATTTTACACTTTAGAATCTTATTTTAGGTTATTAGTTTTGATAACTTCATCTCGCGATATGAAGATCCCATGATATAATAGACATGATTCGCCAATAACCGAAATCAATCATCCAATTTCTCTAGTTCATTATCGATTTCTCTGCGAGACGATCATCAGTGTCAAATTGTCGCTTGTTCTATAAATTCGCAACCGCTTTTAGGACGATATTCCTAGCATGTGATTATATTACCAACATTATTTTTCGTTCCAAATTTCTTTCTAAATAATATTATAAAAAAATAAACGAACCTCTTTTTCCTAATGATATGTGTGTATTTTGACCTATTTATTTTTATCCCGTCTTATATTTTTAGTGTTCATGGTTTGTTTTGTAATATGAATAGGCAAAGAGCTGAAAGAACGTTAGAAAGAACGCGGAAGGCAACGAAAGTGTAAAACAAAAACGAATAACACGTGTTCACTGTAAAGTGTATCCTGTCGTTAATACGTCACAGCTAACAATACTGGATCATTTTAAAGAAAAACTCCAATCTTCAATTGAATGGTGTTGATGAATTTTTCCAGTCCCTATGGCAGATATCCGCCACTGCCTGATAACTATCGCTTGGAAAAGGAATTTATGCCAACGTTTACGCAATGCTTATAGTTTAAATCTAACCCTATATGAAGTAATCCAAATAGCTTATAATTCTTAACATATATTAGTAAATAACCAGACGTTCTAGCCTGTTATAATGGGGCGAACATTAGAACCCGTTGACTTAGAATGAGTTAATTCTGCCAACTTGGGGTGTAATACCATTACGTTCGTGATGACTTTTACATTAAATACAAACCATATTAATTCTTTATAGTGCATCTAACGCATACTATAACACCTAGATCCGAGCATCTTATCATAACAAAAGTTCATAAAAAAATTCAGGCTGATCGTCTCAGTTCCGATAAAACTACTTGAATATTGTAATATTGTGATGACTAATGCCGATTGATTCCTATTAATCCCTAATAATGCACCGAACTGATACCATAACCAATCTTCCAATATCACAATTCACTCTAATATTTCAGCAAGATCGACACAGTAGTTTCCAATTTAAAAAAAAATAGAGTAAATATGGTATTATGGCGAATAATCCCCACTATTTTTAATCGTGAATTGTAAATCGAACGAATAACATAATACTTAGTTCGCTGCAGCTTATTACAGGAATGGATCTTACAAAAATTTGCCTGGTTAGGCTCATTAGCTTCCGAGAAAAAGTGGAACGGACAGATCGATAGACAAACAGATTAGAGAAAAAAAATTCGATATAGTCCACGTCGAATGAAACAGTGGATTTAAAATAATTATCGATCTTTTTTTAAAATATGGGATACGAATATAGTAAACATATGCTTTCCAAGAAATAACCGTGACAGTACTGTTGCGTTGTTCGTTAGTTTAAATCGCCATCGGCTTTATGACATACGGACAGCAGGTTTAGTGGAATATATAGTGGTGTTACTTAGTGTAACATTACTCAGGGAAGAGGCTCTATTTTCCATATGATCCGGTGTGTAGCCATGCTAACTGGGTTTATTTGACCTTAACATTATGAATCATTTTCAATATTTCCCAAGGCTGTACTTCTAGGGCAAAGTATAACCATATCAATCCTGTGTATCCAGCCAGCCAGCCAGCCAGCGCGACCGTAGCCGATGTTGAACTCACTACACGAGTGTGTAGTGTAATTCAAATCTTCAAGTCTGTAGCTGAATACTTGATGCTTCGCCAGGGCTATCAAGGGTATTTTTATCGTGACACCATCACTAGACGGGGTGCCTATCACGGCTTAAGACAATCCCATCTACCCTTGTGAAAAAAATAGACTGCGCCAGTTTCTAACCCTGGTCTATTACCACGCGGTACGTACAGCGCCTCGCCTTCCTAAATGTTTAATAGGCATAAAAATATATCTAATATAATGTAATGTGTAACGGTGCTTAATCGAAAACATTGTTTAATAAATATCGCATTTCATTGCAAATTACACAGTATTCTACGGAGTATGTTAGCTGAGATTATTTCAGCTGCAGCTTTACTAGATGAGAACTCTGAGCTAATATTGCAGTTGACTGATTTCTCTTTCACTTGTTGCATACACATATTATGTTTCTGAGCTAAGTTGAATCGTTAACCCATAATGTTTTACAGCTGTCAATTTGACAGACGTTAATTAACAGAAGGGTTTTGTTTCTATATATCTTGCATGCAGTTTTACGTTAACGTATGTTGCCTTAATATCGAATGTTGAGGGCTAAGTCAACATTCAATTTCTGTGAAATATATCAACTTTTTAAAGATTAAAAATGGCGATCAGACTGGGGATGTTTAGGTTGTTAAGTACAGAGCTAACGGAAGTAGGACACAGACGGAGGCTGGAAAAGAAATAATTTAGAGGGAAACTAGATGCATATCATGTAGAGAATATCATATATGTCTAGGGTCTCTTCCCATAGAAACCGTATCGATATATACAATCAAAATATAACTTATACGTAGAGACAGAAGTGTTGACACTAGATGGTAATTACTTTCGGAGCTAAAGTAACAACAATTTTTATTATTTATTTGCTCCACAATTTCCCCCAACGCTGTTTCTTGATCAGGCTGTTTTAAGCTACTGGCCTCCTTACTTAAAATCAAATATTGTTTATTTTACATTTCTCATTTTGTAAAATGAAACCATCTCCTGCAAATTAATAAATTACAAGCAGCAGTATTCTTCTACAAAAGCAATCAGATAAAACACGATAGATGCATATTTGAAGATATCCGGAATGAGCATTAAATTAGTGGAAATATTTTGATTTACCGTAGCACAACCCAAGAAAACAAATACAAATATTTAGTTGTATAAATATGTCAGAGTTTCCTCTCGGAGTAATTTCTCTTAATTAAATGCTAAAAATATAAAATATTCCGTGTAATTCTTCTCTAAGTGTTCGGAAATTAACCTTTTTATGTTCTTATCAGTGATACGATTCCAGTGTTTTTAATTCTAGTCTAATATTCAATTATTCGATGGAGATACCGAGTTGACACTTATGGGGAATACCCCTTGAAACCTTGCTAATCGATAGAGATGTTCCTACTAGCCAGAGGATCCGCGTTGAACAAAACAGAGTTACTTATGAAGTAATCTCTGTTACTTTAACAATACTTTATTGTCGTAAAAAAAGTTAAGACCGTGTTAACCTACTAAAATTGGGAATGCCACTGCACTCAAATATCAAGGGAAGCTTGCTGGACCGCAAAGGAAACCATCGAAACTTAATATTGTGTGATAGATAGTTACAAAAATAGCCCTAACAATTGTTGTATATCGAGATATATAATAATACGTGTCATATGTTGTATGTAAATATATCTTTTTGAGATGGTCTACACTGTATATTTTAACATTTATGCAACAGTTCTAACAGGAGTCGCAAGCCGTGGACGTATCGAAACAGTTGTAGACAAATAGTTCTTTTAACAAATGTAAATAACACTACACATACCTGAATTATTTATGAACATTTATTCTCATGATACGGCCAGTCTTTTCAGAGATTACACGTTCTTACATCTTGGCTGTCCAAACTGATCCCGCTTCCAACGTCAACTTTGTCATCTTTTCACTCTGGTGGTCAAACTTCAACTTCCCGACCTCTGACCCCTGTTCCGACACGTCGCCTTGACGTGACCATTCCGTCACATACGCCTGTTCAAGGTTATTTTGTTTATATTTAACCTAGCTAAATTATATAAACATCCCAGCTAAAATCTATTGCTATACTTACTTCAATAAACAATAAATAACTCCCAATATAAAGTATTTAAAGAATATCATTGAATAGATAGACAGATATATAGATAATAACTAATTAAATTTTATCAATGTTAGTTAGTTATTATCGATCTATCTGCACAATCACTTATCTAGTGTATCCAACCAATACCTGTTTCGAAATCATTTAGATAAATACACGTCATACGGGTAGCATGAATTCTTTATAGTCACCATCCAAAAATACTTGGAATTCTTTTATGAATACTAATGCCCCAGCAAAAAAAAATATTGAAAAGTTGTCTAAATTAGTACATTTTGTAACCAATTATATTTGTTTTTGTAAAAGACAGGGGCATTAAAGTACTACTTCTGCATATCTTAATGTGCACTACTATAAATGGATAACATCTAACCTTGAACACACGTGATCTATGTTCAGGATTGATCAGTACCGTGGATTTTCTTGTGAATAATTATGCAGGCATTAGTTAGGATTCTAGAAATAGTATTAATATGATTTACCATATCTAAATGATAATTCTAAAAGACATCAAAGTCCCTGAAAGATAGACGAGCAAATGTCAAATATCAAGACAAGACCATATGAAACGAATGCAAGCAGTTGCAAAATATTCTACATAAATATCGATTAATTAAACTATATACAATTAAATTGGCATATCCGATGATTAATACGCTTAACGATTTTGTCGGAATGTATACGTGTCTCATGTTTTATTACTTTTCACCCTATTCACAGGATATCATAAATGATTATTCACTAATCATAACGTAAACTCGTCCTAGAGGTCTAAATTACAATTTTTTGCCTGGATCCACTGTACTTTATACTTATTTCGATAATATTTGCAACAAATTATTTTTATCTTATAGTAAGAATTGTTTACGATCCATTTCTCGCTTATTGAACTTTCTCTGATACCAACAGTTTCGACTTTGTTCGTTCCCTATGTACTGTTCATTACTTTATGTGCATTTACATATATATATATATATATATATATATATATATATATGTATGTATGTGTGTGTGTGGGGGGGGGTGTATTAAAAAGTTTGAGCCATGTCCAGGTAATCTACATGTAAAAAGTCAAGTGTTTGGATTCAAAATTGGCGAATGAGTTTGGTAGAGTCTGCAAAGGTCAACTCTTTCAACGTTGACCTCTTGGAAGCCAAATTTACGCCCAAAACCTGGTTAAAAATTTTTCTGCCTGCCTGATTACTATTTATGTAAAATTGGTTTAATAGTTTTCTAGAGACCGCAAAGGTAAAATCTTCTGATCTTTGACCCCTTGGCAGCCAAATTTTCGAAAAAAAAACGATTAAAAAGCTTGCCCTATGTCTGAATACACTTTATGTATATTTTCAAATGTTTAGACCAAAAATTGGCTGAGTAATTTTGTAGTTATCACAGACGGCAATTTTTAAAACTTTGACCCCAGTTTTGACCTCTTAACTTTTATTTTTCGGCGCTCAAATCAAATTAAAAGATTTGATGTATGTCTACGTAACCTACATGCAAAATTTGAATTCTTTAAACCCAAAATTGGCGGAGAAGTTTCATAGAGTTTTTAAAGGTCAAATCATTGAACTTTGGCCCCTTAACAGCCAAATTTCTGGCCGAACACTGATTGAAAATATTTTCCTAAATCGTAAACCTCTTATGTTAAATCTCGAGTCTGTAGATTAAAAAAATGACAGAGTAGTTTGGTAGGGAAATGTACACACGCAGACAATTTAACTTTTATAGGTATATAGAATTAAGCGTTAATAATCCTCTTAAAGACACTACTTCCCTTATTACTGTTAAAGTTGAAAGCTGGTTTATGCTGTTTCTCCTCGACCATTCTTATCATTCTATCGATTAACAACTTTCTTGTTAGGTATTCGTCGGGACTAGTGCCATTTCCTTGTGAGTTATGTAAGAAATATATTATTATTATTATTATTATTATTATTATTATTATTATTATTATTAATATTATTCACTAATGATTTTCAAAAAAAATTAGATTAATGATCGCTCATTGTCAACAACAAGTGGTGTTTCCCGAACTTTGGGTAAGAGCAAGTCTCCATAAACTTACATCAAGCTCTTTCTTTCTCGAATAATCTTTACAAATCAGTGTCGTTGATCGCAACTACTTATTTAAAACGACATTAGTCAGCACAATATTTGTACACACCTTCGCGCTTTCAGTCATTAAATTAGTGATGCCCTTCCTACTAAATCTTCTATCTTTCAAGACCACATTGTTCGGTGTCTTCCAAAGCGGTTCTAACAAATATATCTTTCCATTGCAGGTGCCAAATTACTGAATTTCTTGGAGCTTCAATTCGCTTGGATTTGTCTTTTTTTTTTATATATACTTTTTTACATTCCACTTGTGGTTCGTTGGCATTATTGTTTAATATATGCCGTTTTAAGGAGTTTAGCTAAGATGCTATGTTCTCGTCATAGTTGTGGAGTGCAACTCCTTAGTTTGATTACAATTTATCCCATTTTTATTTTGTTCAGAAATGTCCTCAGCTCTCTCCAAATTTTTGGTATTACTTTAAGTACCGTCATATTCTATATTCCATTAATGTCTTCTTTATAGTTATATCACTTTTCTTCTCTTTTCCACCTCATTGTAAGCTGCGACGTCATTATGCCCTTTTCGATAAGGTCGTTTGTCTTCTCGTTATGATAAAATCTGGTTCCCTTGCTTGCATAGAAATATAACACTGAAGCCATTACCCAATAAATCGAATCAATCTTAATCGTCTCTAATTTAGCTATTTATTAAAAATACGGGTCAATCGACATATTTTTAATCTGTTAAAATATGTTTAAACGGTAAATATTACCTTATGCTAAAACAAAAAAAAATCTGACCACTCTACTTTTTTTTATTGGTATTCGAGATCGCTGACAACGAATCTGATAATCAAACCCATCGAAAATTTACAGTTTGCATGGTATTAACCCTTGGACCTTGGAACTATTTTGTAACATCTTACCGTCTTTGTTTACGCTACGGCTGGTGCGCGGTAGTGTTTTCTTATATAATGCGTTTAAGCACGCACGTGCTTAATAAAGTGACTTGTCACATCGCGGAGAAATCTTTACCCCCTAAAAAAAATAGAGTGGTTGGTATTTTGTTGTAGCGTAAGGTAATATTTACCGTTTAAACATGTCTAGAAACCTTTAAAAATGATATATTTAATACACGTGCAGGTAGCAGTTTATATTAGTTGTAAAGTTCATACGTATTACGTTATTTTAAATCTGAAATGAAGATAAATTGAGTGCTGATGAAATGTCCGCGACCTCATTGCTTGGATGACAAAATTGATAGCATCCTGGTACTAAACAGGATCACTAAAATCGCAATACCCATCCAAGGATACATAACTTCATGAGACGAGAAGACTTACATCAAAATTGCTGGTATTACTCTACCGCCCTCAAATTCCTCTGATTCTCCTCATACAATCTTCAATCTGTATGCGAATTAGATATATTCTTTTGTTGTAATTCAATTGAATTAAATGGGAAACTTACTTTCGAAGTAAAACGGATTAGAAAGTCGACGCCAGAATCTGGTAGAGAGGAATATCCTTTTCCACAGAGGCCAATGTTTAGAGAAGCAACGTGGTTTCTCTACTTATTAGTATTTCAACGGAAAATAGTTGACTGTGTTATTATTTCAGGCGCCTTTTTCTTAGTTGTTCACGGCAAAAACTCACCAGACTACCAGCACTACAGATAACTTACTTTATCTAACTAGATCCAAAAAAGAATATTCATAAACAGCGTTTCCTCTAAAACATATAATGCTTGTGAAATACATTACCAAAGGAAGTATTTTGTTCAAACTAGAATTCGTCATCTAGATTATTGGGATGGAAAAAAAACATTTTAACAAACTAATAACGAAATGTGTGCCCTATACAAATATTTATAAAAAGTTAATTGATATGGGTGTTTTGCCAATGTCAACAAATAATTTTTGAACCGCTGATTTAATTAAACATTTTGTTTCGTTGCATTTATAGTGTTCATCTCGTTGTTTGTTTTTTTTTCATAATCGAAATTAGAATCTCATTAACTTTTAGTCTTTAGTTAATGTTGTTCCTTGAAACTGATGGCTCGTTCGGAGGATGAGTATTTTTTTAAATTATTATTCATATTCTAAAAGTTTAACGTTTAGATAAATGAAATTAGTCACAATTGCATTTTTTTCTTATTCAATAAGGGTAAGACCAAGTGCAATCTATTTTTAAAAAATCAAACGACGGTACGAATACATGAGGTGATCAAACCTCATGCAGTGTCGAATTCTCTTTAGACCCTGATAACCTTAGTTAAGCTCCATCAATCACTAAAATTATCACAATTTCATCCATCTTTCAGAATCATTGTATTATGGCTCAACTAGAAAAAAGAGTTTCAACTGGACTTAGACGTGCATACATAAATTTTAGCGCTAGTTTGATGTTCCGGCCGGCTATATCTATTATTATTATTTTTATTTTTATTTTTATTATTATTATTATTATTATTATTATTGTTGTTGTTGTTGTTGTTGTTATTATTATTATTATCATCATCATCATCATCATCATCATCATCATCATCATCATCATCATCATCATCATTATTATCATTGTTGTTATTATTATTGTTATTATTATTATTATTGTTGTTGTTGTTGTTATTATTATTATTATTATTATCATCATCATCATCATCATTTTTATTATTATTATTATTATTATTGTTGTTATTATTGTTATTATTATTATTATTGTTGTTATTATTGTTATTATTATTATAATTATTACTGTTGTTGTTGTTATTATTATTATTATTGTTGTTGTTATTATTATTATTATTATTATTATTATAATAATAATAATATAGAATTTTAGAATGGTCTGACAAGGATATGCGTGCCATGGATATCAAAATAAGAAAAGTTTTAGCAATGTTTGGTATATTTCACATTCAAAGTAGCGTACCGAGGCTCTATCAAAAGAGGAAAGACGTTGGGAGAGGATTGAACGATGTAAAAGATTGTGTTAGAACTGAGGATATGTCGTTGAAGAGGCATGTGCTTAGAAGTGAGGAGTGGGTGCTTAAGGTGGTGGGCAATGAAGTGGAGGTATGTGAGACCAAGGCTGATTATGATAGAGAGAGGGCAGAGGAACTGGTTCGGAAGAAAACGCATGGAGGGTTCTTCCAGGATACAGCAGAAGTGGCTGATGAAAATCATGGCAACGGCTTAGAGCTAGGTATCTGTCTAAGATTACTGAAGCTTTTGTTTGTGCAGCACAAGAGCAAGCATTAGGTTCACGATTGTTCAAAAAGTGGTTCTTGGAGATAAAGTTGCCGCAGAATGCCGGATTTTTGGTAAGACTTCAGAGTCAATTGCGCGCCTGGAAGCAGGGTGTAGTGGACTGGCCTAGAGAGAGTACTGCAAAAGACACGATCGCATGGGACTCCGGATATATTCGGAGGGGTGTAAGAAGGTTGGGGTGAATTTGCTGGAAAATCGTTTTAGGAGGTGCCTGATTAAATGAGAACAAGCGAGGATGGCAAGGTAGAGGTATCGTGGGACAAAAGTGTCATAACGATCAAGTAATTGGAACATAATCGTCCGGATTTTGTCGTCATTGACAAAGTCTAAAAAAACTGGCGGATTTTTGACTTTTCAGTACCCTGGGACAGGAATGTGAGGGAGAAGGAGAATGAGAAGTGGAGCAGTTATGCTCCACTGGCCTTAGAGATAGGACGTATACACGTGGTTAAAACACAAATAATACTGGTCGTAGTTGGTACACTAGGAATAGTATCAAGTCGTTTGGAAGGACAATGAAAAAACTACAAATCCTCGATGTTTTAGGCGGCTTTCAGACCTTTGATATTGTAGGTACCACTAGCATCCTTAGAAAACCCCTTGATCTTTGAAGCTCCTGGTTGGAACAAGGATTGACGGAAATCCTCTGGAAATGAATCCCATCCCTCTTCAGAGAGACGTTGATAAACGAAATCAGACTTCTTCTTCTTCTTCTTCTTCTTCTTCTTCTTCTTCTTCTTCTTATTATTATTATTATTATTATTATTATTATTAATAATATTAATAATAATAATAATTTCATCATCATCAGCATCATCATTATTATTAAATTTGTGAAGGAAAGTTTTATCAAACGTACTACTTAAATAGACCTAGCTTCAGCCATATTCGTTCCTTAAAAAACAGTCCAAAGGCTTTTCCATATGCGTTATCTATCTATATATATATATATAACTCTTTTTAAATGTGTTTTAACATGTTTTATTAACTATTTGCTCTTATATATATATATATATATATATATATATATATATATATATATATATATATATATATATATATATAATGAAATGAAAATCACAATTGAATTTACCAAAATGATCCAAGATGGTAAAATTAAATTAAATTATAAATATTAAAGAATTAATACTTGTAAAATTAACTCAACCAGATGTAAAAGCTCGATAATACCATATAGGAAATAGAGCTTATAATATGAGCAAACAGTTAATAAAATATGTTAAAAACACTTTGAAATGAGTTAAAAACATATTAAATTTGAAAACGAAACACTAGATAAATGGATAGTCCTTAATCAGCAGAGTTTCGAAGAAATACTCTCCTTCTTATCAGAGGGTAGTTATAAGCAAAATGCGGGATCGGATTTTGCATGCAGAAGTATTTGATGAAACAACAAGTAAGTCAACGATCTTACTTGAAAACAAAATAAGTTAAGCAGAGGGAATGTGGTAAAGAAAAAGGTGATTACACATGAATGGATTGTCTAGTGAAAGATAAAAAATCCAGTGACGGTAAAATCCAAATGTAAAACTTCAAGAAAGTTAAAAGAATTTCCATTTGTCCAAGTAAAATCCAAGGAAATCCCGTAATTGGAAGAAGATGGTCCATAATAATCCAAAGGCAGAAATCCATGGAATATTTCACAAAAATGTGTACAAGGAAAAAAAATAATATTAATAAAAGAAAAATAAGATGTTCTTTTGACTCTACTTCCGAGACGTAACTATAAATAAAAAAATATGGGAAGAGAAAGGGGAGAGAAAAAAATGATAAAGTTAAATATAAAATAAAATGAAACAAAAGTCAAAATGACCCAGACAGGAAATGTTAAAGGCGCGAAAATATATATAGGGCAAAATAATATAGGTTAACTGAAATGTACAGGTCATCACTTTAAAAAATGCCAGCAAGAGTTGTTAAACGACTTAATAATAGCCCCTTCTCCATCAAATGGACTTTCATTATAACAGTTAAGTCTTATACTTCAGGCTCTAAGTATTGTTGCCTCTGCACAACCGAAGCTATAACTATGATTAATTCCCCTCAAAGTTACAATATAATAAATTCTAAAAATGAACTGATCTCTTTCTGTAAACATAAGTCCAAATTTAATTATGGTGATTTTGAAATTACATAGCAATTACTTTAACCTTTCAGATATATCATTCAACCACGGTAGTGGTTGAATATATGCTTAAGTCCGAAATTGAATGAATCGAGACACATTCAAACCCCCACCACTAATTCCGTTCGCAACCAAATTTCAAACAGGTTATATAGTTGGATAGAACACCTCATTAGCTACATTTTGAAAAAAAATTTCGAAAATTGGTTCAGTAGAAAAAAAAGTTACAACAATATATGTGGGTTCACAAACAGGAGAGTAAGTACATAAGTGACTAACGCTTTTTTTTATTTTGCATAACTTTTTTTTGTATATAAATATTTTTTACTGCGATTTTGCCAATATGACAAGTTAGCGTAACGGTTAGAGTACCGGGGGTTGGTGGAAAGATTTTTGGTTCAATCCCGTGTATCGGTTTTTTTATAATTAAAAAACCGAACTTTTTTTTAATAACTAATTTTTTTTTTAACTCTCCTTATGAAATAGATATGCGGTTTTCTTTTCCTAGATGGTTTAGATTTTCAATGCACCACAGTACGGTTTGGGATCTTACCGTACTATTCTCCAATGCTTTAATAGCTGCCTGACTATCTGAAAGATAGCTATTTCCTGTTGCTGAACCTCTTCCATAATCATAACCTCAGATTCAAAAGCCTTAAACATGCGCTATCTCTCCTTCTTCTTCGGTTTTTGTCGTGATGTTTACCGAATGTTAGAGCTGACTTGTCAGACTTAGGTCTGAGATCCTGCTCTTCGGTGAAGGCGGGGTGGTGTTTGGTACCACATCCAATGGTGCCAGCTCATGACTGGTGTTTGGTGTTGTATCCGATGATACCTGTATGGTGAAGACTTCTGCCTGGAAGACCGTCTTCAGTTTACCAAGATAATAAGATTTTTGACAGGTGAGGTGGTTGAGTATTCTATATAAACACTCGCACCAATCCTATCATTCATTTTAGATCCATCAGTATAGCATTTGATTACGTTGCTTTCCAGCTCTTTTTCGTAATATCTTGCGCCTGTTCTGTCATAAACCATACATGTGAAATGCTTTTCAACTGATCTGGTTTTAGTCATAAGGTCACCCGGCACATGCAAGAGCGGTAGTTCCTTCCTAGCCTCATTACACAAATCCACGTGACTCTTTGTTTTTCCAGTAGTCCCAACAGATCTTGACCACCACAGACCCATGAGATCTATTCTATATGATCCCCGTATCGCTTCGTCCTTCAGGAATTCTTTAATCGGAGGGATATTCAACAGCATCTCCAATGCTCCAGTAGGTGTGCTCGAATATGCTGAAGAAGTCATTAAACAAGCAAGTCTTTGTACCTTCTGGAGTTTCTTCCTCAAGTACAGTTTCTCTGTCCTGCGGATCCAGGAAACACATGCATACGACAAACTGGGACATACCATAGCAATGTATACCCACCTCATTATATGCGGGTTAACTGCCCAGGTTTTCCCCACAATTTGTTTGCATTGCATAAGGGCTGCAGTCGCCTTGGAGGAAATCTTTTCTATGTGGCTGTTCCTGGTTAGCTTACTGTCCAGGATTACCCCTAACAGCCTTGCCTACTGCGAAAGTTTCAATTTCTGTCCACTCAGAAAAAGGTCACCAAGTTGGCAATTCCTTTTATATGTAAACAAGATCATTTCTGTTTTACGGCTACTGAATTCTAATTCATTTCGATTAGACCATTTAGGTTGAATTTCTTGACCTTTACTTTTCCAGGTTTAATAAAATCTTAAGAATATTACTTTTCATGCGCGCATTTTTCCATATAATATAATTTGTCTTTAACATTATCGTTTTTTATTCTATATACTTTCTTAATACTTTATAACTTAATCCTTTTTTATTATTTATTTCTTCTTTGCTTGGTCGGTTTTTTTATCTGCAATTCCCGTTGTAGCGTTTAAATATTCCTATCTATAAAATATATCAATCTACCTACACATTCATATCCTGTATGCATATTTACTTATATTTTACTATGTGTATTTACGTACATACTTACTTGCTTTATCCGGAATTTGCGGATACGGGCCATCTTTTCCTCTTAATTAATTTTTTTTTTTTTAGTTTATTTTTTATATTTTATTTTTTATTTATTTATTTATTTATTTATTCAATTTAGGGTCTTTTAATAACTCTTGCTGATATTTTTTCTTAAGTAATAACCTTTACATTTTTGTTGACCTCTTTTTTGCCCTACATTTTTCGCGGTTTTTAACGTCATCTTGTCCGGGTCATTTTCACATTTGCTTTCCTATTTTATATTTAATTCTATCACCATTTAATCTGTTTCCTCCTCTTCTTCACTCGTGTTCTACTCTCTTCTTCTTTGCTGATTTTTCTTAATTACATTTTGTCTCGGCAGCCGTGTTAAACGCATATCTTATTTTTCTTGTATTAATATTATTGGATTTTTCCCCTTTTCCTTGTACATATTTGTGAATTATTCCACGGATTTCGGCCTTTTTAATTATTTTGGACTATCTTCCAATTACGCGATTTTCTTTTATTTTACTTGTGTGAATGGAAATTTAATTAACTTTCTTGGGTTTACATTTTTGGATTTTACCTTCATTGGATATTTTACCTTTCACCAGACTTTTCTTCACCATATTTCCTCTGCTTCACTTGATCTTTTACTAAACTTGCAGTTTCATCAAATACTTTTGTATGTAAAATCTGATCTCGCATTTTGCTTATTCCTGCCCTCTGCTGAGAAGGAAGTTCTTCGGAACTCCGCGGATTAAGGACGATCAACTTATTAAATGTTTCCTTTTCAGATTAAATATGTTTTTAACTCTTTTTCAAAGCGTTTTTTAAACATGTTTTATTAACTATTTGCTCTTGTTATAAGCTCTATCGTTTATGTGGTTGTATAGAGTTTTTACATCTGGTTGAGATTACTTTATGAATATTAATTCTTTAATATTTATAATATACTTTATTTTTCCATTTTGGATCATTTTGGTAAACTTAACTGTAATTTTCATATATATATATATATATATATATATATATATATATATATATATATACATATATATATATAGTGTGTGTTCACTTGTTTGTATGTGCTAAGACGGAAAAACTCACTTCACAAAGCTTTATTGAACGTAATCCAATCATTACATCAAAATGGCGTCACACTTTCGTTTTTTTTCCTTTTGGTTATTGATTTAATTTGATGTTTTACATGAGCAAAGAGAGGATAACTGTCTGTGTTTCCCTACTAGCTGAAGCAGAGACGCATATGGGTGACTTCAATACAATTGCTAACTTTGTTTGAAGTATTATAAGAGGATATTACTCAGCATGGGTCATTAACTGCCTCTATAGCACCATAACAAACTCCGTTGAAACTTGTAATCCATTGATTTGCAAGTCTCTAAGACTTTCAATATTTTGCAAAGGGAATTCCAAAGTTTCGTAAACTTTATATCACTTTTATCTTTTTTGGTTGAATCTCAAAGAATTTTCTCAAAAATACATCTATCTGATAATCATATATATCTTGTTTGTCATATTTAGATTTTTTTAGCGAAATTAATAAATTAATTATACCCAATATCGAAGAGATATCAGGAAAGAATATTATATTTTCACGTCCATTGTCATTTTCTTTTTGCTGGAAATCACGCATCCCATCTGATGCCAAATATTGACCGGCTATTTCAAATACTCAAACCAATCGATCTTCATTTAAGTGATTAACTGTCCCCTTAAGTCACATTCTCTGTACCACTCTTGCGCTTATGGCACTGGTTATAGTCGCCACATATGTTTTTACAATATGAGTTAAGTCGCTTCTATAATTACTGGAATTGCTATTATTAGTCCCCCCGATAATCTCTCTCCTCTCTCTCTCCCTCTCTCTCTCTCCTTTTCTCTCTCTCTCTAAGCTCTCATGTTTTTTTTGCTGGAGTCGGGGTATTCTACCGGATGCTAAAAATTCTCGCATTAGTTTAGTTAATCCAACCGAGAGATATTTTTAAGATTCTGACGGTCCCTTTAAGTGAAATTGTTTGCACTCGATTCGCCGAGTATATTCGTCAGATAGTTTTTGAAATTATTTTTCATTAGTCCTGTTGCTCCTAAATGACTGGTATGATGGATATCTGCTGAGGAGTTCAGTTTCTTAGTATTATTATGTATATCACTTGCAAATCCTTTTATTTCACATCTAGTTTAATGACTATGGAGCCTATACATTTCAAAGTCCATATAATATTATTATCGACTGGAGTAATAAAGTGTGATGAAAAACTCTTACTTGCTTTTCACGTTTTCATATTTGCTAAACTGTGAGTATAAATAAAAATGGATCTGGTAATATTTTTAAGCTATATTCTTTATGCGTTTTGTACTAATTATGTATTTGTACATTTTACAAAAGCTATTAATGACCGTCAGTCAAATATAATAAGCGTTTTGACTCCTCCAATTAAAACAAAATATTTATATGTTCAAAGATTTCTTCAAGAGGCGTCAGAAAGGAAGTCATTAATAAGATGGCATGCGTGATGAGTTTTGTTTTAAACTACCTGAATAGGAGGATTGTTAACTTCAAATGATACGGCTAAGCTACAAATTTTTTTTTATAGAAGTCACTACATACAATGACAGGAATCTAATATAATGAGCTAAAAGGCAAACAGTGTTTAAAACTGTCATTATTAATATTAAATGGATTGATTTCGACAAAGAAAATAACAATCCTTTCTCCTTTGTCAGAAAAAATTCCATGGAGTTCAAGTACTAAAGGTCCAACAAAAAGGGGAAACAGATTTACAAGGCTGCTGATAGTAAACACAATGTCAACTGTCTACTTGCCTTATTCGAACTGCCTTCGAGCTGGGCCCGTATGGAACTAAAATATCCTACGTTAACTATGAGGGTATGACTGTAAAACACTCTTTACCAAAAACTTAAAGAACTTGTTTCTAAAATTATGCGAACCTCATCTTACTACCATTAATAGTTCCTCAGATATAAAGGTTCAAATTGATATTTAATGTCAAAATGTGTTTAATATTTCTGTAACACCTTAAAAATCATTTCAATTTCGTAATTTTATTAGTAGTAATACTTATTCTTGCAAAATACGGTTCAAATCTGTATTAATTTTATTAGTCTAAAAGAGTAGTAGTAGTAGTAGTAGTAGTAGTAGTAGTACAGCAGAATTTTTCTTGAAGTTGTAATAGTAACCGGGTAACACGGGGAAAATCCTAATTACTTTGGACGGGAAAATTGTAATTATTTTTAAAGCCAAAGAGGCAACGTAACAAATAACAATATTTATAGCAAGAACATAAAATACTAGCAAGCCTACCAACGTTGCCCGGACGCTAAACATGGCATGTTAATTCATAAATATTCCGTGCGTATTATGATAGAGCAACTATTCTGTTGATTGTTATGTTGTACACAATATATAATAGTTATTTCAAAAGTTTTTAAAAAGTGTATGAGCCTAGGTGTCATCGCTAAGAATCGAAACTAAAACAAATTGCTCGGCTTGCTTATTTTTTTACAATTAATACTATGCTCTAACGCATATAAAAGCTACAAAATAGTGTTACTTTTATAATTATTGGAATTATTGAGATCTTAGAGAGATTTCCGCTTTTTTACTTACAAAAAACTTAACTCTTAGCAAAATCTCTCTAATTCTTGTAATTAATGTTAAACCACACTTGTATATATGATACCACTATTATATATGATAGGCATGTATATATAAAACTTGCTCGTGCATAGAAGTGCGTTTTTAATTGAATACGCATAGGAAGTTCCTTCCAGTTCAATTTGGACCCATTTGCAGCTGTATTTACTGACTGAAAACAAAATCTTTTTTTTTTCATATCTAATACATACTAGATTTCAAGTCTGTTGAAGGATTTTGTAGATACTGTTCCTTAAACAGATAAATTGACAAGGTCATTTTATAAGCATAGATACAAAAAAAATTCATGAGTTATCATCGTACATGTTTATTTAGAATTATAGCATTGTATTCTAAGCTTAATTTTTAAATTAATTTGTCACAGTGTTTCTATTCATGAATCCATTTTGTTTTAGATCTGCGGTAATGTATACCGAAGCATGAACAATAAATGTCAAGCAACCGGTGGCAATAACCAAGTTCTTTCTGATTCCCTCTCTTCCGAATGTGTGTTGCGTTCGTGAAAAAGTGGTTGGTTACTTTTATTGGATTCCTAACTGTATTGACCCAATTGAAATGACTGGCTCACGTCTTGAAGAAGTATCCTGCTTTTACACGCTATTGGGCGTGGTCTATACTGATAACATCAATGTATGCCAAAGTTATCATGCCTGTTAAATCATACTCATGGATGCGTTTATTACACGGCTACACAACCTAAAAAAAAACAATGTCATGCAATCGCAATGTCAGCATAATGAAACATAAACAGTTAGTTGAAAATTAATTATCTTTACATATACCAATGGTTCAACACACAGCCCCTCACTAGCAAGAAAACGAATAACGGACAGTTTTAAAAGATCAACCGTCATTGACCTAGCTTCTAATGTGCACATGTAATGATAAATACATCAGCGGAAGTGCTGCCATCTGACTTGTTTGGCTGGAAAAACGTTTTTACAAACCAATAGCGAATTTGTATTCTGTACAAATATTTATAAAATAAATTAATCGTTTATACAAGTTTTCTGGCTTATCTTGTAAATATTGGAAAATGAAGAGATAATAGTATTATAAAATTTGGAGAATATGTATATAAAACATCTTTTAGATATACTGATATGCAGCACGAACTTTCCACCTATTCCAGCATATATATATATATATATATATATATATATATATAGATATATATATATATATATATATATACATATATATATATAGTAAGTTATAAAACATATATGGCGATTAAGCTAAACAGAATATTCCGCATTCATTTAACCTTGATTTAAAATAGGTCAGTACACTAGATATCTACGCTCCCAGCTAAAATAACACACACAACGGAACGGGTGAACCGGAGATCAACTGGGCCTTTGTCCTGAAAGTGCCTGCTCATTGGCTGATTAGGAAGGGTGCGGTGGAAACTAGAAAGCTGATTGGCTAACTAAAAACTCAATATAAAAAGCAAGACAACCACAAAATTATCGTATAAGCCTGATGCATCCTAGACTGAATGAAACGCGGAACATTCTGTGTGTATTAATCGCCATGTGTATTTTATAACTTGATACCTTACTATAGCTACGTATTGAGCATCGTTGAAGTACATACTTAAATTTTATGCATAAATTTATGCTTTCGTATATTGATTTATGTGATTAAATGAAGTAGTTATATATATATGTACATATATATATATATATATACATATATATATATACAGTGACCGTTGCTTGTCAGTGTGAGACAGTTCTCTACCAAACGTATCTCTGAATATTTGATCTAACAACGTAAAATGTGAATGATACGGTATTTTGTTGTCAGGAACATGTTTTTTAGCTTGGAAAATAGCTTATAGGGGTCAATTGAAAACAAGTTTATTTTGGCAATAGGAAACCGACCAAATTATGAGCATATAGTATACTAAGATTAAATTCGCCTTATTTTCAGCCTATTTTATCAATTGGGGATAACTCAGAGGGTAACGACGAAAGCATAAACGCTAAGAAGCGACTAAGTCTGAATCGCTGAAATGTTTTATTTTTTATTCCAGCTAATAGTCGAAAGTTTTTACTTTTACAATTTTTAGAAAATTAAAAATAACTTCTTATGAAATACAAATACTAATGATTTATATTTATTTCTTTTTAATTGATATTTGCTTTTATTCACCTCAAGAATTGATTTTTCATATTCAGGTGATAACTGAAAGCTACTTTCATATGGACTATTTACCAATATTTCCAATTTATCAAGTCAAAATATTTGTCAACAATATCCAGAATAACATCATAAACTTAACTTAAGCACAAAATTTGCAAAAATTCGTTTTCATCACGCAGGTACATTTAGTAAGAGAATATCATATCTAACCATTTGTTGAACGTGATGCGTTAATCCAAGCGAAAAACTATGTTTTATTTTTAAATATGTAGAACCATATGTAATTTAATTATATGAATGAAAACAACGCAAAAGTAAGAGAGCATAGTTTACATTTGTATAACTAATCTAAAATTAATTTGAAAGAAATATTTTAAAACGAATGCACATTATGAAAACAGTGAATATATATTTCTAATAGAATATTAACAATTTGATCGCAACAAAAAAAATAATAAACTTACCATTGAAAATAATGGTTTTCTAAGGATCAATATATTTAGTAAAGCAACAATGCAAACAGATTTAATTTCTGATACTGCCATGTGTTTTTTTTTGTTTTGTTTTTCATGTTTATCGTCAGACATATATTCGCTAAAATAGTTTTTACTCCTGACGATATCACAATTTATGTCCAGCAAAAATGCAATAAAATAAAAAGAAAGCCTTTTCTAAATTTCTTTTGAATCATTCCATATATATTTTACTTCGAAAGCGATATGTCTTTAACTGATTCAAAGAAACCTTTCGTTTCCTTTAAAGCATTCAGGAGTTTTCGTTGCTAAGAGAATTTTATATCACAGAAATTACTGGAAAAGAACAAAAACATTGGTGCCAGTTTATGAATGGAGTGTAGCCGGTTCTGGGATTTTTATCCTCATATTTTGATTTACATTTTTAACACTAAAGATTCAGGAAGTTTTCAATATATCATTTCACAATATTTTACTAAGGTTAACACACACACTCTCTCAGACATATCTCCTCAGTATATGAAACTACGAGTTTAAAATCTGCGAAAAGGACAGACTTTAAACTTGCAGGTCGCAGAAAATTATTTTAATCTTTGCTCGTCTTTACTAATAATTAATATTACTAATGATTTATATTAATAATAATTTATATTAATAATAATTTATATCAATAATAATTTATATTAATAATAATTTATATCAATAATAAATTATATTAATACTAATAATTTCTTCAATTGTTCAGATGAAGATGGATAATTCGTGCTATTTTATTTATTCGGACTACTAATCATTCCTTAAGCGCTATTTTCACAGCGTTTTTGGTCGTTGTAACTTTCCACATTCTTTATGTGTATCTTGTCGAACTCGGGAATCTTCCTGTTGAACTCAGAAATTTGCTCGAAATCAGGAATTGAAAACTTTACTTGATTTACGAGGAAGGCTTTCTCTACTTCCGGCAGTCTTGAGCAAGTAACTAAGAATTATATTCTGAGTGTCGCCCGTGCTGACGATAGAACCTTCAACCACCAGAGTGTAAGTGTTACAAGTGAATTCTAGCAAACACTATCCCGTTACGCAACGTTATTAAAATAACACTAAAAATGAATGCAGTAGTCGGAATATTATATGTCTCTAGGTCTATTTATTTGTCTCCCTTTCATTCTGCGCGTTCCACTTTCGAGAAAAGTACTGACTAACCTTGCGGAAAATACGTATAGATGTTTATTATGATAATGTGCAGGGACTTAAGTATTATGGTATCCGTTTTATGAACTAAGGGATCAATACAGAGCATTAGAGAGTAATATATAGTTCTACATTTTGTTGCTGACTGCTTAGACGAAATGAAAGCATGAGGTGCAACGAATTAGGTAATGTGGTATTCGTTTGATACCCAATAAGGCATTAATAGAGATGAATAGGGGTTACAAAATGCAAGGTAAATGACTATGACTTTTGTCCGTTCTTTATGGTTACAATGTCGAGTAAATAAAAAAAAAATACCGATAAAATTAATATTCTAATATGTTGCTATAATGTAAAAGACGTTGTCGAGTGTACAGTCTGTTATTCATACGTTTAGAAAGTGGTGCCGATAATCTCGTATGCGTATAGATCCTCTATAAAAGGTTATGTCGTCCATTCTTTTTTCTTTTTTTGACTATCGATCACGCTTCAGTTATATATAGCATTACCAACGCTAATCGCACAGATTGAAAGTACGCATCTTTAGTTTAAACATTCTGTGTATTTATCCTTTGTTTCTCGTGTTCTTCGAATCCATTTTTATTTTGTCCGCCAAATGATAAAACTTTTCGTCTTTCATCTAAACGTTTACAATTTCAAAGAAAACCACGCCGACCATGAAATTAATAATTTGTTTAAAGTATTTTTGAATAACTCACTACTTGAAAAGAATATACCGAGTAAAGAGACGACTAATCATCTACTCTAAATTGTCTACTTCTAGTTGTTTGGTGCAAATTAAAGATGCACCAAATTCACCTTTTTAAATAAAACGGAAAAAAAAAACAGACCAATCATCTCGTCCTATCAACTATTGACGGTTTAGAGTTATCTCACCCAGCTCCGCGGTTAATTTAGTCCTTGCACTATGGTTGTCAGATATTGATTTAGGTTATAATTTGGCTTATCCGGGTTCATCGCAAACAATTTGTGATTTTATGAGTATTTGCATTATGTGTGTTACTCGATCTATTGTTCTCATCTTAAATGGTTTGTTTTTTTACAAGGTTAAGGTTGATGTAATCTCCGATCTTCTTCAGGTGTATCTTGTTGAACTCGGAAATCTTTTTTTATCTATAAGGACCTCTGGTTTAGTATAGCTAGATAGATAAAGATCTTGGGAAAATTCATTTGCAAATTACACTCTTCTAAATGTTGAAAGGTAAATACTCAGAGCAGAATACAATTGCAACCTACTTAAGACTTCTACCTAATTATCACTGATGGACCGAAAGCATGATACTCCCCTGGGTTAAATAAAAGGTTCTGTTTGTAATTTCATGCAGATTCCCGAGCTCAACAGAAATATTTCGGAGTTGGACAAGATATATTGAAGAAGGTCGGAGATTGCATCAACCAAAAAGTTGCGATTATATAACTGAAGATGGAAACAGTTGTCCAAAACATCAAATTAATACGAATTGCGATTTGGTTTGTTAAACGTTTCAGACGTTTTCAAAGCGGTATTGGAAACCGATGTAATAGCGGTGAATTTGGAGACAATTAGGTCACATTCTACAAAGGGATAGTCTCATCGTAGTTTGCTCAACAGACGGAGAGTTCTCCTAAAAAATTGTTTGTAAAGGATTTTAAGTTTATTCCTTATGCAAGAACTTAGACACCAGGGTCAGAAAAAAAAGGGAACTGAGAAGTCAGTTCCACCGAGAAGGAACACTCTGACGTGTAAAAAGTGACTCTGTAACAAAGTCTACATTCACCGGTAAGGGTATCTTTAGCGATTAGCAATAAACTAACCTCTTCTCAAAAGAGAAGGCTTAACCTGAGGGTGAGGGCTTCCTAGAACTGCACACGTTCAACATTACACGGCAATCATCAGATCATTACAGGAATGGGTCTAATCTCTGTTGGTTTTAGGAGCTTAGGATAAAAATCCATTGCGGAGTTCGCGGAAATCCGGCTTAGCGCAAGCTATTCGGAGAAAGATAAGGAAAACTTTTTCTTTATCCTCTTATTGCTATGAATGTCATATAAGGAATATACCTCAATATATATATATATATATATATATATATATATATATATATATATATATATATATATATATATATATATAAAGAGGTATATAAAATGGAACGATAAAATTGTTGCCCTAGAAAATACGACTTAATTCTATTTTTGTTTGATTAAAACAGGTTTCTATTTTTATTATTGTTGCAGACCATCTAATCGTTGGTCTGTTGTGTAAAAATCCCAAGAGAGATAAAAGACTTCTATTATGCCTGAAATTGTCACAAAGAGATCGGAGATGTGCAGCTGGACAACTCATGCTCTCTACCAATTTTAGTTATGACAATAGAACCATTGCTTGCACCCGCAAAAATCATTTCTGGATTGCCAGGAATAACAAGGACGTGCACACTCTGATAAAAACAAAGTTTCCGTCTACGGTTATATTCCTTGGTGCGGTTTCAAGTGAGAGCCACATCATGCCAACTCACATCTCAGAAGTCGGCTTGAAAGTCAACAGCAAAGTGTACCTAGATTTATTGAAAACTGCGGTGATTCCATGGTGTAATCAGTGAGCCGCTGGAAGACCCTAACTGTTGCAGCAGGACCTACAAATCCAAAGACACCTAGGTTTTCGCTTCAGAAGGAGTGCTACGACTTCATACCATTCTCTCACTGGCCTCCCTCCTCACTTGATCTGAACCGCTTGGATTACTACGTTTTGTCATATGTCGAGAACATCACCAACATGACCTCCCACAACACTAAAGCAAACCTTATCTCCACTATCCGACGAGTGTTGTCCGGGCTCCTTCCAGGTATGCTCTCAATTCAGGACCTGTATCAAGGCGGTGATTGAGGCTGAAGTCGGTTACACTGAATCAGTTCAAATATATAATCTAGTTACCTGAATTGATTGTTTCAATAAATATTTTTTAATAAAGCTATAGAACGACACTTTAAAAATAAAGATATAAGACGACAAATTTATCGTTTCACCCTATAATGAAGAGAGGTTACCAGGCTTCTCTTATGCAAAAGGAGATGAAGTGTAAAGAAGTTACTATATTTTACAAGATTTTGAAATCTATTTTAACTCGGGTTAGTCTATGCTATATAATATGAGCGTCACTATCCCAATACAAGCGGTAAGGTGTCTTAGTATTTTAAATGTTGATGGTTACATTAGGAATCAAATACTTGCTAAAACGCAAGGTATATGCACAAAGAAGTGTAGTCGAGGAAGAACAAATTGGACTGTCAACAATAAAAACTTACTTATCTGTATTTGTTTTGTTCATGTTCTTCGGTAATTATGAAACTGTCGCAACTGACCACAGACTCATATTCGGAATAGTTAAGATCGGCTAAACAACTTTTCTTAGCAACGACTTAAGGAGTGACCACACTCGGTATAATCGATGTTATTCACTTCCAACCTTCGTCTAATGGAATTCTAATGTATAGTTGATATTTAAAACAAATAATGGCACTGATTATTAAGCTACTATATATATATATATATATATATATATATATATATATATACATATATATATATATATATATATATACAGTGATTATCATATTTATTGGCACGGTAAAATAAAAGTTAAATTTTGTCTAATAAATTCTAAAAAAGGGATTAAATTAAAGAAAATAACAAAGTATATTATGTATTTTTAACTGGCCTTTCCGATGCAGCAATCGGATTTTAGAAAAAATAAATAACAAAGGAATAACAAACATAATTGCAAAAAACCCTCGTTCAAAATTATTGGCACGATTTATTTAATAATCAATTGTATAGCCTTTGGCCTTGATTACCTTCCTCAGTCGCTTTTCATAGTTTACAACCAAGTTGTTGCACTCTTCAGTAGTAATTTTAGCCCACTCTTCCTGACAATAATCCTCCAATCGAATAAGATTCTTAGGCTTCCTTTGCATTACCCTCAATTTTAATGTTCTCCATAAATTTTTAATTGGATTAAGGTCTGGGCTTTGTGATGGCCACTCCAAAACATTAATATGATTGTCCTCAAGCCATTTCTTAGTCAGTTTAGCCGAATGCTTTGGGTCATTATCTTGCATGAACCACCAACGACGACCAAGGGAGAGCTCTTTAGCAGAGTCTTTCAGGTTTTCATCCAATATTTTAACATAATCTTCCTTTTTTATGCTACCTGTGACCTTAACAAGTCGCCCTGGTCCAGAGGCAGCAAACGATCCGCAAAACATCAAACTGCCTCCACCGTGCTTCACTGTGGGTATGGTGTTCTTAGGCAGGAAAGCTTCGCCAGATTTTCTGTAAATATAAGACACTTTATTATGGCCAAATAACTCTATTTTCGTTTCGTCAGTCTATAGAACACGTTTCCAGAATGCAACATCTTTATCAATATGACGTTTTGCAAAGGCTAGCCTTGCTTTCAGGTGCATAGGCTTCAATAAGGGAGTCTTTCTCGGACGACATGCTTTTAAACCAGCTCTCTTCAAAACTCTACCAACTGTATGTCGAGATACATTCACTCCAGAGGTGCTCTGTTCATCAACAATCTCCCCAACAGAGATCCTTGGGTTTTGTTTTACTTGTCGAACAATTTTCCGTTCATCTCTTAGGGAAAGAATCCTTTTTCTCCCTCTACCCTCTAAACTCATAACGTGGCCTTGCGATTTGAACTTGTTTATTATGGCTCTAACAGTGGATTTGGGAAGGTTTAGCTTCTTTGAAATCTTATCATAGCCCTCCCCATTGGTATGGCATGCTACAACAAGCTTCCTGACGTCTTCGATGTGTTCCTTAGTTTTAACCATGGCGATTGAAAATTATAATTTAGTCACTTATAATAGTTTAAATAAATCGCTATCTAAAAATTATCTGAAAAAAATTATTCACTGAATTAGCGTTAAACAAGCATAATATGGAAATAAAAAAGTTCAGAAAGCACGTAAACCGGAAATTGATTGATATTATACTGATACTAAAAGAAAAACAAAGCCGTGCCAATAATTTTGAACGAGGGTTTTTTGCAATTATGTTTGTTGTTCCGTTGTTATTTATTTTTTCTAAAATCCGATTGCTGCATCGGAAAGGCCAGTTAAAAATACATAATATACTTTGTTATTTTCTTTAATTTAATCCCTTTTTTAGAATTTATTAGACAAAATTTAACTTTTATTTTACCGTGCCAATAAATATGATTATCACTGTATATGCATATTATATATGTAGTATATATATACATATCATATATGTAGTATATATATATACATATTATATATATATATTTACATATTATATATATTATATATTATTATATTATATATATACGTAATGTATATATTACAATATATGTACGAGGGGTGTGCAATAAGTAATGCCCCTCACCCACTTCAAGTTGTCTGATCTAGCTGAAATTTTGCATGTGCAATGATTTATATGTCCACGGGTTATGTAGTAAATTACAGCTCTGAACTAATTGTGGTTTCTGTTTGACAGGTGTTTGAAGTGAGTCAGGTGTGAAATGGAGTCTGTTGAATGTCGGTGAGTGATTTGGTTTTTGTATTTGAAAGGATTAATACCGCAGGAGACTTTTGATGAAATGAAAAAAACTTATGGTGATAATGCCCCATCATATTCCCTTGTAAAAGCTGGCATCGTGAATTCAAACATGGCCGGATTTCTGTGGAAACAACTCCCAGACTTGGTAACCCCCCTTCTGCCATTGATGAGGCATCTGTCCGTCAAGTTGAGGCTGCCATTTTGTAAGATCGGCGCATTACTATTTGCCAAATAGCCCAAGATTTCAAGATTAGTACAGGTCTGCGGAAACTATCATTCATGATCATTTGCATATGCATAAGGTGTCTGCCAGATATATTTCCAGGTTGATCATACCATTCTAGAAGCGAGAAGGGGTCGAGTGCTCGAGGAGATGTGCCAAGAAGATGAGTCAAACTTTCTCAAAAGACTAATTACACAAGATGATACCTGGATCCATCAATATGATCCAGAGACCAAAGCCCAGTCAATGCAATGGAAGCACTTGGACTCACCACCTCCAAAGAAGGCAAGGGTGCAGCCATCCGCTGGCAAAGTCATGCTCACGATCTTCTGGGAGAAGGACGGAGTAATGATAACAGATATTTTGGAAAAAAGTACCACAATTACAGGAGCCTATTATGCTTCACTTTTGAGGAAAATAAGGGAAGCTATCAAAATCAAGAAGCGGGGCAAGATTAGCAAAGGTATCCTCGTCTTGCAAGACAACGCTCTGGTTCACAACTCGCATGTCGCCAGATCAGAAGCACAGGCGTGTGGTTATGAAATCTACCCCATCCTCCCTACTCTCCTGACCTTGCACCCTTTGACTTTCTTCTCTTCCCAGCCATGAAGTTGTTTTTGAAAGGAAAGCCTTTCCCAGATGATGCAGCCTTTATTTCTGAAGTCACGTCGTGGTTGGAGGACCAACCTCGGGTGTTCTACAAAAACGGTCCCCAGAGCTGCATCAAACGATGGGAGAAATGCATAACTCTGCTTGTGTCCTATGTAGAGAAAGACTAATAACTGTGCCAAGTTTCTTTGCTCTACTCCTATGGGAAGTGGGTCAGGGGCGTTACTTATTGCATGCTTCTCATATATATATATATATATATATTAAAATAGCTAGCATTTTTAAATTTTAATCTCCACACAAAATTAAGATGTTTGTGAAACAGTAACTTTATACAAACATACAAACTTGAATTACAAAAAGAAAATAGGGTTTCAATTATATTGCAGATACAGTTCAGGCTAGATGAAAAAAACAGGAAAAATATAGTACAAACGCAGATGTAGAGATGCACAAAATAGTCCAATACAAATAGTGATTATCTAAAGGGTTTAGCAGTGAATATGAATAACTTACAAAATTGAAAGTAACATTGGCCTGCTGACTGTGTTTTTGTCGGTGGTGCTGTCATTGGTGGACGAAAATAAGATGAAACATGGTTAACGTTATAAGCAGAAAATTAATAGCAGTAAAATAATGTTATAATGATAGGCTAGACCTACTATTTTTAGAATCAAAATTAGTTATTAAGCATAAACTATCAATGTGACATTCAATTTGGACAGGAAGTATGAGGGCGGAAATATACTTGATTGTCAAGATTGATGAAAATAGATGGACGACAAATGATTATATTCCATATGTTGCAAAGATTACTATGTTCATAAAGTCATTTTATATTTATATATATACACACATATAAATATATAAATCTATATATACATGCATATATATATGTATATGCAGGTAAAGGTATGTGTATGTATATGTGCATATATATGTGCTTATTTGTATGTCTATATGTATATGTGCGTTTGTATTGTATATGTATGTATATCTGTGTATGTATATGTATGTACATGCGGCTATATGCATGTGTGCATGTATATGTATATATACGTATATATGCATGTCTATTACGTATTCTTTATGTATGTACATATGTATATATGCGTATGCTCATACATATGCATGTGTATATATGTGTATGTATGTATATATATATAAATATACATATATAAATATATATATATATATTATAAGGTAAAATTAAAAGCCAAGAACAATGCGAGATTTTTTTATATACGACCTACAATGCGCTAAATGCAGTGTATCTTACATTGGAAGCACTACCAGATTGCTTCACCACCGCATTAAAGAGGATTTAAACACTGCTGCTTCGTCGTTCTATAAACATATTCGCACTTGTATTAATTCAGAACCGGATTTTCACATCAATATTCTTGCTTCTTCAAGAAACGTAGGTCAACTTCGTATTCTCGAATCTTTAATTGTTTCAAAAAATACTCCCACACTAAACAATAGACTGGAATTGAGCTCCGCTTTTATAATATAAGTTTAAAACATAAGAAAAACAATAATTAAAATAAAAAATTAAAAAAAATATTGTTTTAAAATAATTAAAAGATTAATAAAATCTCACAGAGTTGTCTCCCTTCAACCCTTGCTTGAATAGTCATCTCCCTTGATTCACAAACGCAACAAGTATTTAAACACCAACTGATTTATTTTAACGTTCTCCTAATGTAATTTTTTGTTCTATATTTGCCTTATCACGTGGCAAACTCTGTAGCTGCTTTTCCATTTTTGAACACCCTTCCGCTGTCTTCTCTTGAAAAAGGACTAATAGGTCTGAAATATATTGAGATTTATAACACCATTGAATACAACAGGAAAAAAAAATACTGTTGTTTAGAGTTAAAATTAATGTGAAAAAGAAAAAAACAAACAACAACAAAAAAAGAAATGTATTTCTTTTGTTTTCATTTAATTTTACTCTATATAAAAAAAATCTCGCATTGTTCTTGGCTTTTAATTTTACCTTATAATGTTCTTCAACAATGCTTCAAGCAAACTACAATCTACTTATATATATATATATATATATATATATATATATATATATATACAGACGAATTCAAAAGGCATCTGTAGCGTTTGGGAGGTTGAAGAAGAGAATATGGTCTGATCGTGGAATCACAGACAAGACTAAGATCTGCGTTTACAACACCTGTGTGCTAACAACACTGTTGTATTCATCGGAGACATGGACATTGAATCAAAGGCACATTAAATGGCTTGAACGATTTCACCAAAAATGCTTGAGACGTATCTTAAACATCAAGTGGCAAGCACAATTACTCGATACTAAAGTCCGGGTGAGAGCATGTTGTGCTAGTGTTGAGGCCCCTGTAATCAAATCTAACATGCGTTGGGTGAGCCACTTGGTTAGAATGAAAGATTGTAGGCTCCCAAGACAATTTTTTACGCGGAGCTGGAAAATGGCAAGCGCCTTCAAACAAGCCTAGGAAGAGGTTCAGGGACTCTACAAAGAATAATTTGAAAGTCTTACAAATCGACATCGACACATGGGAAGAACTTACTCTGCAAAGGCCGAAGTGGCGAAAGCTTGTACGTGAAAGTTGTGATGCTCTAGAAACAAGAAAGCAGACCCCTAGCAGTCTGAAGCCAAAATTTCGCAAAGGTTTAATTGACGGTCCTATCGATGACACACAGAGCTGGAAATGCGACACTTGTTAAAGAGTGCTTTAGTCAAAAGCTGGCTACGTCAACAAACTGAAGTCGCACAAAACTACTGTTCAGGTCAACTTTGCACATATAAGTCCGAACCAAACTATCTGTTTTACATGCAGCAAAGTTTGCAAGTCTACTGCTGGTCTGAGAAGACATGTGATTGTTCATAGGAATACCTTTCAACCTCCAGAGGAAGTAAACTCGATGGAAATTGTTCAATTTGCTCAATTTGTATGTCACATCTGATTCAAGATGTGCAAATCTGCGGTGGGAGTGCAGAGTCACCTGAGATGGCATGGACGACAAGTTAGGGAGAACTCAATGTGACGGCGATCATCTGGAAAGATGCAGCAAGCAGTATATACATATATATATATGTATGTGTGTATTCATATATATATATATGTATGTATGTATGTCATATGTCAGGTCATGTCATATGTTACTGGTACTATGTAACCCAGTACTACCTGCCTCATGGTCGGGTCACCGGCGACTAAACTGGTTCCCCCACCAGACTTGTCTGGTGAGGAGGGCGGCTAGTCTCCCTGAAGGATTAAAAATAAGACCTTCCAAAGGGCGAATTAACTCTTTTTCTGGGTCAACGACCAACTAGCACCGTGTATAATTGTGTGTGTGTGTAAGTGTATAGGGGTAGAGAGGGCTCCCGTAAGCCGTGGTGAAGGCAACCTTTCTAGGAGAAGCAAATCTCTGATTTAAAAACCATAAAGCGGAAGACCAGTACCCGCATTAAGCTGGTCTCAGTTTAATTTGTTGCTGGCTATCTTGCTCTTGCTTGTTGCTGGATCGCAACATTTGGAACCGAGAGAGATACTTAGCTGTCGTACAAAGCTAAGACTCTGTAATATCATATTTGTATAGATACTTCCTCAGACATTTGGGCTCATTGATTTTAAATGTCTGAGGGAGTGGCACTCGTCTGACAAGACGTTACAATCATCATGTATGTATGTATACCAATGACCGTCTTCAGTCTCATGTTTGCTTAAGCGTGTGAATTCGCCGGCAGGACTAAAAAAGCCATTTTCGGGCTCATGGAATTTTCAATGTATGAAGGGGTGGTACTCGTCTGACAAGACTTTGCAATCATCATATATGTATGCAAAAATACATGCATAAATATGTACACGCATATATATATATGCATATATATACATATATTCATATATACACATACACAAAGGCACATATCGACACGTATGTGCATAAGTAGCCATACAAGTGCCTACATATATATGCACATATCCACATATTCATCTACACATTAAAACGCAATCTAATAATATTGATATCTTCGTAAAGATTAGAAATTAAATAAAAATTAGAAATGGAATTATATATATTTCAAAAAATAGTAAGGAATAACATAAAACATTAAGTATTAAATAAATATAATATAATTTAATACGATATCATTTTAAAAATAAATTAAAGAATCTCTCTATATTAATGTTTTAAAATATTAAATATGCTGAGGAGACTCCGCTTACTCAAAAAAAAAATTTTTCTAATGAGAAGACGTAAACAATTAAAAGCTGAAGCAGAACAGAGAAAATAGTGTATTTTAGTCGAACAGATGAAAAAAGAAGTAGGACAATAAGAAAATATATACAATAAGTAACCAGAAATGATCTGATTTTTGTGATTTTTGGTGGTTATAACATCATGTATACACCATGTATATAGGTATAATCACGTTGATACACCGGTTCTCGTCAGATCACCGAAATTAAGCAATGATGGGTGAGCATTTAGGAATTCTAGGCGCTGCCTGTGCTCTCTGCCTACATCGGTATTTGTTTCCAGTCGCATTGTACATACACTTCACTTGCCACTGGTATTTAACAATGTCAACTCACGAGAGGTGTGGTTGGCGATTGCGCAAGTCTTGCCACAAAAATTTCACGCGCAGTCACCTCTTCGTGGGTATCCATACTCTGAAGTGCCCCTATATATACACCATGTATACAAATTTTCCTGGGGAGTGTTCGGTGGGTTAAAGCCTTATTAGATTGCGAAATAAAAGGATCATATTTCACAATAGAAATGTCAGTAGATCCAATCAATTAGCATATTACGTTTTTATACTGAAATAATAAAGAAGCATTTGAACGAACTCCAAATGGATGTAGGTTTACCTAGAATGAAATCACATGCGGGGGGGGGCAGCTGTTGTAATTGGTGAGCCAATATTAAGGCAGGGGCTTAAAGAAAATTATGCGTTGGTAAAGGTAAAAAAACAACCTATAAACATGGGACAGGAGTAACAAGTGCAAAGACTCCTAGGTGAGTATTAATCTAGAAAGGCCAAATAATAGTACACTTTTTAGCATCGGTTTTCATTGCAAATATGTAGATTTTAAATTAGGAGAAACTTTTACGGGAGGAATAGGGATTAATAATTCTGAAATTATCTCAAGTTAAGAAAATTAAGGAAATTAACTATAACTATATACAGCCCTGTGTGTCATCGTTAGGACCGTCAATTAAACCTTTGCGAAATTCTGACTTCAGACTGCTGTGGGTCTGCTTTCTTGTTTCTAGAGCATCACAACTTT
The DNA here is from genome assembly GCF_053919585.1 of Euprymna scolopes. NCBI lineage: Eukaryota > Metazoa > Mollusca > Cephalopoda > Sepiida > Sepiolidae > Euprymna > Euprymna scolopes. The sequence goes on along the minus strand of NC_136486.1, from coordinate 106,289,448 downwards.
CACGTACAAGCTTTCGCCACTTCGGCCTTTGCAGAGTAAGTTCTTCTCATGTGTTGATGTCGATTTGTAAGACTTTCAAATTATTCTTTGTAGAGTTCCTGAACCTCTTCCTAGGCTTGTTTGAGGACGCTTGCCATTTTCCAGCTCCGCGTAAAAAAATTGTCTTGGGAGCCTATATATTTTAGGGGGTGATTGGATTTCCTTAGATATTGCAAATTAATCATATTTGAATTTTGTTATGTATTTTGTTAAAGTTGTTAGTAATCTGACTTGTTTATTATTATGAAAATGTTTATTGTTCAAAGATTATATGTGATTTAAAATGCGCAGCTTAATTAATGTTAGTGTAGTATTTAAAAAGTGTTTGTATTCAATTATTAGTGTGGAAAATTCTTTTAAATTCGGGACGGTAAAATTAGTTTTGTTAGGGTGACTGATTGTTACTTCATGTGAGGTTATACAATCTAAACTGGGGTGGGAGGTTTCAAGATTTCTAGCATGGCATTATTGGGACAATTGCTATTATAATTGCGTGGAATATATATTTCGTTTACTGGAGTAAAATTGTTAATAATTGATTGATGAGGGATTAGTATATGTGAATTGTTTGATTGGTCTCCTAAAAGAAGCGCTTAATGGGAGCTCAGTTATATAACACCTGTATAGTTGCACTCATTTTAAATGGACAATGCTGCTTATTCTGGCAGTTGCAAGTAGCTCTACGAAATACGGGGAAATACGAGCTGTTTTAATTTCCTTAATATATATTATTGTCGGTGCCAGATTAGGCATAGTAGAGTAGGGTGTCTTAATTGAGTTATTATTTAGGATATTGATATACTTATGAAAATACTCATTGATTTCAGAAAGTTTTAGCTTCCATATTTATACTAACATATTGTGTTGGACAACTTTATATGATTTGTTGAGTTCCTCATAAGTGAGTTATTATATGTGGGGTAATCATATTTTAATAGTTTTCTAGTCTTATATTATCAGCAAGGAAGAAAATCTGTAACATTTTCTTTAATTATCTGCCGTTATTGGTTTTCCTGTAATTTACTTTTAAGATTGTTTTGTTTTTTAGAATTTTATCTTCCTAACCTGGATTTAATCGAATTTTCGAAATCTGCGAGGCATGGGTTATGTTGTGACTGGGATGTGAGATTTAGTCCGTAGTCTTTACAATCTTCTGTTTTTATAGAATTTAATTGTAAGCACATTTCATAGGGATTCCGGGTGGAGAAGATCATATGCAGATTTATGTGTTTTAAGATAATTATACAAATCCAACTCGTAATTGTGGGCGTTCCAGCTAGCATTTTTAGGAATGATTTTAAATCTTGCACAAATTTATGGACGCACGCCTGTTTAGAAAAGTTTTAACAATTTGTTTGAATATATATATATATATATATATATATATATATATATATATATATATATATATATAGATGCACTAATGATTCCTGAAAATATGAAACACTAGCGTCTGTAGGTATTTAATAATTTTTATAGTAAATAATTATGTCATTATGTCAACCCGTTTATGAAGCTCGTTTCTTATCGTCGAGTACTTTCAGTTGAAATAAAATGTCGGTCAATTTAGTCCTTATCTGCAGATTATTATATAATAACTAGATCACTCTGACAGACGTTAAAAACGTTTTTTCTTAATGTTTAAATTTGAACATTATTTTACCCGGTTAACGGTAGTTGAATGGATTAGATCCTTGCTAATGAAGTCAGGCTTCTTTTTCCGGGTTAGAATCTATCGACCGGTTTTAATCGTGAGACCCTTCACTGATGAATCTCGAAAGGATTAAACACTCGTGTCTGTAGATATTTAATAATTATTATAATACATATATGTGTGTGTGTGTGTGTGTGTGTAAGTAGAGAGAGAGAGACAGAGAGAGAAAGAGACAGACGGAAAGACTGAGAGGCAGGTAGAGTATAGGATTGGGGAGAGGGGGTAGAATGATAAAAAAATCCCAAGTTTTTAAACATGAACTAAACATCTGTTGAATACGACTACAAATAGTTCTCAACCGTTTTGTTAAGAAACAGAAAACTGGTAATTATTGTAAACGTTTGCTTTATTGACTTAAAACCCCCACATCCTTATTAGTTTAGCGCTCATTTATAAACATTTATTCATGAATTTCTCACTCTATATAAATACAACATTGACAACACGTTATATCATAATTGACAAACCAGACATACATTTCATAAAACTGCTGGGAATTGAAACCTGACTCCTAGACAGCATGACTGAGAGTTTACCAGCCTAAGATAATTCAGGATTCTTTCTTAATTAGTTCTTAAATTCAAAGTAATTGATGAAGGGTGAAATAAAGCGTAACAGTAACGCTGGGGAAGATAAACTTTAATAAAAAAAATTAAACAATAATGACGGAGAGATATGTAACGTGTGTTATGTAGACTTCTGAATTCATTTGGTCCCAGTTTTTTTCTTAATATTTTTTCAATTAAAATGAAAACAATATTTAAGCTATTTATATAAACATCTGATATGCTGCCTGAAAATTTGGAAAACTGTTTTTTGTTTTTTTCATAAGCAACCGAACGAACAACTAAAACAGCAAACATTTCGTAAAACTGAAAATGCATCGTGAATATAAATTACATCGGTATAAACACATTTTGTTATCATGAGCTACATATGCAACCAGAAACAGCACATTATTGCTAGTGTATATGACACAGCCCCGAGGGAGGAAATTACTTCGAAGAATGGAATCATAAAAACAGGATAAGTCCTACACTATCCCTAAAATAGCTAATCCATGAATTAATTGTATGATGACTAGATAAACAAATGCTACAATACCGCTTCTTAAAAACGAGTAAATAAGTAAATAATTCATATGATAGGTGTGTCAAAAATTTCGTGAAAAATATTGAATAATTCCACCCCGTCTTTCCAAGCTTATAACTCCTCGAAAAATGTAATTCAAGCCCTAATGCTTTTTCAATTAAAGGAGCAAGGACCAAAGTGTCATTAAAAAAAAACAACGTGTTTTTTTAAGAAAGGTTTTAAACTTCGGACTTTACAGGTGAATTTCTAAAAGACACTACTTTTTCTTGTTTTAAATTTGAATATATTATTTATTGATCATTTATCTTCAATTTGTGATATATAACACTTTTGTGAGTAAATTATTATTTACTTTTTAATAGACATTTCAAAACGGAACGCGTGAAATCATTCGACCTCCTGTATTTCCAAACTTATGACTACTCGAAAAATGTAATTCAAGCCCTAATTTTGTTTCAATTTTAGCAAGGACCAGGGTTTCATTTAAAAAATAACAAAAGAAAAAAACAAACAACGTGGTTTAAAAAATGTTTTAAACGTCGGACTTTACAGGTAAATTTCTAAAAAACACTACATTTTATTTAAATATATTATTTATTGATCTTTTATCTTCAATTTGTGATATATAAAACTTTGGAGAGTAAATTAATTATTTATTTTTTAATAGACACTTAAAATTGTGGGGCATGGATTAAAAAAAACGTCTGCCTTAAATATTATATTCAGTTTATTGGAAAGAGCATAAAATTCCACATTGACATTGAAAATATCGTAAAAATTGAATCAATAGAAACATTTTGTTAGATTTTTAAAGTTTAAAAATTGAAAAAATACTAAGCTCGTAAAATTGAATCAATTTCATTACTGTTTAAAAAAAAAAAAAATACTATTTCTATCACTTTTTATACAACTGTAATAGTTTATTTTGGAAGTATAATCCATAACGAAAATAAGCAACCCACTTTTAAAAGAGAAATTTCGAGTTTTTATATTTTATTCGCAGTTTCGTGTTAGTGGTGTCAAAAATTCCTACAAAAATTCTGATACACCTATTCATCCGATTATACCTTCATAACGAACGAACATATACTACATTTTTATCGTTGTATACTTGTACTAACGTGGCGTACTCAGTCGAAAAGTCGGCAAAAGAACAAGAAAATAACTCCGACTCGCTTTTTAGTTAAACAATGACATACACTTCTTCGCCATTACAACCGTGACATCACCCACGTCTTTCTCGAGATACCGAACGTTATCTCCTCTCTCCCGAGATCGTTGTCTTTTTTATAGTCCTTTTCCTCCCCACACCATTGACATAACTTCTGATGCATTCATATAGGCGCATCCACTATATGTTACACACTACCCAACAAAGGAAGAGAAAAGGCCTACCCGCGACAGATTAAACACTTAACGCCATAAAAGGCGTAATTAATAAGGAGATGATATCATAACTATTAGGTTGTTAAGAAAGTTTTTGTGAAATATTTAATTCTTAGTTCAATTTTTTAAAATTAATATATAATTTTAAATTGCGTTTTTCACTCTATCTAATCGTTTTATTAAAGTCGTTTTAAAACAATTATCTTTTTTTCAGATCGTTAAATACAAGCTGGTAAAATAGCAAATGAGCACGATGTTCTTATTTCAGACAAGCTAGGCCGGAAAGATGCTAAAAAAGATCGCAGTATAACCGAAGCTTTTAGCATAGGAACCACTACTAAACGCATAGCACAGTGGTGCGTTAAGAAATTTTGTGGCGGCGATGAGAGTTTTGAAGACGATGAGCGTAGTGATCGGCCATCGAACGCTGACAACGAGTAATTAGGAGCCTTAGTCGAAGTCAATCTACGCACAAATGCTCAAGAACTTCTAAAATTAGACGTAACAGATAACTGCTTCTAACACCTTGAGGGAGATTGAGAAAGACAAATACGTAATAAATGTGTGTCTCGCGCATTGAACGATAACCAAAGAAATGCTGTTTTAAAGAGCCAACTTCCCTTCCTTCACGTCCAAAAACGATCAATTTCTAGACTGGATCGTTACTTACGATGAAAAGGGTTCTTTACGACAACAGGCGACGCTCAGGTCAGTAGAAAGACGCCAAGAAAGCTCCACGGCACTTCCGAGGCCAGAGTTTTCCCATAAGAAGGACAGGCTGGCTGTTTGGTGGTCTGCAACCGGTCTCATCTATTACAGTTTTTGTTGTTGTTTTTTTTTTAATGCAAGCGAAACATTTACGGCTGAAATACATCAGAAACCTCGACAAGAACACCCAGCATTAGTAAACAGAAGAAAGCCTTATTCTCTTTCAAGACAATGTCGGGCGGCACGTTGCTAAACCAACCTGGCAAAAGCTGATCCAATTGGGGTAGGAAACTCTGCCTCATCCGCCATATTATTGCTAATTTTCTATAGTGTTGCTGTTCAATTGCTTGTCATACAATTCTAGCAAGATTCATCCTATTTATTGACAGCTTCAAAGCAGAGAATTTGCAATATTTTTTCAAATAATGTATTAATTATAATCGTTATTGATTTATGTCTGTCAAATCTTGTTGTAAACATTAAAGGAAGCCAAACAAAACAAATATCCAGAATAACGTAATTACGCCTTCAAGTCTGGCTAACTTGTGTGCGAAAAAAATATGTATATATTTTACACAATATTGGAAATATTTTTGTTTGTCGTGTTAGCTAATGAAAACGCTTTTTGCAGAGTTTGACAAACGTGCTGTTTTATGTCTTGCATGTTTGTGAAAAGCATAACCGCATCGAACTCGCTAAACAAAACGTTATCTAATCAGAGGCTTAATATGGAACAATCTTAATATGTATATAAGAGTAATGTCATATTACGATTTTACTTATAAGTGCGCGTATAAAAAAACACTTATCTATATCGGGAGTCAAGATCAGGTTCTTACGTGCTCTTGGTTATAATTACTCGGATGCCGAAGTTTAGTTTTTAATACTATATTAGTTACAATGAGTATAGTTGCAAGAAAAATTAGAGAGGCCGGTTAGTTTTGTCAAAGGCAGCGAAAGAGAAAAAAGATTGAATAATTGAAAAACACGTAGATCTTCCCTTTTTCATCTAGTTTCACTATACGTGTCTGTCTTTGTTAGGATGGTCGCCTGGACATCGTATCCATCTTTGAAGTATCGCAGACAAGAAAGTAACCCCAAACTTCGTTTTGTATTTAAATTTTACCTTTAAAATTTCATCTAAATTAATACTTCATTGAAACTGCAGGCATTATTATGCAATATATATTAAATCGGAAATCTATGACGCTTTTTTAAAAGTTCAATCGAAGTATGCAAATTTAGAATAATATCTTTACCTTCTTATATATTTCCGCTTTAAGTTAAAACACTAAAAAGAAAAATTGGTTCTAATAGAACTCTCTAATATAAATATCACCTGCTTGTTTAAATGTGTGTATGTATATATGCATGTATATATGTATGTCGGCCTAAAACTTTCGACAGAGGCTACTGATTTTAACAAGATTGATATTATTCTGAAGCTCGACACTTCGAACAACAAATATCGAAAATTTGGCCAAAACATATATTCCTTCATATTCAACTGGGCACTTTTGATACAAGAACATTTTGCAAGTCATTTAACCCTCGCGTTTAGGACGTCGCTTAAAAGACGTTATATCAATCGCCCGTGATGTCACAACCGCGGTAGGCACATTGGTAAGAGTTTGTCTTCTTCACCTCTTTTTCCTCTGGAGCGTTACGGGTTAGAGTCTGTTTACTACTATTTTGCTCTTTGTTTTGCGCTCGCAATTTTCCCTTTTTTTTTTTTTTTTCTCTACCAATACCTTTACACACCCCTCTACTTTTTTTCCGCCTTCGCATCACGGGTTCGAGCCTGCCTTCTTTTTTTTTTTCTTTTTTTGCTCAACATACACTTGCAACCACCGGGTGCCCAGGCTAGTTATAAATAAATCCATGACAGATACGTAAAAGAGAAGAAAGCAAATCGACTTGCTGCATACAGCTTAAAAAGTCTCTGCTTGTCTGTGGTCTCGTTTCTTCGTTGGTCGCCGCTATTCGTAAACTTCCAAGATCTACCTCCAGCACTAAAAATCAGCAAGGCTCAACGGTCGCATGCGAGCTCGGAAAGGTTTGTTCAAAATTCATACAAAAAGAAGGGCCAGAAGCAAAATAACTGTTCTCACATGTGGGATTTGTTATTCCCCGAGTTTGTGATCCCACAGATGACAAGTTTTTGCTTGCAACGTGCAAGTTAACAGACTATAAGAGAAAAGATATTCTTATGCCGCATCGTTTGAATTTTCAGCAGAGCAGTATTTTTCAAGGTCCGGCGATAATGGTGCTTGCGTACAAACCTGTCCTAAATATGTGATCCTATCAGGATCAGGATTTCCAGATGTCATAGCTCAAACATAGTTAGGATGACGACAACACTAATTATGAAGCCGATAGTGGTGGTGGTGATGTAACATAGAAGTTATATTTTATAAGGGATGGCGTATGTATTTGTTGTTCTTGTTAGAATGTTCATGTTGGTGTGCAGATGTATCGCGTATATATAAATAGAGAGGCAGTTCTGTATATATAAAGAGACAAGGTGCATATTAATACATGAGAGCCGACGGCATGTAATACACAATGAGAGGAGATATGATATGTATTAGATAGACCGAGGCATTGATAGTGATATTGATATTTATACTGTTGACAGTTCTGTGAATGGGAGTGTTTCTATAACATTGGCACATATATTTCTTTACCTATTTTTGAAATGATGATTTTCAGAAAGTTCTTATAATATATATTGACAATATCTTTCTGTTGAATAACATAACACGAAGTCGTAGATACGAAAAGATGGTGATGTTCGTTTATTCTATACGACCGGTCAATGGCTTTGCATCAAGGAACTAAAAGTCACTTTACATGATTTTCTTCTCTTACCTTCGCTTTCATGGTTCGATGTCAGCTTTGTCTCTAACACCTGACTTCTATCCTCTCCCCTGACTGACTTTTATTTAAAGAGCTCTATATTGAGAACATGACGTTAATGCGTGACCAAACACGTGCATACCTGACTCGTGGCCTAACATGCATCCGTCTCCAACCATGCATTGTTCTTCACATGTTTTTACAAACCGATTTCTCTAACCTAATTTTCTTAACCCACTTTAGAAATATGTTTAACATTTTCTATTGTTCGGATCTAGATTCCTTATTTTAATTTCATTTCTTTAACAGAAACAAAATTCATCATTACTGTTCTTTTTCAATAAACAAATATCTAACTATTTTATGTGAACTAAACAATGTTAATTCTACATTCCATTTTCAATAACATTCCGTATTATTTATTTTAACTTATGATCGGAATTCTTAATTCCAATCCTAGCTTCGCAGGTTCGAATCCTCGGCTCAGTCACAGACGACTAGTTCTTGTAACAGTGATGGTGGTGGTGATGATCTTGATCATGATGATAATGATGATCATGATGGTGACAGCTTATTGGGATTTGCAAGTATATTTTACAGTCGGTTATACAATTCAGTATACAGTAAATTCTATATTTAATTTAAAATGCTATATCCGATATGCGTAAGCTCTCGAACTGCGATGTCGTTGTCATTGACAATGACGCAATATTTATTGTAAAAATAATTAACCCTAGCTGTTTCATTTGACGTACCATTTTTTAATGACTGCAAGGAAAGAACAGAGAGGAAAAATAAAGAAAGTAATCGGGAAAACAATAGTTTCCGGAAACGATTGACAATTTTGTTGCACTAATTTTTCTTAAGTTTCACCGATTGTTATTTATTCACGACAGTAAATTGAGTCTGCGGATTTTATTCTTTATTTCTGCCATTTATGCTTAAGCTGTAATTAACTACGCTTGTTTTCTTTATGTTTCTGTGAATACGGGAACGGCTAAATATCTGACACAAATGGGAATAAACGTAACTTTGTACTAATATCTATTAAATGCTGAAGACATGTTTATTGTTGATAACATTTAGTAAAAAATGAATCCACATTGCATGCAACATAATAAGGAAATACATCTAGATGTAGTTGGCATATTAAATGCGTATACTGAAGAGCATTTGCATTGCAATAGTCGAAAGAAATCTTGAAGGAATCAATCATGGTCACATTATGGGAAAATGACACGTAATGTGTAATATTTAATCTTAACATATAATTGCTTTTCGATTGCAGGAGTTCACGCAAATTACTTTATTATGGATGATTGTTTTAATTCAAAAAGATGATGAGTAAGTAATTGTTGAAAGTAATTGAGTCGAAGTTAATTTATTAAGTCCAATATATATGGCGTGTTAATTTTCTAGTCAACAGCCATCTACATTCACATACATACATACATACATATATATATATATATATATATATGTATGTATGTATGTGTGTGTGTGTTCGTTTGTAAATATTTTCACCCGACGGGTATTAAGCAATTAGGCGAAGCTCACTATTAGTTTGTTAGTAAACAAACTGATGGGTTGAGCATTGTGCGACGGGCATGTTGTTAATTTAATAGACCCATGAAGATAAATATTTACGAGCACTTATTTGTAGTCCGATGGTTTAGGCTGCCGACCTTAAACACGACGGTTGTAGGTTCGATGTATTTCTAGCCGCACTGATTAGTTGTGATACAACGAAACAGTACTATATGTGGATTACTATATATATATATATATATATATATGTATGTATATATATGTATATATATATATAGTCATCCACATACATGTGTGCGTGTGCCAAAAGTCTGCGTAATCGAATCACCAAAACCAGACTGATATATCTTTTTACAACAACGTACAAGCAATTGACAATTGTATCATTCGACTTTAAATAAATTTACCGAGTGTTCAATAAAGGAAAATTAAAGTACAGTAGAAGTGCTGGATACAGTGGACCTAGGATACGTTTTTTCGGGTAAGGATGTGTAATAGGATGTTTTCCCGACCCTCTGTTTAAGGTATTTCCCCGTCTTACGGTGTTATTTATAATGTAATTTGATTGTATGCATGTATTTTATATACTATACTGTATTTTCATGCCGTGTCCAGGGATTCTACTGCATTCAACAGAGCTCTATAAATAACATTACAGAATAGACCAAGCCTCTTTAAACTTTGGGATTAAATAAATTTACACTTTCACAATCGATAAGACCGATGTAAGCCGAGTACTCTGACACCTGATCGATCAGTCCGGATACAGTAAAGTCTATTAACTAAACCAGTTCAAGCAACCGCGGGGAAGTTTGATTGTGGAATGTACGTACTTCTCCTAAGCAATATCCAACTAAGAAACACAGACTGGAAAACATAAGCCGAAACATTTGAAAATATGTGATGGGTCCATAACTAGTAAATACTGTATTTTCATTTTGTTTTAATTTGTCAGTGTTTATAAGCAATAGTGTGTTGGTGTTTAGGATAAGTTGATTTAACGAGCCTAGCTTGTTGAAAGTTAAAGGAATACTCATGCTGTAATACATGTGCTCTATGTGGATTATAATTTTCTCATTTATACTAACTTGGAGTTTAAACACTACATATTTTATTTCAATTATCACATGACACACTGTATATTCCTGCTTCAGATGTAGGCGTGTCAATAATTTTTTTTTTGTGATCTATGCTGTATGTTATGAGGCGTAGTTTAGGTCATGAGAATTCTTGAGTGGTTTGAGTCTTATACTTTATTGTAATATTTAAAATACGATACCTATTTTTAAAAGAACGGTTCGATACATATGATTTTATATCACATTGGTAAAAAATGCTATTAAATGTAAGATACCATCATCGGCGGTAACTCGTGTCCGATTAAGACTGTCCTCCGTTGTGGCTTCTGTGGGTCCTCAGGGGAGCATAGAGCCCAATCCTAGACCCAATTTTTCTTGTGCAATTTGGGCAGATAAAGGTAGTGGCGGTGGGATGCGGTTGGGTATGTCTGGTTGATAATCTGTCCTTTCTGTGCTTGCGTTAATCCTCAGCAGCTGGATTTAGGTCACTGCTATTAAGCGCAGCACCTTCGTGGACAGCGCTCCTCCATGCCAACCTGCTCCCAGCGACGTCCTCTCATGTCTCAAGGTCCATGTGAAACCGCTTTAAATTTACTTTGATGTTGTCCTTATACATCATCTTTTGGCCACCCTCGGCACGCTTTCCCTCAACAAGCTGAGAGTAGAAAACCTGCTTTGGGAGGCGGGAATCCGGCATTCGCACAACATGACCAGTGCATCTGAGCTGGCGTTCAGCAACAGTAGCGGTGATAGTAGGAATGTCAGCCTCACTCAGGACGCTGGTGTTGGTGCGTCGGTCATTCCAACTGATTCTGAGGATTTTTCGGAGCCATCTTTGGTGGTCCGTCTCCAGGGTTTTTAAGTGCCTCCTGTATGTGGTCCAGGTCTCCGATCCATAGAGAAGAGTGGGCAGCAAGATAACTTTGTATACCATGATTTTGGTCTTTGCCAGAAGGTCACGGTTCTCAAATACTCTCTTCTTTAGCCTTGAGAAAGCCCCACTGACACAGTTGAGACGGTGTTGTATTTCATCATCTATATTGGCTTTTGATGATAGGATGCTGCCTAGGTATGGGAAGTGGTCCACATTTTTCAGTCTAGCGTTGTCGATGGAGATGTTTGGGGGTGAGACTGGAGTACTGTTTGGTGGTGATTGATGGAGGATTTGAGTTTTTTATATTGATTGTTAGTCCTAGCTGTTTATGCGCTCTCGTGCAGGCAATCAGTGTACATTGTAGGTCCTCTTCTGAGAGGGTTACAAGGGCGTTATCATCTGCATACTGTAGCTCCATAATGGATACGGTGTTTTTTCGACCTTTGGCCCTGAATCTGTTGATGTTAAAAAGTCGCCCGTCAGTTCTGTACATAATCCGAACTCCACGGGGAAGATGTGTGTCCGTGAGATGGAGCATAGCAGTAATGAAGATAGAGAACAGGGTTGGGACAATGATACATCCCTGTTTCACTCCCGTGTCAACCCTGAAGGGCTCTATTTCATCTCCACTACTACTGAGGACTGTAGATGACATATCGTCATGTAGCAGTCTCGGTACCCGAATGCACCTCTCTGGGCATCCAAAACTTGCAAGAACCAGCCAAAGGGTTTAACGGTTCACCGAGTCAAAGGGTTTAGTAAGGTCTATAAAAGCCATGTATAATGGTAAATTTTGCTCCCTGCACTTTTCTTGGAGTTGACGAGCAGTGAAGATCATGTCCATCCTTCCTCTATTTGGGGGAAAGCCACTTTAGGACTCGGGAAGGATGGTTTCTGCAAGGGGTGTAAGCCTGTTGGCCAAAACCCGAGCTAGGGCTTTCCCTGTGGTAGAGAGGAGAGAAATGCCCCGTTAGTTCCCACAGTTTGCCTTGCCTCCCTTCTTAAAGATGGAAACAACTCGGGCACCTCTAAGTTGTGCAGGGATTTTCTCTTGTTCCCATATTTTGAGAAGCAGGGCATGGATGTGTCTGAGAAGATCAGGTACGCCTTTCTTCAGGACTTCTGCTGGGATGTCGTCAGAACTAGCCGCCTAGTTGTTTTTCATCTTCCTAATTGCATCCCACACATCTTCAAGGCTGGGTGGTTCTCCCATGCTCTCAATTATGGGCTGTTGATGGAGTTTTTCAAGGGCCTCTATCTCTGGAGTGGTGTCCCTGTTCAGAAGATCCTCGTAGTGCTCTTTCCATCTATTTGTTATTTCTCCCTTTTCTTTCATCAGCGTGAGCCCATCCTTAGACCAGAGGGGAGTCAGAGAACGTTAGCTGGGGCCGTATATCACTTTTGTGGCTTCAAAGAATCCTCTGGTGTCCCCAGAGTCAGCAAACTGCTGGATCTCCTGAGCCTTCTTCATCCACTAGAGGTTCTTCAGCTTCCTGACTGTCGATTGGACAGCCGCTTTAGCCTTGGCATGGGCAGCTCTTTTACCCTTGCAATTGATGTTATTCTGCCAGGTGATAAAAGTTTGCCTCTTGATGTCTATGATGTCTATAAGCTGTTGGATTTCGGTATCGTTTTCATCGTACCAATCCTGATGATTCCGCTTTTTCTGTCCTATGATGCTTATACTGGAGTCCATGATTGCAGAGGACAGCTTGCCCCAGTGCTCTTCAGCGTCATGCGGATACTGCTTGGCCAGGTCCGCGCTAAGAGCCGCCTGGAGGTGTTGTTGGTAGGTGATATCGCCCAGCTGCTCGATGTTGAGATTTGATCGGCTCTGTCTTTTTTGCATCCTTTGCTTTCGCATTAAATGGATAGACATGATGGAGCGAATAAGACGGTGGTCGGTCCAACAATTGTCTGTACTGGTCATTGCCTTGTTGTTCAGCACATCACAGCGGTCTTTGGCACGGACAATGACATAGTCAATGAGGTGCCTGATTTTACTTCGAGGGTGCAACCATGATGTTTTGAATGCGTTTTTTTTTTTGTCGGAAAAGTGTGTCCGGGATGATCAGGTTATGTTCTGTGCACTTTCTCAGTAGGAGTGTACCATTTGAGTTAGTGTTCCCAACCCCCTCTCTTCCAAGCGTTCCTCTCCAGTACTGATGGTCTTGTCCCACTCTGGCATGGAAGTCTCCAAGTAGGATTATCTTGTCCCCCTTGGGGGCCCCGGATAGAATGGTGTATGGTCAGCATAAAAGGTCTCGTTTATTTCATCATGTGCATCAAGCGTTGGAGCATACGCACTAATCACAGTGGCCATTTGGCTGCCCGCAAGCATCAGGCGCATGGTCATTAGGCGTTCGTTGATGCCCACAGGGGGCTCATTGAGGTGGCGGATGAGGCTGTTCTTTAAGCAAAACCCACGCCATGGATACGTGGCTCTTCTGCAGGCCTTCCTTTCCAAGAGAAGGTGTACCCGCCTTTTTCCTCCCTCAGCTGCCCGTCGTCAGCCAGTCGGGTTTCAGAGAGCGCAGCTATGTCAATCTGGAACCTCCTTAGCTCTCTTGAGATAATGGCAGTTCTTCTTTCGGGTCGATCATTTGTTTTGTTGTCCATGAGGGTCCTCACATTCCAGGTTCTAAAATATAGGCATAGGTGTTCTTTCTTTTTCCGACCGCGTGGTGGGGATCCCTCTGGATGCCGTAATCCAGAGAGGGATTTTTTTGAGGCAGGTTATTTTTAGGGGTACCTTTTCTAACCCACATCCCCTACTGGGATGAGCAGAGTGGATCCTAAACAGGGCTGCTCAGTCATGAATGCAGCTGCCGAAAAACTCTTTCTTCCTCGGTCCGTGAGGTAAGGGACTGAATATGGCACCCACCGCCTATGTGCCATGTTGTAGCTAGGAACAGCCAGACTACACTGTCCTGCTCCCGTCACCACTTCCTGGTCGCCACAGGACCTTTTCTATCCGGGAATTAAGGGAGAGCTCTTTCTGCCTCTGTCTGAGAGCTTAATGAATAAAACTGTCACTAGACTTTTCCATCCGTGATGTAGAGTAGGATGTGTTCCCTTTCGGGAGGACGCCTGCGCGTGGTGTCTTTTAACGTGGGGAGACTGATGCGCCTGCAGCCACCATACGGCCCCTTGGCAGATGAGAGGCTGATTCCAATGGCATGGAGAACCACGACAACTGGAGATCCTCCTCTGTGTCAGCCTTCATCCGCCTTCAGTGCCATTGTGTCAGTATTGTCATCATACGCCGCATCAGCCGTTGAGGTATTTTGGATCGCTCTTTGTCTGGAACCTCCCCCTCAACCTTAACGCCATGGGTGGCCCTACCAGGAGCCAAGGATCCGGATGGCATCGCTCTCAGGTTCATCGGAACACACAAGGTTCTCCACCACGACAAGTTGGCGATCCAGGGAGAACAAATGTAAGATACAAATGTATTGCGATGTTTCGTTTTTCCTATCATGTAATGTAAATAAATCGATGCTCTAAAAGATCACATTGAAGATGAAATGATATACAGTTAGAACTCTTCACATAAACACCTATATTTCTATACACCAACTCTAATAATACGATAATTAATACAATAAAAATAAGCAAGGAATTTATGCGCAGTTACTAAATTATTACACACACACACACATATATATATATATATACACTATCATTTCAGCCCTGCGTTGCCCGAGTGTTTGAATGTGTGTGTGTTGAGCAAAAACAAAATGGTAGTTGAAAGGCAGGCTCGAACCCATACTACGAAGGAGGAAAAAAAACGGGGGAAAATGACGTATTTGCTGTTACGACTATCGCCAAACCTGAAGTGACGTAGGTTTAAACTAAGGCTAGACAATCGAAAGGAGAGGATGACTTTCAAAAATATCAGCGTAAAAACGATCCCCCCCGTAGAAAAGTGCCCAGTTTAAGAGGAAGATATCAATGTTTTTAGCCAATTCTTCGAGAATTTTCGTCTGAAACGTCGACTCTCAAAAGGATACTGATCTTGTAAAAATCTGGCCCTTTTGTCAAAAGTTTTAGGCAAACATACATACATACATTTATATAGTGGTGACTAAAAATCCTCGACACAAACCGATTAAAATTCCTGCCTTATCTCTGAATATCCTTTATGTAAAATTTCGATGTTTAGACCAGAAATGTTCTGAGTAATTTAGTAGAGACCACAGAGGTCAATTTGTTTTTGACTTTGATCCCTATTATGACCCCTAAACATTTATTGTTTTTGGCTCAAATCAAGATATTAAGTTAGATCCATGTCCAAGGAACCTATAACTAAAATTTTAATTGTTTATGCCAAACATTGGCGGAGGAGTTTGGTAGAGTTCTCAAAAGTCAAATCGTTGAACCTATACCCGTTAGTACCAAAATTTCTGGCCGCATACGGATTACCAAGATTTTCCTATATCTCAGCACCTGTATATCAACTTTCGAGTCTGTAGACTAAAAATTGACAGAGTTATTGCGTAGGGAAATGTACACAGACACACACATAGACATGTTCACTTTTATAGATACACTAGCATTTCAGCCCGGCGTTGCCTGGGTGTTTGGATGTGTCTGTTAAGGAAAAAAAGTGGTAGTAGGAAGGCAGGCTCGAATCCGTATCGTAAAAGGAGGAAAACAGGGGGAAAAACCTCACACCTATGCGGTTACGACCACCGCCAAACCGGGAGTGACATTTTTTTTTTAATTAAAGCTAGACAATCAGAAGGAGAGGATGGCTTTCAAAAATATCGGATAAAAAAACGACCCCTCCTGTAGAAAAGATCCAAGTTGAAGGTTAAGATATTAATGTTTTTAGTCAGTTGTTCGATATTTGTCGGCGGAAAGGTCGGACTTCAAAGCGATACTTATATTGGCAAAATCCGTCCCCTCTGTCGAAAGTTTTAGGAGAGACATGCAAACATACATGCATACATACATACATACATACATACATACATTTATATGTTGGAAACTAAAAATTTTCGATACAAACCGATTAGAAAGCTTGCCCTATCTCTGAATACGCTTTATGTAAAATTTCAAATGTTTAGACCAGAAATTTTCTGAGTAATTTGAAAAAGACCGCAGGGGTCCAATTTTTTTTTTTAAATTTGACCCCTATTATGAGACCTTTAATTTATTGTTTGGGGTTCAATCAAGTTATTAAGTTAGATCCATGCACAATGAATCTATAGCTAAAATTTCAAATGTTTAGACCAAAAATTGTCGGGGGTGTTTAGTAGAGTTCTCAAAGGTCAAATCGTTGAACTTTGACCCCTTAACAGCAAAATTCTTGGCCGAAAACCGATTACAAAGATTTTCCCAAATCTCAGTACACTGTATATCATATTTCGAGTCTGTAGACTTAATATTGACAGATTTATTGCGTAGGTAAATATACAGAGACACACACTAACAGACAGACAGACAGACGGACAGACAGACAGACAGACGCATGACTTTTTTTAGATAGATAGATAGATAGATTAAACAAAAATACATACGTATACATAAATATATATGGAAACAATTTTGTGTTCTCTGTAAACTTTTTACGCTAATATTATGCAAGGATACATCATGTAGAATATCTGCACGAATATAATTACACGTAATAGTGTACTAAAGATGATCACCCTATGAGAAAACCGAAAAAACTAATAGGGAATTAATTAAATTGAATGTCAGCATCAGACAAAGCCAAACTCTTTGCCAAGAACTTTGCAGTTAATTCTAACTTTTGCGACCAGGGCTGCCAACATCCAATATTTCCTCCTGTATCAGAAAACATGCTATGTGATATACAAATATTTATACGTAATGTTGCCAAGCCAGTCAAAAACTTGATTCCAGTAAAGCAATAGGCCCTGACGGTATTCCAATTATAATACTCAAAAGACTTCCAACAGAACTTGCGCCCATCCTTACAATACTGTTTAAACATTGTCTTAAGGCGAATTGCTTCCTGTTACTCTAGAAAATCTCATCAGTATGCCCCGTATTAAAGAATTCAAGGGATCGCTACTCTCCCTCAAAATACAGGCCAACAAGTCTCCTGTGCGTAATGAGTAAGTTGCTGGAATCTGTGTTAAATAGAGAAGTAATCAACCATCTCAGCAAAAATAACCTTCTTAGTGACAGGCAATATGATTTCCGTTCTGCTAGATCTACAGCAGGTGCTTAGAGTTATATCTCATAGGATTAGCGAATCTCTCGACGGAGGCTACCTTTCTAGGGCAATTGCTCTGGACCTATCAAAGGCCTTTGATAGAGTATAGCATAAAGGTTTGCTTCACAAGATCTCTAGCTACGGTATAGCTGGAAATGTCTTCTCAATTATTAAATCATTTCTCTCTGGTAGGTTTATAAGAGTAGCGGTTGATGGGCAGAAATCAGAAGCTCTTAGTATTAATGCTGGATACCCTCAGGGGTCCATCCTGGGGACAACTCTCTTCCTGATCTATACTAATGATCTTCCAAATCACATCCTTACACCATGCGTAGACATTTATGCTGATGACACTACTATCTATGGTAGCACATCTAAAACCGTAAACGACCAAATTCTGGCTGATTCTCTCTCCTCTGATCTTGAGCAAGTGGTACAATGGGGAAAGAGGTAGGTTGTTACTTTTAATGCATCTAAAACCAAGCTTTTATCTTTACATCATCAACGCTCTACTCCCTATCTGGCATCAATTGAAATGGATGGCTCTCGTCTTGGGAGGTCTCAAGTTTTGACAAGCTTCTGGGCTTCAGCTTTACCCCTGATCTTAAATAGAACACATACATTAAATCCGTTATCAATGCCGCTGGAAAAATGGTGGGATCCCTTTATCGATCCAGTAGATATCTCAGTGCTGATGCAATTCTCTATCTATATAAGCGCTAGGTACGTCCAAGGAAGGAGTACTGATGCCACATCTGGGTAGGAGCTGCTAGAAAATACTGATCCTGCCTTGATAGAGTTCAAAATCGAATTCGTAGTCTTGTGGTGGGTATCGTTTTCTCTTCTCTGCAACCGCTTTCTCACAGAATGGATCTTGCGAGTTTTTCTCTGCTTTATCGTTATTTTCATAGCAAGTGATCGGCTTAGCTCCAATCTATGGTCCCCCTTCGCCGAACTTTCACTAGAAACACCCGTCTAGCAAAAAACACTATCACTAATTTGCACCCAATCCTTATCTGTGACTAAACCTAAACACAGATTCCATAAGCAAAGCTTCTTTCTTAGAATTTCACGCCTGTGGAATTGTCTTTCGTTTTTCTGATTTCCAGCTGACTACAATATTGTTGTCTTCAAGTCTTACGTATCAAGTTTTTGATGAGCCGTTCCATATAAGTTTACAAATTTACCGAATCTCCATTACTAACTGTTACTATATTGTCCAATTTCTACTGTACACTCTTTAACCTTTTCCTCGAGTGGCCTCTTGACCTTGGTAAATGGTGGTGCCTATGTAAAAAAATAAAATAAAATAAATGAATGTGTAAAAGAATATGCAAATAAGCTAGATGTTTGCTAGTAAATGCGTATCCACAAGCCATATATAAGAAAATTGTATTTTCCTTTTAAATAAATAGAAAATAGGGTTTTTAATATGAGTACCAATACACACAAAAGAAAACCGAATTAATAGGAGTATATATATATATATATATATATATATATATATATATATATATATATATTGTTTTAACAGAAAACAATACTTCAATGAATGGGTTGATAGCAACAAATAGTGTATTTCATCGTTAGTTACATCTGTGTCGAGACTATTCTTACAAATTCAAACATTATGGCGTTTGAAAATTTTCACAGGAACAGACTTTCTTAAAATTTATTGAATAAAAAATAATTTAAGAATAAAACATTATGGAAACCATTTCCCTTATATTGAAAAGAAAACAAGCGAAAAATATTTTATCTATATCTCAATCTTTGCAAAGTATTTTTCTTTATATATATATATACCCTTTAAATATCATATGCATATATATATATATATATATATGTATATATACCCTTTATATATCGTATATATATATATATATATAAATATATATATACCCTTCAAATATCGGCATAAAAACAGACTGACTGACTAGTATCCCCTTCTTTTTACGCTATGAACTCAAGAAGTTAAGTTACTTTGATATCCGTAACTTTTGAAGTCTACTAACATCTGTGTATTGCAAACTTTTGTTTTATTTTTTCCTTATTTCAGGTTTGACTTTAATCCTGAATATTTGTCTCGTTTTCTTTTTATTTATCTTTTTTTCCTAAACCTTTTTTGTCAAATATACTATTATTAACCAATAATTTTTCCTATATTTAAAACGAGAAAACATGTCTCCCATGAAATTGTACATTTCCCAAATTATACCTGCATATTATCTGAACTCAAAAACATGCGGCTTTTTTCTCTCTCTAAAGTATGCATTACTTCTAGCTAGTCTAAACTTAATACGTAAACCTAAAGGTATTACTTCTTAACCAGTTTTTTACACGATTTAAAATAACCAGACTTCCCAATTTGATAAAAGTTCCATTATAGCATATTTATTATGGGATAGAGCTGAAATGCTCGACAATTCTAGCTCCAAGTAGATAAAGGCAAAAAAGTATCGTTGCATTAACATGGGATGGGAGACTATCTTCAAGTAATATCCTAGTAGATATTAATAAGTCCTTCTCACTTTTTTTTAATTTTCTTAATGGAGAGTAGATAATGCATGCGGATGTGTTATCGGCAGGTCAAGTAACTTATTTTTCCCACAGTCCTCATTTTCAATGAGTGATTTTTCTGACAAAGGGTGAAAAATATATAAGCAGAAATCAGAGACCCACAGTATTAATCCTGGAGTCCCTCAGGGGTCCATCCTGGAACCAACTCTCTTTCTGATCTACATCAATGATCTCCCAAAACACATACTTAAATCATTTGTTGACATCTATGCTGATGACACGACCATCTATGGCAACACATCAAAGGCCGTAAATGACAAGGTTCTCTCTAAATCTCTCTCTTCTGATCTTGAGCGCGTGGTACTGTGAGTGAAGACGTGTCTGGTTACTTTTAATGCATCCAAAAGCAAGCTTCTATCTCTACATCATAAACGCTCTGATCCCCATCTGACATCAATTGAAATGGATGGCTCTCGTCTTGGGGAGGCTTCATATTTTGACTTTTGGGTTTGACATTTACTCCTGATATGAAATGGAGCACGTACATCAGGTCTTTTGCCAATGATGCTGGGAAATGGTGGGATCCTTCTACTGCTCACGAAGATATCTCACTACTGATGCAATTCTCTATCTGTATAAAAGCTAAGTACGTCCAAGGATGGAGTACTGCTGCCACATCTGGGCAGGAGCTGCTTAAAACAGCCTATCCTGTCTTGACAGAGTACAAAATAGACTTGTGGCTTCGTGGGGGATGCCATTTTCTCTTCCCTGCAGCCTCTCTCACACAGGAGAAACGTTGCGAGCCTCTCTTTATTTTATCGTTATTTAAATGGCAAGTGATCGTCTGAGCTGTAATCTTTCACGAGAAACACCGGTCTGGCTCAAACTACTGTCAATAATTTCCCCACTCTTTATCTGTTTCTAAATCCAAACGTATTTCTCAGAAGTGCACGACTGTGGAACTCTGTTCCGTTTGCCTGTTTTCCACCTGACTACAACTTGAATGTCTTTAAGTCCAACATAAACAAATTCCTGACAAACCGCCCTCTTAATTAAGACACTCTATCAACTCTCAATACTAATGATTACTACAACACTATCTAATTGATCATCGTACACGCAATACCCTTTATCCCTGAGTGGCCTCCGGGCCTTGGTCAGTGGTGATATGACATACCTCATCGAAACCCTTTCATATGTCAAGAGCAATTGCCCTAGAAAAGAAAGCCTTTGTCAAGAGATTAACTAATCCCATGATATATAACACTTAGCACATCTGCTGTAGATCTGGCAGAACGGAAACCATATTGAATGTCACTAAGAAGGCTATTTCTGCTGAGATTGTTGACTACTTTTTATTAAACATCGATTCCAGCAACTTACTCATGACACACAGGGGGCTTATTGGTCTGTACTGAGAGAGAGAGAGAGAGAGAAAGAGATTACTTATTATCTGAATTCTTAAATACAGGCCATACTGATGAGGTTTTCCAGGGTGTTGGGAAGCTCTTCTCTTTAAGGCAATGCTTAAAGAGTTTTGTAAGTATGGAGGCAAGTTCTGGTTGAAACTTTTCAACACTGTAATTGGAATGCTGTCAGGGGCAGTTGCTTTACTGGAATCAAGGTTCTTGATTAGCTTGGTGACATCACGCACAGATATTTGTATGTTGCATAGCGTGTTGTCTGTTATAAGAGGAAATACGGAGACATGATGGCCTTCGTTACATAGGGTAGAATTAGCTTCAAAGTTCCTGGCAAATAGTCTGGCCTTGTCTGATGCTGACGAGATGAACTCATGTCCATTGGTGATGGTTGGGATAGAACGCACGCTTCTGTTCAGGATCCTGTTTGCTATTTGCCAAAACTGGTGGGAACGAAGCCGCTTCTCAGCGCATTTGGATTTAACGGACTTAGCATTGCATTGTTTATTACTCTTTTACAGGGGTTGCTGACAGTCCTGAAAGCAGCTTTAGTCTCAGTGCATCTATTACGTTGGTAGCTCTGAAAAAAGTGATTTCTGTGCAGCAGCACATTCTGGGGAGAACCATGACTCGCTATTAGGTTTTTATAGGATTTTTTAGGATTGTATGAATCGGGGTATGCCTACAATTATCCATTCAGTCAGGTGTGATACTATGGAGGACACATCCTTTTAAACATGGAATGCAGAGGTAGAAGAGATATAAATGTACGGAAGCTATTCCAGTCAGCCATAGAATATCGATATACTGTACCGTGGAGAGGTACGTCTGAAGACTTATTAGTTTTCCTTTTTATCTTAATTGATACAAACGAGAGGTCGGAAGATCGCAGAGGAGATAGAACAGAACATGAACATAGGGAGGTTGTGAGAAAAAGGTCTAGAAGGCTTGCATACTGACCAGTAGTATCGGGCACACGGGTAGGTTCGTGGACAATCTGAGTGAGGCCATGCGCAGTAGCGAAATCATGACAGAACCTCCCCTGTCTTGTTTGAGTGAGTCAGCCATTTTACGTTGTGGACATTGAAGTCACCACAAATGTGAATGTTTGCCGAAGGATGAGCAGACAGGATGTGGTCAATTCTTGTCAGATATACTCGTAAAAGTAGTAACTCCACTGTTGTGGGTGTGATAGAGGGCAAATATAAATGCGGTGGTGTAAGCAAGTGCAAGCCGGAAGCACATATAAGGTAAATTAGGGTCTTCTCTGCAGATATTCCTACCACGCAGACAGCCAGCTTTAATGTAGGCACATATTCCATGCCCTTGTCGATCTTGGGCATCAGATGTAGATGTTAAGTTAGAGTATCCTTTAATTATGAACTCATCCAGGGAAGTAGTCAGCCCTATGCAAGTTTCCTTTAGGAAGGAATTGTCCGAATTTTTCTCCTGTAATTAGGTTTTATTCCTGGAAGGTTGGAACGTAGACCGCTGATGTTGGAGGAGACATGGTAGCAGGGTCTACGTTGGAGGATGGGGTTCTAGGTTTATTCGTGTTTTTTTCTGAAGATATTTCATGTTGAGGTTTTGGGATTTGTGGAACAGGTCGTCAGACTTGGTTAGTGTAGGACAGAAAATGAAGTAATAGAGAAAAAGACAATAAGTTTTGTAGCACATGATAAGGTAAAGCCGTAACAATTACCCACTAGTATCGCATCGAGAAGCTCCATCATTAACTACTGCATTGTCATGAGTCCATTCACCAAATGGCAATACAGAAGCCCCACTACTTTGCACCTGCTTATAGCATAGCCTCCTTTATGATTAATCCAAGGTTCGGGTCGCTGACTATCAGGGTGGTAACGTCAGCCCAGATGACACGTTTATCTCCAGCACGCTTACTAGTGATATGGCTACAAGGATAGACATAGAAGCAGACAATTTCCGACATCTTAGGCTACTGTTCACGAAGTACTGCCGATCTGGAAAGCAGATTTGTCGCCCTTTGTCAGAAAAACCACTCATTGAAAATGAGGAGTGTGGAGAAAAATAAGTTACTGGAGCTGCCGATAACACATCCACACATCTCCATTAAAAAAGATGGCAAGAAGAAACTTATTAATATCTTCTTATATAAGCCCGTGGCTTAATTTCCAATTTAGGACGATATTTGAAAATAGTCTACCCTCCCATATTAATGCTATTTGTTAAGATTAAAATTTAAATTTAAGTTTAAGAAAATTAACACTTATCGCCTGGTTTTTGACACCTTGCACTCTAGCACGAGTAACCATATTTTATGTGGAAGTGTGAAGTGTTGTACCATTGCTCGGATATTGTGCGTGCTTGTGTCTATTTATAGAAGATAGAATTCATCTTTCATATTTCACGCACATGCGCGTATGATATTTTAATTTTAGTTTTTTATATAATTATTTATTTATTTATTTAGATATTTTGCTTTAGATAAAATTCTAACTTCTAACATAGAAAAAATAAATTTCCGCTGGTATTAAATTCAGAAATTTATCTTGTTTGAGGTATTTATCTCTCGTTTTCATAAGTTCAGAGCATTGGAGCTAAACCTATATGCTGAAATAGAGACGATTGACGGTTTTTTGCTCGGCTGAGGGGGGGGGTAGCAATTTAAAACTTCAGAACGAGAAAGTTCGCGAGAAAACAAAAAACAAAGACAATAAATACATATATAAATAAAAGAACATAAGAGAAAAATATGTGCACATGTGTGTACATGTAGTTATATACAGGCGCGTGTGTGTACATGCAATAGTATACAGACGTGTGTGTCCATGCAGTTGTGCACAGGCGTGGGCGTGTACATGTAGTTGTATACAGGCGTGTGTGTACAAATGTAGTTGTATACAGGCGGGTGTGCGTGTGTACATAAGTAATTGTATACAGGCGCATGTGCGTGTGTACACAGGTAGTTGTATACAGGCGTATGTGTGTATACACAGGTAGTTGTATACAGGCGTGTGTGTGTACACAGGTAGTTTTATACAGACATGTATGTGTACACATGTAGTTGTATACAGGCGTGTGTTCGTACAGAGGAATTTTGTATACAGGGGTGTGTGTACACTGGTAGTTGTATACAGGTGGGTGTGTTTTAACAAGAAGTTGTATACAGGCATGTGTGTGTCCACAGGAAGTTGTATACAGGCGCTTGCGTATGTGTTTAATGGTAGTGGAATACAAGCTTGTGTGTTTATACAGGTAGTAGTATACAGGCGTGTGTGTGTTCAGAGGTATTTGCATACAGGCGCGTGTGTGTGTACACAGGTACTTGTATACAGGTACGTGTTTATACAGGTTGTTGTATACAGACTTGTGTGTGTACACAGGTAGTTGTATACAGACGTGTGTGTTTACAGATAGTGTAAAAAGGCGTGCGAGTGTAACATGTTTATTCATGTGTGTGTATACAGGTAGTCGTATACAGACGTGTGTGTGTACACAGCTAGTTATATACGGGCACGTGTGTGTGTACAGGTAGTTGTATTCAGGTGTGTGTGTAAATAGGGAGTTGTATACAGACCGGTGAGTGTACACATGTAGTTGTATACAGACGTGTATGTGTACACATGTAGCTGTATACAGACGTGTGTGTACACATGTCGTTGTATTCAGGCGCGTATGTGTACAAAGGTATAAATGTACGCGTGTGTATGCAGGTATTTGTATACAGGCGTGTGTACGCATATAATTGTATACAGCCGTGTGTGTGTTAACATGTAGTTGTATACAGGACTGTTTGTGTACACATGTAGTTGAGTACAGTCGTGTGTGTACACAGGTTGATGTATACAGGCGTGGGAGTGTGTGTATAATTGTAGTTGTATACAGGTGTGTGTGTATACAGGTATTTCTATTAAGGCCTATGTGTGTACACAGGTAGGTGTATACAAGCGTGTGTGTTCACAGGTAGTTTTATAGACGCGCGTGTGTGTACACAGGTATTTGTATACAGGCGCGTTTCTGTGTGTACAAAGCTAGTTGCATATAGCCGTGTATGTGTACACAGGTAGTTTATACAAGCGTTTTTGTGTGTACACAGATAGTTGTATACATGCGTGTGCGTGTGTGTACACAGATGGTTTTATTGTAGCGTGTGTGCGAAGAGTTTTATACAGGCGCGTGTGTAAACACAGGTATGTGTGTACAGCTGTGAGTCTGTGTAAACAGGTAGTTGTGTACAGGCGTGTGTGTGTGAGTACATTGGTAGTCTTATTCATGTGTGTGTACACAGGTAATTCTATACAGGCCGTGTGTGTACACATGTAATTGTATACAGGCGCGTCTGTGTATACAGGTAGTTGTATACAGGCGTTCGTGTGTACAGAGGTAGTTGTATACAAGCGTGTATGTGTACACAGGTAGTTGCATACAGGCGTATGTATACACATGTAGTTGTATACAGATGCGCGTTTTTGTACATAGGCAGTTGTATTATGACGCGTGTGTATACCGGTAATTGTATACAGGCGTGTGTACGAGTATAGGGGTATATAGCCGTGCGCGTATACAGATATTTGTATACAGGAGTGTGTGTGGACAGAGGTAGTTGTCTACAGACGTGCGTGTATACACAGGTAGTTGTATACAGGCGCGTATATATGTGTATAATGGTAGTTGTATACAGACCGGTGTGTGTACACAAGTAGTTCTATACATGCACGTGTGTGTATACAGGTAGTTGTATACTGCCGTGTGTGTGTACACAGTTAGTTTTATACACTGGCGTGTATGTACACAGGTAGTTGTATACAGGCGTGT
Source organism: Euprymna scolopes (assembly GCF_053919585.1). Lineage (NCBI taxonomy): Eukaryota > Metazoa > Mollusca > Cephalopoda > Sepiida > Sepiolidae > Euprymna > Euprymna scolopes. The sequence continues at coordinate 106,263,221 of NC_136486.1, read as the reverse complement.
GTGTGTACGCAGATAGTTGTATACAGACGTGTATCTGTACACAGGTAGTTGTATAGAGTTGTGTTTATGTACGTAGGTAGTTGTATACACGCATGTGAGACTACACAGGTAGTTGTATACAGTCGGGTGTGTGTACACAGGTATTTGTATACATGCGTGTATGAGTACACAGGTAGTTGTATACAGGCGTGTGTGTGTACGCAGATAGTTATATACAGTCGGTTGTGTGTACACAAGTATTTGTATAAAGTCGTGTGTGTGTACACAGGTAGTTGTATACAGACGCGTGTGTATGTGTATAATGGTAGTTGTATACAGGCGTCTGCGTGTACACAGGTAGTGGTATACAGGTGTGTTTTATACGGTCGTGTGTGTGTACATTCCTAGTAAAATACAGCCGTGTGTTTATACACAAATAGTTGTATACAGGCGTGTGGATGTACATAGGTAGTTGTATACAGGCGTATGTGTGTACACACGTAGTTGTATACATGAGTGCGTGAGTGTTTACACTGGTAGTTTTATACAGGCGTGTGTGGGTACGGAGATAATTTTATACAGGTGTGTGTGTGTACACAGGTAGTTGTATACAGGCGCGTGTCTGGGTGTACAAATGTAGTTTTATATAGCCCTGTGTGTACACAGGTAGTTTGTACGCTTGTGTGTGTACGCTAGTTGTATAAAGGTGTGTGCGTGTGTGTGCACATAGGTTGCTTTATACTGTCGTATGTGTGTTTACATGAGTCGTTGTATACAGACGCGTGTGTGTACACCGGTATTTGTATACAGGCGTCTGCGTTAGTGTACACAGGTAGTTCTATAGAGTCGTGTTGGTGTCCACAGGTAGTTGTATACAGGCACGTGTTTGTGAGTACATATGTAGTTTTAGTGGGTGTGTTTGTACACAGGTAGTTGTATAGAGTTGTATGCGTGTACACAGGTAGATGTATACAGGAGCATGCATGTGTACACAGGTAGGTGCATACAAGCGTGTGCGTGTGTGTACACAGGTACTTATATGCAGGTGTCTCTGTACACTTGTAGTTGTATAGAGGCGTGTGGATTCACAGGTAGTTGTATACAGTCGTGTGTGTATACACATGTAGTTGTTTATAGTCGCGTGCGTATGAGTACACTGGTAGCTTTATTCAGGTTTTTGTGTACACAGATAGTTGTCTGCAGGCGTGTGTATGTACACAGGAAGTTGTACACAAGTGCGTGTGTGCATACAGGTAGTTGCATACAGGCGTGTGTGTACACAGGTTGTTGTATACAGGCGTTTTAAATTAAAGCTCTACATAAATTATTTAAAAATTATGGACTTAGTATAAAAATAGACCCTAATAAAAAACATTGTTAATTTCTTAGACATAACCTTAAATCTTGAGAATTCTACCTTTGAATCCTATCATAAACCTAATCAATCACTACTATATGTCCACAATCAATCAAACCACCCTAAATCAATATTAAAATCAATAGTTCCCAATATCGCTTTAAGAATTTCTAGACTGTCTGCTACTAAATCCATATTTACCAAAAATGAAAAATATTATAATGAGGCCCTTAAAAACTCTGGATATAATTCACAAATTAAATTCATAAATGAAAATGATAGAAACATAAACTGCATTGAAAATAAGCCTATTAAGAGTGTAATAACATATAATATGGCAATGTCTTCCCGTATACGAGTCAAGAAAAATAACCAAGCGACAAAAAAAGATAAAACCAAACCACAAATATTGGATAATAATACAAATAAACAGCAAACCAAAACCCGTAAACGTAAGAATAGACACAAGGAGATCCTATGGTTCAACCCCCCATATTCCAAAAACCTAGAAACAAACATAGCCAGAGAAGTTTTTAAAATATTAGATAAGAACTTTAAAACCCCCCATAGATATAATAAAATTTTCAATAAGAACACAATTAAAGTCTTTTACTCTACTATGCCTAACCTTCATCAGAAAATAATTAGCTCTAATAATAAGAAAATTAATAAACTACAAAATACAACTATACAAAATACATCAGACTGTAACTGTAGAAGAAAAAATAAATGTCCCCTACAAGGCTCATGTAAAATTAAAAATGTTATCCATAGCTGCACAGTATCAAAAACTCCAAATCCACATGAACCTATTAACAGCCATAACTCAACTACCAGATTAAATAATAACACCAACTTAAACCAATCTACCGATCAATTACTAATTAACCCACCACATAATAATCCAACAACAGACCAAACGGAAAATAATCACAACAAGCAAGAGGTAATATATTTTGGTTTCACATCTGGCCTAATAAAACATAGAATTTCAACGCACAAACATTCTTTTAAAAATAACTCTCTGTCAAACCAAACTACTCTATCAAACTATATTTGGCAACTAAAAAACAGCAATATTTCTTTCAACTTAAAATGGCAAATAATCAAGACTTGCAAATAATATAAACCAGGAGATAAATTTTGTGCACTATGTACAAAAGAGACCCTAAAATTTTAAAATATGAAGAGATAAAAAATACAACCAAACTATTAAATTCAAGACAGGAGCTTATGACATGTAGTCATAAACGTTGGTTTAAATTTAATAAATATAAACCACCTTAAATCATTAAAAATTACTTATTAGCAAAAATAGATTACAATTTTTTTTAATAAATTAAGTTAGACTAATTATCTCCCTTACACCCTAAAATAAATAAAAGCAAAGAAAATATGACAATTATCTCCCCTTAAAATACGTAATATATATATATAAACCGTAGCGTCTTTAAATCAAAAATACGCTAACGGAAACAATTTATTGCACGAGCGTCTCCCCTTTTAAAATTCATCATTCAATAAGATAAAAAGCTATAGCAAACATCTTAATGACTATTTTAACCACAGTTCCTGATTTTAAAAACGAAAAATTAAAAGGTACATATCTCTATATATTTTTAAAGCAAATTTATTAAGTAAATTCAAAAATATATATTTTTCTCCACTTATTTCTATCTCTAACGCATATTAATTTTCTTATAAATTTTAAATCCAGACATTTTATTTCAATTTTTTCAGATTCATCTGCCTTACTTTTAATGCTAGGTTTATTTATGGTGTCTTTTAAATTCAATAAAAACCCTTCAAAATTTGCTGATGAGGAGACCTTACTTATCAAAAATCTATATATAATTATTGTACATAACTTGATGTATACCACAATAAAAAGCATTCTTTTCCGAAACGATCGTACAGATAATTAATTTTGTTGTTGTTCCTTCTTATGAAACGGATTTTTAATTTTTAATTTAATTATAATTTGATTTTTAAATTTAAAATTATAAATCACATTACTTAATAATATATATATATATATATATATATATATATAATTAAATATTAAAATTCCGCCCAAATTTTCGAAATTTAACAGAAAGATTCCCGAGTTCGATAAGATACAACAGTAAAAGGTCCAAAACTTTGTGAAAATGATGAGAACGGTAGTCCGATGCAACCGAAAATACGAATGTGTTGTGTGTTCACTTTTCATTCAAAAATATTTTTTTTTTAATAAATAGGTTTTAGCTTGAATTTGTTAAAAATTACTTTGCTAAATAATTGTTTTAAATCCGCATTATCTGTTTTATTTTATTTTTTTTATCATTTTATTCATAGTATTTTTTTTTTTTTAAATTCAAATACCGTGGATTTGCCAGCGGTTCTGCTGGTTTTATAAAAAGGTGCGGCCATTTATGAATTCCTAAAGTCTATTCGATGACAGATTAAATGATTGTCAGGTAGACGGTGGGGCAATGATTTAATGATTGGTAAAGATGCTGGTGATCGGGAAAAGAAGAAAAGGGAATATATTGGCAGTGTATATTCTTAGAACATTTTTATAGTGAATGCTTTGCAATTGAGGGGGTGAAGATTAAAGCTCAATCAAGCATCTTTCATGAATATGAGGATATAATATGGAACGACGAGTAACAATTCTTTCGCTGTGAGTAAAGGTAATAAGCAATCTGGGAGTCATTCATTAGGTGCTGTCGTCGTTATTAGACGTTTTCGACGTAGAAAACCGTGGTCTCATCAGCAGCTTCTCATATCAGATGCGGCAACAATATTCAATCTTCGAACGTATTTAGTGTCATATAAAGGCGGAGAATTGCGGTAGGGATGAGATAACTCCTAAAATGGTGGAATAAACATTTTTTCTTGCAACACCGCAAGGAATATAATGTAGGTCTTCAATTTCAGATAAGGATTAAAGGTCATTTCCAGAACTTTGGAAAAGCCGAGTGCCTTCTTTAGCCAGAAGCTATTCATATCAATGGAGGTCAAGTAGGGATATTGATGAAGTGTAGTGGCGGGAATGATTTGTTCCATATAGTCCCAGACTAATTATTTTGTTAGAATTGATTTTACTACTTTATGGTTATATCTAGATGAGGTGATTGAACGGCAATCATTTACGACAACAAATTATTATCTTCCCGCAGCTGAAACAAATTTCCTTTCTCCTTCCGTGTGCTAAATGTCAAGCTGGATTTCTATGAAAATGTATTTCCTTAGAAATAATTTTCATATATAAATGACAGTACCACGTGACCGCTTTCTTGGATACTAAACATGAACTTTTTATAATCTAAAGTTTAATAGTTACTATTATGTTATTAAAATGTCTTATTTCATAAATATCAATTCTTTCATAATATTCTCTAATATTTACTTTTTATCATGCATCTAATGAATCTTTATAATAGATTGATTTACGTGCTTGATGAGTAAGTTACTGTAAAAAAAAATCATGTTCGTAATCTATATATCTATCAAAGTTAGAATGTATGTGCGAGAACATTCAACGGCTTTTTAATCTGCACTTGATATTCGTTATATAGGGTACTTATATGTGGAAAAACTTATAATCGATTAGCATCTGGAACAAACGGGCTGCGTATGAATAAAAATTTACACAGTACGTGAGAATCGTCGAATATTTATCTATTAGCTAACTGTTCTATTATCGAATATTTATCTATTAGCTAACTGTTCCACGAATTCGCATGCGTGAATGCTTCACATAACAAAATAACTATGTTAAAAACAAGTACGTTTGAAAACAAATTTCCAAAATTATATCAAGCTGGTCTTATGGTTATAGTACTTGAGTCACTGAGATAAGGTTTTGGTTTCGAAATCAGCCCGAGTATTCCTTTTTGTTTTTAATCTACAAGGAGTGAAATTTTTAGGGAAAAAAAAACATAATACGCGCATGCACATGTCTCAGTTTCTGTATGAATAAAAAATATATTTATGCGTATTTTACGACCGGGCAACGCCGGGCGGACTGCTAGTAATACAAATAACACGGCGGTCAACATTGCTACTGATTAGTAGAAGAGAATATTTGCAGAATGAACTGCAGGGAGCATGCATACCAAGCAGCATATCTGCATGGTAAGGAACCGAGATATGGCGGCAAATAGAAATCCGATGCGATCGTGACTCCGCAGTTGATAGACGCTGTCAGAGATCCTGTTTGTTGAAAGACAGCACAGCAGAGCCAACCATACACCGTGATATTGACTTACATTGAAGCAGAAATTTTGCCCCATCTGATAGTGTATTTTTAATAGGTACAATTACTAAACATTTTTACATAATGAAATAAATATATAATTCATAATCTCCTGCGTGATAACAAAAACGCTTCGTACAGTACAAGAACAGGGCTACTAAAATGCATGAATTATTTGTGAGTTGGTTAGTCTCGACCCCGCAACACGCGCATATAACAAGAACACGTTTTCGGAATGAACTTGTTTTAACAAAAAAAAAAAAAATGAAATCACACCTAATTAACTGTCGAGATAAATGTTAGCTAGAAAACTCGATTAATTTAATATTGAACTGAATAAGCAAAGGATCACGAATAATTTTAATCCATACTAAAAACATAATAAACATGCGTCCTACAGATCTGCATTTATTAAATAAAACAATCATTGTGTCATAAGTGGCTGTATACTATGGTTTGGCGTTCCAATCTTATTCTATGTATATCATTGTCAATATATACATATTAATGTATAGATAAATTTATATTTATATATATATATATATATATATATATATATATATATATATATAAGCATCAGACAATCGTTAAATATATATATATATATATATGTGGGGGGGTGTTTGTGTGTGTGTGCGATTGTCTGGTGGTTTATATATATATATATATATATATATATATATATGCGTGTATGTGCATATTAATTAATATATATGTATGTGTTTGTATTTCATATGTGGATTAAAGTGAATATATTTCACTGTCTATATGAAAATACCTTTAGCTATACATTTATATATGTATATATATATATATATTGACAACGAAATACATAGAATAAGATTGGAACACACAACAATAGTATACAGACCCTTATGAGACAAGGAAATGGGATTTGTTGCACAAGTTCAAATCGTGTATATTTCATGCCTGAAGTCTAAAATCTGTAGACCAATAATTAGCAGAGGAGCTTGGTATATACCGTTCCGCGTGCAGATAGAGAATGTCACTTTTATATATATATATATATATATATATATATATATATATATATATATGTGTGTGTGTGTGTGTGTATGTATGTATATATCTATATCTATATATATATATATATATGTGGGTGTGTATATATATATGTGTGTGTGTGTGTATATATAAAGAAAAAAGATAGATAGATAGATAGATAGATAGATAGATATACATGTGCAGGTTCTAGAATATGTTCTTACAAATGCAAGCCAATTACGCGCAATGTAGAAAATATGCATACATAGTACGGGACGTAATAGTTAAATGAGACCAATAAGCTAATAAGAAACTATACAAATGAATAATTAATTAAGGTTGTATTTCAAAATAATATGCAAATAAGTTATGAAGTCGCCGGCACATCCATGACTGAGTATAATAAAAAGTATATATACATAATTTATAAATAGAAAAAAGGGGGAATTAGATATTATAGGGAGAATTTATATCAATGTGTAGATTACATGAGCGCCAAACAAGATGTGTGCCGTCGGTTTCCAAATAAAAAATAGAACAGCACATAACTGTAACAACTGTGGACTCTCCGCAATCTCCAGTGTAACTTGTTGCTATTGGCTTTTTTCAGATCTGCAGAAGCTGGAGAAAATGTCATTAGATCGAAAAATGTATATATGAGCAAGTAAATACTGAAAATACAGAAAAGGAAATGCAGATAAAGAAAAAAAATAGCAGAAAGATTGAGAGAAATATAAAAGTGTTTTGGGGCGCTTTTCTGAGATAGGAAAATATGTCATGTCAATATATAGCATGCATATACACCTGTATCCAATGCAAATCATAATAAGCTATGAAAATCTACAGCATTGCAGTTTGTGACGAAGCTTAAATGTTACATATTATCCATCTGAAATAACGTTTAGCTTAATGTGTTATTTTCTATTGTGGTGCAAGTATAAGTGTACATGAGAATAAGGAAAACTAAGCTAATCTCTTATGTACATTGTTTCATACTGTGAATCCGTTGACAGAAATAATAACAGAGTTCCTAGTTAGTAGATTCTTGAAAGCTGTTCTACAGGGTGACACCCAAAAAAAACAAAAGTTAAATGGAGGCCATCTAGAACATATGCTGTAGAACGGAGAAAAAAGACCAAAGACCCTAGTGTTTCCAAAGTTTCATTTCATTCGGACAAAACACAAAAAAACGGGGCCTAATTAGAGTTGGTGCCCGTTCTTTTTTCTTGGGGGGGGGGGGCACCCTGTATCAACGACGACAAAAAAACCATCGCACTAATATAAAAAAAAAATAATCACTTTACTTCTTTATTTAAGTAAAGCCTCATGTAAACATTTCCTAACGCCATACAAATGTTTAATAACGCAACGTATATTTCTTGCGGATGTACGATCATTGATATTAATAATACTAATTCTTTTGTATGGGACACTGTTATATGTTTAATAAAATGCACAGTTCTTTTAAGTATCCAAACAGCGTGTCGGTATTTCCATCAGAAGCGCCTTAAGTCGTACGTAAAAATTAACTACTTCTTAGTGAAAAGGTGTAGCCTGCTAGAGATAACCTTCTAATTCAACTATAAGAACGACTATAAGATTGATAGCTAAAAATGCATTGTCGAATTGGACGTATCATCATATAAAATGCAGAGTTTTCAAAACAGACTTAATCGACATTTGAAAAATAATCTTGAAATATGATGTGTTTAGTGCAGTAAACGTGATGTATATATATATATATATATTAGTTCAATAAACATGAACTTTTATATATATATATATATATGTGTGTGTGTGTGTGTGTGTGTGTGTGTGTGTGTGTTTTTTTTTAACTCAATACTGATGAGGTCCCCTGAAATAGGGACGAAACATTGATAATCATTTATCTATTTTAGGTTTTCATTTTCATTCTCATAATGTCAACCACCGTCTGTATTTTTATTTTTATTCATATGTGTGTGTGGGTGTGTGGTGGGCGTGTGTATATGACTGTGTGTATGCATTCTTTACTTAAAACATAGCAATTTCTTATACAATTTAAAGCATTTTTAGTTCAGTACTTTTACCTCGACGAACATGACGAACATTCTGGGCTGAAATATTTCCATGTCACATACCTATCGCAGTTCTTCCACGCAAATCCATATACAAAATCACAACAAATATACCATGTCTATCAAATTCAAAAAAAAAGACCCATGCTGTTAAGCCACAAATTGAGAGGGGGAGCCGAACTAACTTAAGAGTAATACTAGTTATAGCGAGAGAAAATATTAATTATTCATCCCTCCCTCTTCCTCTTTCTCTCCTTCTGTATATCTATCAATCTGTCTATGTATTTATGCCTCTCCTAGAGGGAGTATTAAGAATATGGGACTCATTAAAAAAAAGCAGGTTAATCTCCGCATCATGCCAAAACTACAAGATGCTTTTATAGATTAGAAAGCCAGCAACGATAGCGCACGGAGACATACAACTGTGCCGATACAAGTTATAACTAGCGCAGTTCTACATTACGAAGCCATTCATTACTATTAAGGAGTTTACTTATCTTCGTGGCCCTTTCTGTTCGTAGAGAGAGAAAAGGTCATATCAGTTTCGTATCGCGTCTTATCTCCTAACACTACGCCATATTTCTATTATTCCATCCATATTTTTTTAGCTTTTCTTGTTGCGCTCTCCTTTTCCTCTTTCTTGATCTTTCTCCATTTTCACCGTTCGACATTTTGTGTCTATATTTGTTCTGTTATCATTCTCTATTCCCACGAGATTACCACACGTTTCACCCTTCCTTCCCCTTGCATTTATACTAGTCGGCCTTTCTTGTGTTTAACATTATTTTTTTCGTCTACTCTTTTATCTAGTTTAACGTTTTCTTGTCTATTCCCTTGTGGTTCTCTGCCTTTATTTATGTTTGTCTTTGTTTATTAAACCATTCCTGCTATGTTTTTGTAATATATTATTTTGTGGATTCTCTTTATGATTACAGCCAAAACAACAAAGACGTAAAAATGCTTGATAGATGTTAGTCAGAGAAAAGATTAGTCTTAATAACTAGTGTTTTAGACAAAGTGAATGTGGTATGCACGTTTTAAAAACTGTTAGTATTACATGAGTAATTATCACGCCGGATAAAAGAAATATAGTGATGGACCATGAGAATAAAAATGTAATGCAACAAGCAAAGAGATATATAGATAGATAGATTGACAGATAGCGATAGATAAATAGAGACTCAGAAAGATAAATAAATAGAAAGATAGAGATATAGGCAGAGTCATACAAGAAAGAAGAAACATTGCCGTATATCAAAGTTATGAGAATAGAAAGAAGTAATGCTTAAAAAAAAACAGTGTCAGTGGTCTTCTATATCTCTGTATTATTATATAAAAATAACTTTGTCTAGGTGCCTGTGTCTGTGATGTAGTTTCCTGTGGACTGAAAAACGGCTGGGCCGATTTTTATAAAATTTCACACCAATGTACTTCATGTGGCTGGCAGTGTTTTAGATAAGTTTGTATCGGAATGTCTTCGATACGTATCGGTAATCGATAATCGAAACAAAACGATGAGCGGAAGAACATGCGATTTTTAGCAAAGTTAATACCTTACACAAACTAACATCAGAAGTGTATTGAGAAGTTTACGCTTGTGTGGTAATAAAATCAACGAAATCAACAGTAGGTTCTTTGATATAACAGGGGCGCGTTCAAAATGAATGCTTCCGTTTAGAGCACAATTGCGCCATGATTCTTGACTTTTTCATTTTAAACTTTCATTCAAGCTATTATATATAAACATGTTTTATAAAATCCACAGTTGTACTCTAGTGTGCAATGTAGACTACAATGTGTTGTTAAAATATGTTCCTGCCGGAAGAAATGTTTTGCTTTCTTACGATGCACTGCGATGGGCCCACAACTAGGACAGGCAATCAATCCATTTGATTGCAAAATGGGCGAATTCACCGATTTCGATGACGATAAAATATGGAAGTGAGACACATTCGTTGATCATCATTCAGTCGGATCTTCATTCTAGTATATATATATATATATATATATATATATATATATATATATATATATATATATGTATGTATGTATGTATATATATATATATGTATATATATATATCTAGCGCATATTTATGAAACATTTTTAATTTAAACAGACATTGTTGAAGAAAAAGAAGCTTCTGTTTTGTAATACTTTTTTTATTTTTTTTCAATTTTTGTATTATATTTATTATATTTTTTTATATATACGTCGAAGGTATCGATTTATGGTCCAAGAACACACACATACACACACACACACACATATATATAAATATATATATATATATATATATATATATATATATATATATATATATATATATATAAAGCTGAATGTCTGTGTGGGTGTGTGTATGGTCACGAATAGGCTCCTATATCGTTGACTATTTAAAAAAACTGATTGCATATAATGATAGAACATGTATCGTGACACAGGAATGGGTATGTTTGATCTGATAGAACGGTGGTTCATAAAATTGTGGGGTCTGCGTTCGCGCCTGGTCCACAAGTATGGAAATAAAAAATTTAAAAAAATTTAAAAACGTTTACAAGTGTTTTTGATATAGATGTACATAATAATACTTTGATAAGTATGTTTTAACTTAAATAGGGATGGTATAATAAAATTGTGCGGTCTGCGTTCGCGCCTGGCCTCCATAGAATGGAAATGGGCACAAAGTTTAATAAACACATTTCATATATTTCTGCGTAAGTATACTTTGAAATTATGTTTCAGTTTGAAAAAAATATGGTATAATAAAATCATTGGGTGTTCGCTCGCGCCTGACCTCCATAGAATGGAAATATGTCACAAAGTTTAACAAGTTTTTTCTAAGATATATCCACATGATATTATGATAAGTTTTTTTAAGTGTGAACAGGTACGGTATAATAAATGATGGGGTTTATCATATTTTGCTTTGGTTTTGATACCCTCAAATTCGAAGCTATCGCTTTCAAACCCTTCCTTTTCATAACCTATCATACTTTCATAAATCAGAGTCTATTTTCTGTAGGCGGTTTTTGAACCAAGTCAACGAGTGGTACTTTATCTAGTATATATATATATATATATATATATATATATATATATATATATATATATATATATATATATATATATATATATATAAGCAAATATTTATAGATACGAAACTGCTTCATGATTCATAAATAAGAAAAATAATCATGAAGCAGTTTCGTATCTATTAATATTTGCTTATATATATATATATATATATATATATATATATATATATATTTCTTATTTTTTTGAGCGAAAATTAAACGTAGAAATGTGAATATATTATCGAGTGATTGAAGGCCGAAATTATATTAAAAGTCGATTAAAAGTCGGAAAAAATCTACGTCGATTAAAAATCTGAATATTAAAATCAACGAATCCATGGCCAATATTGGCAAAGCCTGTCGTTTACACGATACGTTAGACATTTTGATTCGCGTTCCTCTTTTCTACTGAGATGTTGTTAATAGTAGGGTGCCGTGTTCTAATATAAGATGCTTCGCGAAGTTTAAACTTTTGAAAAATTGTTTTTTGGCGTCGTACAATTTTTGTATTATCAACAAGGATTTGCCTAACATGTGACAGTTGCCTTTCTTTTACTGCCCTCCCATCCTCCCTCGACCTGACCCGCTGGAATAGGTCGTTTAGTAAAATGTCGAAAACAGTACAAACATGATCTCCCACAACACGAAAGCGAGCCTGATCGCCACCATTTGCCGAGTATTCGCCGAGCTCCCTCCGGATCTTGTGAAAAAAGGAACACTCCAAGTTTCGAACCCATACCGAAGCGGTAATTGAAACTGTAGGCGATTACATTGAATAAATGTAAGGTGTACCATATGATCAAGTTACAAAAATTGATTTCTTGAATAAAAAGTTTTTTAAAAACGTTGTATTGTTTTTTAGGGAGATATTTTATCCTTCTATCTTGTACGTTCTTTTATTAAATGCTGGTATATGGTGTTGGTGCTGTTTCAATGCTTTGTTAGTCAACGGGACAATGTTGTCGTTGTATGTCCAATACATGCATTATTTTATATTTTTGTGGGGTGGGGCGTTATATTCTCTTAGCGGGCATTTTCACTTATACGAGGGGCGAGCAATAAGTAATGCCTCTGGCCCACTTTCTTTGGTAACATCTAGCTGAAATTGTGCATGTGCAATGATTTATATCTCTACAGGTTAGATGGCAAATTACAGCTCTGAACTAATTGTGGTTTCTGTTTTACAGGTTTTTGAACTGAGACAGATGGAGCCTGTTGAATGTCGAGCAGTGATCCAGGTTTGGTATTTGAAAGGACGCACACCGCAGGAGACTTTTGATGAAATGAAAGAAACTTATGGTGATAATGGCCCATCATATGCCCTTGTAAAACGCTGGCATCGTGAATTAAAACATGACCGGAAGTCTGAGGAAACAGCTCCCAGACCTGGTCGCTCCCCTTCTGCCATTGATGAGGCATCTGTCCGTCAAATTGAGGCTGCCATTTTGGAAGATCGGCGCATTACTATTCGCCAAATAGCACAAGATGTCAAGATTAGTACAGGTCTGTGGAAACTATCATTCATGACCATTTGCATATGCATAAGGTATGTGCCAGATGGATTCCCAGATTGGTCACACTATTCCAGAAGTGAGAACGCGTCGAGTGCTCGAGGATGAATTCGGAGATATGCCAAGAAGATGACTCAAAGTTTTTCAAAATACTGATTCCACAGGATGAAACCTGGGTCCATCACTATGACCTAGAGACCAACCCCCAGTCAATGCAGTGGAAGCACTTGAACTCACTACCTCCAAATAAGGCAAGGGAGCAGCTCTCCGCTGGCAAGGTCATGCTCACAGTCTTCTGGGACCAGGACGGAGTAGTGATTACATATTTCCTGGCAAAGTGCCACAATTACAGGAGTCTATGATGCTTCAATTTTGAGGAAATTAAGGGAAGCTATCAAAATCAAGAGGCGGGGCAAGATCAGCAAAAGTACCCTCCTCTTGCAGGACAACGCTCCGGTCCACATCTAGCATGTCGCCAGATCAGAAACACGGGCGTGTGGTTATGAAATCAACATCCATCCTCCCTACTCTCCTGACCTTGCACCCTTTGACTTTTACCTCTTCCCAGCCATGAAGATGTTTTTGAAAGGAAAGCATTTCCCAGTTGGTGCAGCCTTGATTTCTGAAGTCACGTCGTGGCTGGAGGATCAACCTGTGGTGTTCTACAAAAACGGTCTACAGAGCTGCATCAAACGATGGAAGAAATGTATAACTCTGGGTGGTTCATATGTAGAGAAAGACCAATAACTGTGCCAAGTTTTGTTGCTCTACTTCTATGGGAAGTTGGCCAGGGGCATTACTTTTTGCATTCCTTTTGTTCATAACATTGGTTTGCTCTCATGTAATATAGCTGGGGAGAAGTTGTTTTTGCTACGAGGTTTTTGGTTCTAAATTTTAATAGTAAATAAAATTTAATTCTACAGTTGCTATCAACAGGAGTTACGAATCTATGGACGATGCTTTTAATTGTCTCTTCTTCAACTTTAACATTTGGTTGCGTTTCGTTTTGGTAAAATATATTCATGTATTCATTATGGTACAGACTAATATTATTGTTGGCTGTTTTAGCGATTATAGCGTTAGTGTTATTTGTTCATCAACTATATAGTTGAGAACATTATTATTGAGGAGTACCTGCTTTATATTATTTTATTTCGATAAGTTATGCTTTTCTAGTGGATGAGATCAGTTTTGTGCGATTAAATATTTTTATTTTATTACAGCGTTGGACATTGCTCTTAAAGTCCAGGAGGCTGCAATTTATCCTGGTTGTGTTTTTTATACAGATGTGTTCACTGTATTATTCGAGTATCTATAAAACATCAAAGAATTGATGTTTTTGTTATTATTTAATTCTACTGTGAACTTAAGAATTCAGTTTTGTTTAAAGTGGTAGTTTGTATATTTGTTCATTATTTTCCGTTAAAATAATTAGCGTTCATATATAAAGGGTTTGATGTTATTTCTAACTATTTTATTCAATCAATGTGCTATGTAGAATTCCCTTAGGACCGGTCCCAGGAGTGATCTCATTGGAACTCCACCCATTTTAGTATATAGGTTAGAAATGAAGTAATCACTGCTTTAGTTTTTTTTTTGTTGTTTTTTGCTTTTGTTTTTCTTTTACTCGCCCAGGTATAATATCAAAGAACCGCTTGATGAGAAACGAATGACTCTACTAAATTCCTTGTGAAAATAGTTATGTTTTATTTCCTTTCGGGGTAATTAAGTTTCCTACTTCGTACATCAAGGGAAGTTGAATTGTAAAAATACCTAATTTCTTATTTAATAACAGGTCTTTAACACTTGCGTTTTTAAACGCCTGACTGTTGCAATTCTCTATCTACAGGATGGTCAAAAAGTCAGGTAACATTTTAAAGAAAAACGATATTAGCAATACACGTATATTTAAGTACCATACATTGACATATAAAATGAAACAAACATGAAATATGTTTATTTTGTTAATTGTCGTCCATTTCTCTCTATCAATCGCTGGAAGCGATTAACCACTGATTGTGTAACACGTGTAATCATGTCAGCTGATATCCGCGCAATCTCCTCTTCAATAAATAACTTTAAAGACGCTATTGTATCAGGCTTCTTGCCATAAACGCTATCCTTTACATAGCCCCAATGCCAGAAATCAGGAGGGGTAGTTTATATATTATACTCAAATATTTAAACAAATAATATTAAACGAATAGAGATTATAATGGATCATATTGTTTTTCTCCCTTTAACATGTTACCTGACTTGTTGACCACCCTGTATATTAGAATAATATTCGATTTATGATTAAGTATTATTGTCACTTCTGGTTATGGTCTTTCGGTTAACTCTTTCTTGCTTTGAAAAGGGTAAAATCCACTTGGAAATCTAGTGTGAGGTTATCTCTTCTCGTTTCTTTTTTAGCTTGTATTTTGATAGTAAAAGTGTTACTAGTTTTTCCTCACTCTATTTGTGCAACGTTGTCCGGGAACCAACACATGCTGTGTGCAGTTTCCTTCGCAAAACAAAGACAAGAATTAAAAAAAAATCTAACTCCCTATTTCTTTGTAACAACGGGATTTATTTCCTCATTATTACGGTCGTGACATTGCCCACGTAATTTCGAATGCTATTTCGTTCAATGCTCCACGTTTCTCACAAGCTCTTTAGGATTATCTCGCCCGGTGCACTACCAAATCGTTCTCTTTCTCTTTATATAATGTGTTTCTTTACCAATAACGCCATTTTACATGCATTTACATCCGCGCTATGGTAAATTTATAAGTGTATAGTATTATCCTAGCTAAGAAAAAAAAACCCATGTAATGATTTCTGAGAAAAGTCTACTCCTTCTAATAAAATTGAAAACATCTCTTTTTTGCCTAAGATCAAATGTAATATCAATCAACGAAGTATAATGTCAACAAATAGCTATCGAATCACTTGTGAATTAATAACATTTTCCATAGTGCATACTCATCCAACTAAAAATCTGACTAACCTTTATCCTTGTATCATTTTAGGCTTTGCTAAAACGTGATCCGTGAGTTTCAAACAATACTGTTGCTTAAAAGACATTTTAATTCCTAAATTAAAATTTTCTATAGAAAAGCGTATACTTATACTTAGAAATGTTCAGTTGAGTACAACATTAATACATATTAATTTATTTTAACATATTACTGAGAGTTGATCATTCAATATTATAAGCTTCACATTAAAAGCGAGCATAAATTAGAACAAATATATCGAAGATATTGTAAATAGTGGTGCTAATTTGATAAGACGGTGGGCCTCGTCTACCATGTTAGGAAACCACTCACACTAGACATTATCTTCTATTCCTACGAAAGAATCATAGTCTATTCAGGGAACATAATTGGATCTATCACTGGTATTTTACTCTTTCAAACTGTCGCGAATCGAATAATTCCACTACAAACCAATCACCAGGCTCTGTTCCATTGACGTAATAATACATTTCCATGGCTGTTTTCATGGAATGGCGTCTCACAAACCAGTAACCTTTGTATCCCCATTGAGATAAATACGCTTGCCTAACCCAAAAAGCATCGTAGGCGTTGGCAAGCTTTCTACTATCACAGTGTCTTTCCTTGGACAACTGGACTTTGAAATTAACCTTTACTTTTTTGCTCCCTGGCTGTACTTACAAGCAAAAATTGTAACGCAATGCGACCCGACACCATGCTGCTAAACACTTTACACATTGCTATTATAGGTATGGCCATACATAGTAGCCCTTACGTCAAAGCATCACGTTTTTTTCTTAAATGAATAAGTGTAAGAGTATTCATGTAGAGGTAAAATTAATGGTTCCTTGATAAGACAGCAGTTTTTTAATATCCGTGCATCTAGTCATTTTTGGCGGACTTTTATCCCATCTTTATATTGCTGTTGTTTGAACATCTTCAGGTGCAATGCATACAGACGTTAGGTCTTTTACGGTTCTAGATGAACATTGTCTGAAGATAGCGGTTTCAAACTTACTCAAACCAAACCAGAGGATTAGTTGACTAAAAATGTGATGAGATTAAAACAACTGTAAAAGAGAGTAATTACTGGGGATACAGTAAACAGATTCAGCAGTCCTATCCTGTCGCGGTTCACCACTTGGAGAAAGCCAGAGGATGAGTTGGCCGAAACCTGGTGAAAAAACAACAACTATGAATATGAGGATAACAGCCTGCATAAAAGTATTAAACACACAAAATTATGAAGCATCATATCAAAGTATTCCAAAAAAAAATTATAATATATTATATAATACATAAAACAAATTTATATGGCCACCAGTTACTAAATACTAATACAGTATTCTAATAATAGAGTGTGCGTTTGGATTCTTAATCCAGCAGTGGGATGTGATGTGTTTGTGTGTTTGTTATAAGTTAGTGTTAAGTGCATGCGTGCAGGCCTTCTCGATTCCAGCTAACACCACTGGCTAACTTCACGGTGAAAAGGGGGCAGCTATGCATGTCTTCCCTGCCAGTACATAGCCTCTCCATAATCAAGACGCCTACAGTGCCTCCACGTTGGCACAACACGGTAACTGGATGCCTTGCGGCCCCAGACTAAACTTGTAGGAGATCTCGGAGTAGTAGGGGACCCCAGAGGCAGTGCCTTATGGCCCACCGATATGTGGACACGCCCTGTTACACTACTAACTCCTACCCACTGTCTTATGGGTGCCCTTGGTTGGACGAAGACTAGGGAAACCAAATACAAAATCAAACACTATTTCCTATTGGGCCTTATAACAGAAAAAGGCTAAGAGATGGGGAATCTTAGTTCAAATCCTGCTGCTGCCTTGCAGTTTTCCTTAAAAGGCTATAGAACCTTATCCAGAAAAAGAAGGCGTAGTAGCGGACACGATAGGGCGACTGTTTACCTCGTTTAGATTACTTGTTGCGAGTTTGTCTTTGCCTTATCGTTATATTCATTGCAAGTGCTCGCCTGAGCTCCAATCTATGCCCCCCTCGGCAAACTTTCACGAGAAACACCCGTCTAGCAGAAAACACTATGAATAATTTCCCCCACTCCTTATCAGTGTCTAAACCGAAACGTAGATTCCATAAGCAAAGTTTTTTTCTTAGAACTGCACGCCTATAGAATTGTCTTCCGTTTTTCTTCTTTCCAGGTGACTACAATGTGGTCGTCTTCAAGTCTAACGTAAACAAGTTTTTGATGAGCACTTCCATATAAGTTAACAAATTTACCGAATTTCCATTACTAACGATTACTATATTGTTCAATTTCTAATGTACACTTTTTAACCCTTATCCTCGAGTGGAATCTTGGCCTACATAAGTGGTGATGCCAATGTAAAAAGAACAGTAATTTTATTTTCAACAAGGTATACAAGTTAAGAACGTAAACTAATCCTCAGTTTATGAGGTTTCAAAAATGGCTCTTATTCTTACAAGAAAATAGATTGCATAATAATATTTACAGGAAAGCTATAATGTTGCTATTTAGCATATGAATTGAAAACTTTTAGATATAAGAGTAGTAATATTTGTAGAAACGTGTATAATAATGAAGAATTGTATACGTTATAAGGATATTTGAAATGAAGTTAAAAAATGTAAAATATAAAGAAACCATATATTTGTTTTATGTAGAAATGAAAGCGAAACTGTCCACTATCATCTGTAATCAAACCAGTGGTTGATCAGTAAACATGAGCAAATGTCACATGCGAAAATGGATTATTAATATTGCGGTAAATATGGTTTCAAAGGAAAACCTTCTAAGTGAAAAAGTTACTGTTACCGTAAAAACGACAGAAAAAAATAAAAATTTCTATACTTATATCGAGTGAAAAATGTAAAATCTCTTTAAAAACTTGTATCCTTTGTCGAAGAATATATTGCTGTCAAGTCGAATTTACATAGTTTAAATTGCGTTTCTTATATATATATATATATATATATATATATATATATATATATATATATATATATATATATATATATACACGTTGCGCAGGTGTTTGGAGGTGTGTGTTGAGCAAAAAATAAAAAAAATAAGAGGGGAATGCCTTTCGAAAATATCGGCGAAAAAGTGGCCCCATCTTGAAGGAAAGTGGCAGTTGAGAGTGAAGGAATGTATGCTTTTACCTAATTTTTTTAGATATTTGTCGTCCGAACGGTCGAAATTCAAAACGATACTAGTCTTGTGAAGATCCGTCGCCTCTGCCAGAAGTTTTGGGCAAACATACATGGATACATACATACATACATGCATACATACATGCATACATACATGCATACATACATGATGATGATTTCAGCGTCTCGTCAGACGAGTTTCACTCCCTCAGACATTTAAAATCCATGAGCCAAAATGCCTGAGGGAGTATCTATACAAATATGATGTTACAGAGTCTTAGCTTTGTACGACAGCTAAGTCTCTCTCTCGGTTCAAAATGTTGAGATCCAGCAACAAGCAAGAGCAAGATAGCCAGCAACAAATTAAACTGCAGACCAGCTTAATGCGGGGAATGGTCTTCCGCTTTATGGTTTTTTAAATCAGAGATTTGCTTCTCCTAGAAAGGTTGCCTTCACCACGGCTTACGGGAGCCCTCTCCACCCCACATACACACACACAAATATACACGGTGCTAGTTGGCCGTTGACCCAGAAAAAGAGTTCATTCGCCCTTTGGAAGGTGTTCTTTTAACCCTTCAGGGAGACTAGCCGCCCTCCCTACCAAACAAGTCTGGTGGGGCAACCAGTTAGTCGCCGGTGACCCGACCATGAGGCAGGTAGTACTGGATTACATGGTACCAGTAGCACATGACATGCCCTGACATTACATACATACATACTTACTTACATACATTTAAACAGGCAGATAAAAGTTATGTTATAGATGCTCTATCTTAAATATTTAGCTTTTTCAACTGGTTGGAATATATTCTTGTAAATATTAGTAGTATTACTAATACTCGCTTAATGTTAAAAGAGTTATACGGTTTGTAAACTTGAATTTTTAATATATATATATGCGTGTGTGTGTGTGTGTGTGTTGTGTGTGTATAATTTCTTACGAGGTAGTCATCACTTATCAATGCCTGAAGGTCGCTCGAGGATAACGATTAATGCATGTAAGATTGTAGTTTAGTAATCATTAATGGTGTAGATTGTGTAGAATTCTGTATATTTAATAAGACGGTTAAACAAAAACTTGCTTACATTGTAATCGGTAGGGAAGTAGGCTAATGAAACAGTTTTTCCATATGCGGGTAATTTTAGAAATAAGTGGTGTTAATGGAAGCTGCTTTTAAGTTTAAGCTCAGATAGAGAGTAAGAAAATTTGTTGATAGTGATTATTTTTTTTTAAATTCAATTTTCACCAGGCACGGTGCCACTTTGAAGCAGGGGGCTACTATTAGGGAATTAATTAGCGGGGTCATTATGAAGGGAGAAGAGTAGAAAGATGTTTGTTAAATTTACACTTGAACTTCTGCATATCATTGCAGTTGGGAAAGCAGAATCCCGGAATGGAGTTCCAAAGACCCGCAGTTCTGGGGAAGAAACTATTGGAGTAAAAGACTTTCTTGCACCTAGGGATCTCCACTGTAAAGGGATGAGACTTAGTAGCTTGTCGGGTTTGTCGGGGGTAGTTACGTCGGGGAGGTACAAGTGTTTGCAGTTCGTCAGAGCATTCACCATTAAAGTATTTGTAGAACAGGCAGAGGGATGCAACATCTCGTCGATGGGACAGAGGTGGAAGCCTTGATGACAGTTCAGGACCTATCAGGTTGGCGACTCTTTTTTGAACCCTATCCAGGAGCGAGAAACAAGCAGCAGATGCACCAGCCCAGATGTGACAACAGTACTCCATACATGGGCGAATGGTTGCCTTATAGAGGTATAGGATACTGGCAGGCGTAAGTAGTTTTCTAGCACGGTAGAGGGAGCCAACCTTCCTTGAAGCAGCCTTGGCAATGCTCTCAATGTATCTATTCCAGTTCATATTCCCTGTAAACGTTAGGCCGAGGAGTTTAAAAGAAGTACTTTCAGGCAATGTGTTCTTGGCCATTGCTATTCGTGGTAGAGAAGGTTTCTTGTAGTTATTGAAGGAAACAAGCTTAGTCTTAGCAGCATTGAATGTGATCGTACATTTTTGTCCCCATTCCACTACGGATTGGAGGTCATACTGTAGTGTTTCTGCCATTTTCCTAGATATGTGTTCATTTGTTTTCCCCTCATATCTGTTATAGAGAGTGGTGTCATCGGCAAATATACCCATCTCCGAAACAATTTTATCAGGGAGGTCGTTTATGAATATCAGGAATAATAGAGGTCCAAGGATAGACCCCTGAGCTACTCCCGCATTTATGTCATATTGTTTGGATGTATGTCCGTCGAGGACAACTTTGATTTTTCTATTACTTAAGAAGGATTTAATTACGTTATGAATTCTTCCAGTGATTCCATATGATCTAATTTTCCTTAGAAGACCATCGTGCCACACCCTGTCAAAAGCCTTAGATATATCAAGGGCCACCGCTCTACCCTCCCCTGTTTTATCCAATGAACGGTATATACGTTCAGAAACTACAGTTAGGATATCTGCTGTTGAACGGGCTTGCCTGAATCCATATTGTTTGTCAGTCAGGAGTTTAGCAGCTGTTAGGTGCTAGACTAGGGCTTGATTAACTAAGGACTCAAATATTTTGGCGAAAAGCGGGAGGAGGCTAATGGGGCGATAATTTAGTGGGTCAGTTCTTTCACCAGAATTCTTGAAGACTGGTACCACAGAGGCGGTTTTCCAGCAGTCGGGAAAACAAGATTCATTAAGGCATTTATTGTAAAGTTTGGACAGAACTGGAGCAACCTCGGCAGAGCATTTTTTTAATAGCACAGCCGGGATGAGATCTGGTCCACATGCTTTTGAGGTGTCTAGGTTTTTTATAATAGCATGTACCTGAGAAGGGGTGATTTTCAAATCGTCAAGTGTGGCGTCTGTTCGCAGAGGAAAATCAGGGAGTGAGTGGTGTACCGAGTTCAGTGTGGAGTTTGAGGCAAACCGACTGGCAAGCAGATTAGCCTTGTCAGTTGCCGTGCAAGCAACCTCATGAGTGTTTGTTTGTGGGGGAATAATTGACTGTCCATTATTAACTACGCTGTTGTAGATTTTCCAAAAACCCGGGGTTCCTAATTTATGTGCTTCGATGCGCTTTCTGGTGGTTTCAGAGTAATCTGTCTTAGCTGTGTCTATCACTCTCTTACAATTAGTTCTAGCTTCTATAAACTTCTGTTTATTTGAGCTGGACTTATGTCGGTTGAATCTGCGGAACGCATGCTGCCTTTGACAAATAGTAGCTGCACAAGCAGAAGTAAACCATTGGGGGGGAGTGGGGCTTGCTATAGTATTTCCGTTCGGGAACATGTGCTTCAATAGCAGTTTGGAACCATTCAGTGGTCTCATTTGCACACTGTTCCGCTGGAAGAGTAAAGATATTTTGCCATGGGGCATCTCTGATGAGCTCCCTGATGGCTTCCCAATCAGCCTTTTTGTAATACCTCGTTGTTTTGAGTAGTGGGTCTTCAGTTTTAGGGCGAGAATTTAGGCTGATTTCTACCATTATCACAGCGTGATCAGCATTCCTGAGTGGGCTGTGGGCATTTGTTGTACAGTCATTGGGAACCGTTGTCAGAAAGAGATCTAGAAGTGAGGCATGTTGATCGTGCTGGTCTGGGAAACGTGTCGGAAATGTAACCAATTGAGATAGGGAATGAGATATAGAGAAGCTATGTGTTGCGCTACCAGCTACGTCTGTGTGATTTGAGAATCCTAGCCAGTTACTGTGGTGGACATTGAAGTCACCAAATACATGTATTTGTGCGCTAGTATCGAGGGAGAGTGCTATATCTATGCTGTCTGAGACTTTGTTTATTAGGGTACAGTCTTGGTTTGAGGGAGAGCGGTAGAGAAAATACAAGTAGCTAATATTGTGTTGCATATTTAGTCTGAAGCACATAAAGGCCTGGCCCTCTGATTCTAGTGTTATTTCTCTAGTTAGGGGGAGGGTGTTTCGAATATAGACTCCAAGTCCATGCATATGTCTGTCCGAGTCCTTACGGTAGAGTGGGAGATAACCAGGCATGTTAAAGTGGTTAGAGGGAATGGAGGAGTGAAGGTTAGTTTCACTTAATGCTAAGATATCCGGGGTGTTTACAAGGGAAATGACTCAACATCATCTAAGTTAGTTCTAAGCCCGCGGATATTAGTAAATGCAAGCCTCAAGGGAGGAGGCAGGTTGGTTTTCTTTGAGTTTGGTCCTGGTTTAAACGTAACTTTTGCTGAGCTGTCATTTCATTTTATTTTATTTAAAAGTTTCAGTTAGGGTGGATGAGTGGGGGGGTGCTGGACAAGTAGTTGTGCAGAATACCAGACATGCAATACAAGTAGACCATCAGCTGTCCTCACCCACAGGATTGTGGCCTCGGGAAAGCCCACCGGGGATGAGTGCAGGGTCCCTTTCCATGCGCGACATGGCACTACAAACATCCCGATATTTTACAACTGCTGATGGAGCAGCCGCTCTAAGCGCTACCAAAGAGTTATGGTTCCTACACTATCAGTCGGAAACAGCAGCCAGGAACTGTCAATCCGGTACCCTCAATCCATTAGGCAAAGCCAGCCCAGTCCAACTGCACCGACATATATGAAGCACCCCACTGTGTCCAGTTTAGGGGGATGGGATGTGGCGGGAGTGGGGAAAAGCGGCGTTCATTGCCCTAGTCAGGAAACAAGGTCAACCACTGGGTGATTCAGACGAGTCCCTGTGATAGTACCTCTACGCCTGGCCAATAGGCAAAGAAGGAGTATGAAAGCCGGGCGATAGACAGAGTCTATCTCCTCCTTAAGCAGTTTAGGTTTGCCAACCGGTGATTTGTTTGAGTCACCAGCTCTAGGAAGGTTGTCGTCCAGGACTGAAGAGACCTCCCTCCCCTAGGTTTAGTTTCAGAGTTTTCCTTCTCCTAGACGGATTACCTGGGAAGACCTACGGGTCCATCAGCTCCGAGGGGGTTCGCCCCGCGCCTGGGTCCTAATCCAGGTATTTCTGCGACCCCGCATAGGTAGTTAATATTTATTGGTTATTTAGGTTAATATCTCCTGGAAAAATCGGGCATTTAGGTTAGCTTCTACAGGAGATTTTCACTCCTCAAGCGTGGTTAAAAAGGGCATTATAATGCTGTCCATTTTCATTTTTACTGGGAGAGGGTATAGGTAAAAATTCATGCAGTGGAAGCAGCTAAATTTTCTACAGTATTGGATCGAGAGAGACGAGTTAATCTATGGTTAGATATAGTTTTGTAAGTTTAGCAATGTATGATTAGATATGGTTTAGTAGGTTTAGGAATGTATGGTTAGATATGGTTTAGTAGGTTTAGGATTAGGATAAAGTGTTAGAGTATGATCTACTTGCTATTAGAAATTCTGATTGGGTGCCCAAACCGGACATTTAGTAAGACTGAAAGATAAGATATGCTCAGTATAGATACAAGAGAACATTTGATATGGAGTACAGTTATACCTGATAGATATAGGTTATTGCATATTCTGTAAGTATTGTTAAAGTATAGATGGATGGATAAGTAGTATTGTATACGAATGCATGGAATTTTAGACAATTTGAGTAAGTTGCCTTTAGACTACAACGAAGGAGAATGACTTCGCCTTTCTCCTAATATCCGGAAGTTTTTATTTCAATGAGTACCGGTTTAGTTTGTGTAATAATTATTGCAATACTATCTCTTAATAAAGAGATATTAATGGTTACTGTTCATTATAGATTACTTTAAGTCAATGTATTGGACTATGGCTAGTAAGTATTTACTTAGAAGCTTGGTTATGGGTTGGGAGTTATAATCAGGAGCATGCCTAGGAAATTTTAGGTGTTAATGGGTATCGATTTACGAG
The DNA here is from genome assembly GCF_053919585.1 of Euprymna scolopes. NCBI lineage: Eukaryota > Metazoa > Mollusca > Cephalopoda > Sepiida > Sepiolidae > Euprymna > Euprymna scolopes. The sequence continues at coordinate 106,238,046 of NC_136486.1, read as the reverse complement.
TTTGTTAGGGTCAAGGGCGGAGGGCAAGGACCCCTCTAAGTTACGTGAGACGGATTAGGTTTAGTGGCAACTTAGGAAATAGAGCAGTTTTGTTTTGTTAGTGATCAGGAGAAAGAGAATTTACGTAAAAATAATAAGGTTTGTCATGCAAAACAGACAAGGCAGTCATCTTTGAGGTAAAGTATCTATAGGAGGTACTTAGTATACAAGCAGCAGTATTTTGCTATTTTGAGAGGAAATTTTAGGTACAATAGTTTCATGGCTTATTGCACAAGTCCGTAGTCAAGGTGAGGGACGATGTACTTCTAATATTGAAACTGGGTTTATCTAATTTTAAAAGTAGTTGACTAGAGTGTTATTAGGTGTTCTACTTTGCTTAGGGATAGAATGAAGATTTAAGGTAATATTCAGGGCGATATAAGCAATTCCATGAGGATTAAATATATGATCACTGGATGTTGAACTGCTCAGGAGGATTCTTGTATCAATTAAGAAGGATGTCTTGGTGATATAAGATTTGAGAAACTAAGAGTCTGGGGATACAGAGAGTTTTGAGCTGATGAGGATTCAGTATAGGCGATTGTATATAGGTAGCAAAGGTGGTTTAGTTTAGTACGCACGTATTGTACATATTAAGTATACTGCTTCAGTTCTATCCTCTAACACAAAGGAAAATCCGTTTGTATTTCGGTTTGCAATTTTGTCAAGAGAGGAAATTTAAAAACAGCTTATCTAATTGTTGATGATATCAGTTTATAGACAATAGCACAGACTGATAAATTGTTGTGTAAGGCATAAGAGCCCTTCATCTTTAGATGAGATGATGGATCAAGAGCATAAGTTCGGAGCAGGGATCCGGAAAGGAAATGGCAGTGTACAAGGAAGGGGGGTCACTGATGTCTTATTAACATTTTATTTTTTTCTTAAAAAAAAATTGCCTTTCGATGGCTGATTATATTAAGTATCGTACTTAAATAAAGTTTTCATGTCCTCTAAATAAATTAGCCTAATTTCTTTTTTTTACCGAGTTTGTCTTTACTATAGCATTGACTTATTAATTAAGTGAGATGGCATTGTAAACTGCGAAATGGTCTATTTAAGAAAGAAAAGTTATCGGTTACAATATGCCTGGAAATGGAAAGAATATTAGCTGTAAATTATATGCGAAACAGTTAGGAATTTTACTTAGCTTTGGGTTTTTTTCTTGGATACTCGAGGCTAAGAAGCATGGTGGTCGTTTCTCTTGGCCCCGTACGGTCAAATGACACTTGTGGTACCAAGATGCTATCTATTTAGTAGGGGGTCGGTGTGTGCTGATTTAGAGGGAGTGGGGTTACTTAGTGAAAAGTTTTCCATTTGGCGGCGCGACATATTTCTTTGCATGCGTATCCTTTTTAGAGGTATTAATGTTAACAATTGAATACGCATTTAAAACAAATATGATGGAAATAAAATATTAACAGATATAACGTAAAAATAATAGCATATATAACGTACAAGGTGAAAAGCAGAAAAACTGAAAAGGATATGTGCAGTTGATAGGTACAGCTTCGGGAAAGAATTTAAGTCATATTCACCGTAAGGATTCGTTGAAATAAGTTTTAACCGTCGTGAAGGAAAACCACCAATAAATTGAGAATCGTAGAGTTTTAGGTTTAATTCAATAAATCTAATTATTTATGTTTTTTTTTTAATATATGCAATATTTGAACATGCAATAAGTCTGGATTTATAACACGGTGGAAATGATTTTGAAATAAAGTTTTCATGTCCTCTAAATAAATTAACCTAATTTCTTTTTTTTTTACCGAGTTTGTCTTTACTATAGCATTGACTTATTAATTAAGTGAGATGGCATTGTAAACTGCGAAATGGTCTATTTAAGTGGAGAAAAGTTATCGGTTACAATATGCCTGGAAATGGAAAGAATATTAGCTATAAATTATATTATAGCTAGTCGAGTGTTTTTGTGAAAGTTTGTCAAATTAGAAAAATATTCGTCACTGCCGAGAAAATCATTTTTCTAGAATAGAAAAGCTTGAACTAATTTTATGTCCTTTTACGAATATTTAAAATAAAGATGCCGATTAAACTAATTTTAGTATCGGTATTAAAACCCATTAAACTCTAATATATAACATGGATTTGCAAACGAGAACCATTATTTATATATACATGTATTTCTAAAGAGTAAGTGTAGTGGAGAGAAGAGAAAAAGAAATAGATATAGAGGAGGAGATGCAGTCGTCAAGATGTAGTAACAAATAACTTACTTTCTAAAATATATCGTGCGTATGCATTATAAAGTGACTGTCCAATTTTGCATAGAATAAAATGAAGTACGCAAGACTATAAGGCAAAAGATAATGCAACGTCGCTATTCATGCCCTACAATAATATCTTTCTACTGAAGTATTTGCTAAGATGCATTATATGCATATATATGCACAGACACACACACACACACACACACACACACACATATATATATATATATATATATATATATTTACAAATTTAAAATTTTTTCAAGCTTACAACTTGAACAATTCCGTAAACTTAAAGTAAATATTAATACTAATATTTATAAGACAATCCCAACCAGATAAAACGCCTAGTATTCGCGATAAACTTTGTTTATTAGACTTTATAACAACTCATTATTCGACAAGTAATGCAAGTTTAAAGTCTCAAATTTTTGTATTTCATGGAGTGCCGAAGAATGGCTCTAATCCTCGGAGAAGATTAGTTAGCAAAATAATATATACACACAAGCAAAATTGTTGCGGTTTATAACATAAATTAGAAACTAGAAGCTATGAGAAGTCGAGTAATAAAAAGTTGGAAATTCTAATTTACAAAATGATATTAAATTCCTTTTATCTATATACATATATATATATATTAGTATATATATATACACATATAAATATATATGTGTGTATATGTGTGTGTTTGTGTGCCTGTCTGTCTGTCTGTCTAGTAACGCCGTCTTTCTGTTTACGGAAAAGTCTCTATCAAAATTATTCTTCAACTTTTGACTTATGGATTTTAAACTTGATATTTATGGTATTGGGATCTATGGAACGACTTAGATTTTTATTTAAGATAGAGAAACTGCTGCTTAGAGTCCAAATTGTAAGAATTGGACTTAACAGGCGTAATTCGATTCCAAGTGCATGCTCAAATGTACATTTGCACGCTTAAATGTGATAAGTTTTTAGATTTTATGTCCATCTTGAGATGGTTATGAATAAACCTAGGTTTTTAGGTTTTTATGCTCGCCGGCATGATTTTTGTCCACCAAAATGAAAAATTAATTTAATTAAGACCCTTACACATAGAGTCCTAATGCGTGGTTCTAAAATATTATCTGGACAGCTAATGCTTTGGGTCTATATTCACTCTAATTGAACGTAAGTTATTTTTTTTATCAAACCTATGAATTCACTATTATATATTGAGTACAATGTAATAATCGTTAAATAATTCGCTGTATAATGATAAAAACGAAATCCGCATTAATTGAAATATTATATTTAAGCATATTTTAAAACCTAATTACGCTGTGCAGTCTTCTAATATATATATATATATATATATATATATATATATATATATATATATATATAGTTAAATATATATATATAAGAAAAGTCTATATTCCAAATTTTATGATGTTGACCTTTTTACAAAAATATATATATATATATATATATATATATGATGAAAATAATGGAAATGGTATTCCGACAAGATAGAGAAATAAAAAGGAACAAACCGTATTATGTGTTCATCAACGTTTCGTCTTTATTTTGAGACTTCCTCTGGATGAATGAGATTAAGAAACAAAAAATACCAGTACAAAATATGTATTTCGTGAAACATTTTAAAATATTTTGTACTGGTATTTTTGTTTCTTAATTTCATTCATCCAGAGGAAGTCTCGAAATAAACATGAAACGTTTGTTCCTTTTTATTTCTCTCTGTCTCTCTGTCTCTCTCTGTCTCTATTTCTCTCTCTCTATATATATATATAATATATATATATTATATATATATACATATATATATATATATATATATATATATATATATATATATGAGGACAAAATTTAATAATAGCTTTACAGAGACCGAATTTCGTAGTTATTATGTATTTAAAAATAACAAGTGGAAGGCTGGCTGAATAGTACTGAACTACGCTGAACGAAGCTAAGATCAAAATTAATAACGATTTAGAAACCAATATGTATGATATGGATATATTATAATGCTAAAAACAGGGAAAGAATCAGATAGAAACGGCATAAAATTTTATGAGAGGTTCCCTTTTATAGCAAACGGAGAGCGTCTCTAGGATTTAACACAGTAGTTCTTATATATTCAAATGCAAAGGAAAGTATAACCTGCATAAAACGCAGAACAATTCGACACTGAAGTTGAAAGCAAAGACACGGTTATTCAAGAGCTCACAAATAGCCGCATTATCGGTATTATTCAAAACATGTGCATAATGTTCATATCGAATCTAGGATGGGGTGTGTTGTGTGGTACGGGAATCCACATTTGTGATGTGAGCCCAACGTAGTGCATTCCACAACTACATTTAAATAAATAAACTATAGAATCATTATAATAGAAGGTGAAGACATCTTTTCAGACAGAAAAGAGCATACTTGTGGTAAAATGGACACTAAACTCGACACAAAATAAGAGTGTTGATCTCCCATCTCATCTCTGTCATCTTTCAGGACGCTTCTGCCAGTGAAATTTTGTTTGGCAAATCGGTCATGTTACTTAGCCAATGTGACCAAAGGTAAACAGGACATCTATCTACCGAAGTTTCTGTATTGTAAAAATAGTTTTAGAGAAGGTTTTACGATATACAAAGAATAATTATCGTAACACAGGGTGTTAGTGATAAAGTTTACATCATCATCCAGATAATATTTTAGAACCACGCATTAGGACCCTATGTGTAAGGGTCTTAATTAAATTAATTTTTCATTTTGGTGGACAAAAATCATGCCGGCGAGCATAAAAACCTAAAAACCTAGGTTTATGGTAAATCGAACTGAAAAATTCTTTTAAAAACGTCTTTGAAACAAGTTCAAATAAAAATAGAAGACCGAACTTAACCTCTTTGTCCACCGTACACCTTAGAACTGGATGAATATTGTTGAGGACCGTAAAAAAGCTACTGGTTTCGTATCATTATCGAACAAACGAAAATTATCGTCAACATAACGAAAGATAAGGTTCATTTTTGGGAACCAGATAGTAAACCCTGTCCATGAAAACCCACAAAATAATTTGCCAAAGCTGGTCCCAAGAAAAGAACCTGGCCAAACCATCATGTTGTTTACACATTGTAACTAATTTCGACTGGCGTATTAACGAATTTCATTAATTCAATGAAGATATCTCCCGGAATTTGGGTAGTCGCTAGATGACTGTGATATAAGGTATCAGCACGTATATTAGTAGTCTCCAAAAGTGGGGCATAAGTACATTAACTATAAATATCAAAAGAACATAGACATTTGTCAAAGAAATTACAATTCTGCATAAAGGTTGCAAAAGGAAATGAATCTTTAATGCAAAACGATATATAATGTTCCAAAACGAAAACGTACCTTATTGATTGTTATTGATAGGTCTTAATGGTAAACCATCCTTATAAGCTTTATATTTACCATAGAGACGATGGCAAATGGAACCCGAAGATATGATCAATTTTGAAATGGTAGATTGCAGGAATCCACTTTTTACTTATTTGACTAGGTGTTTACCTTCGCTAACCTTGGCTAGCTAAAATTAATGGCCGATTTGCCAAAGAAATTTCACTGGCTGTTTAACAGTGCTATTTTTCGTCGAGTAATTGTGCTGTTTATTCTACAAGGCCTATGCTGACTTATATCCGAAAACATTCTCCCCCCCCCCACATTAAATTTAATCGTAGCTATTTAGATGCACTTCAGTCTGAAAAGTGCAATGTACTTGATGTTAAGCTAACCTGTTTGGCGTGGTATCATAGAAAACGTATAATATCGAATCCATTGGAATGATTTGATAATATTTCCACTGGGAATAAGTTGGATCATAATTTAAAAAGTGCATACACTGAAGAAAAAGTCATAAACTCATCAATTTTTACCCTGGTGTAATAGAGATAATAAAGATCCCCTGAAACACGTGCACGTGTGATGAAATATTTTAGGTGATAAGATTTGCAGGATGAGAACAAAATAGTTTATATGGCATGGAGTTTGTATATTTATAAGTATATAGCTATATTTGACATAATATTCACTTAATTTTACTATTTAATCTTACCTTGGATATAGATATAGTATTAAGCAATCAAATCTGAATGATGGAATCGCCTCGATATATAGCAATATTTCTAAGTTTTCAGATGTAATTTTCCTTATCTCTATACGTAATAAGATGAAATTAACTATATGTACATTTTCATGCCTATAAAACACAATTATACAAATAGAAACACAGGAGTCACACATTAATCCAAAAGGAACACGCAATCTATTAATATCTGATGCATTTTTGGTTATTATTAATCGATTTAATGCAATATAATCTCTACGATAAATCCGAGGAGACTCGCACTTAAAACTATTCATACTTAAAGATGGTAGCAAGATAATTTCTCACTCAATGGTATGTTCTCCTCCTACACCAGTTTACACTGCTAAGAAGTATTTCATGAGGTTCAATTATTACACACGTCCTTGATTATTTCATTTTATTATTCTTTTTCTGCAAGTAATCTAATAATTATTTCGTAAGTAAATACCGAAACTACCTTAACTAACGTGGCGTCCTCGAAAACCCCGTCACAGAAAAATGTTCGGATAACAAAAACATCGAACTAAGCCTAAAGTAATGTATAACATCATTTCATTCGCTTCGATAAAAACATGATTCGTATATTCCAAGAAGCGATAAACATTGTTCTTTTATTGTCGCACATTAAAGGCAAAGCAACACACAGACAAAGTTCATTAAAGCACATTCTCTTAGACATTGTGTTTCTCTTTCCATCGGAAAAAAAAACAAAACAAATACAGACGTAATTTCATTTTTGCAAATTATATTTTAAAACTTTTCTATCAAAAAATGAGATTTGTGATCTTATTTTCACAAATCGAACAGAAATAATCGATTCGATAAAAACACTTTTTTATCATCAAAAACAAAACAATGAAAGTAACGTTTTATTCGTACAACGCGGACAAACCGAACACAGACGTTATTTGACTTTTATCCATTAGTATTTGAAACGTTTCGGTCATATCGCAACACTAAATAAACGCCTATTAATTCTTTTTAATCACGTGACGGATTTCGTTTCGAATTTATTTGTATTCTGGTTCAGATGCTGTCAAATTAACCCTTTTTTAGTTTTTTGTTTTTCTTCTAAATAAAACTACACTAGAATTATGGTTAGTATGTAGTTATGTGTATGAAAACCATTTAGATTCCGATTTAATAGGAGTAAATCTTTTCGATTATTGCTTTCATCTAAGTATAACTACACAAAATTTACGGTTAGTATGCAGATAGATATTTACGAAATATATTTCGTTTCATAAACTGTATAAGTATCCACTTTCGATTATCGATGTTCTTCTTAATATGACCCCACTAAAATTAAGATTTGTATACATTGAGTTTTAAAATACCATTCTGTTTCATGTCCTTTAGAAGTAACTCCTCCATGTTTAATATAATTTAAATTTAATAATGTTTAGTCTTAGTTTAGACGAGTATTACAGAACACGGGCCGTGCAACTTTTTTATTATTACTATTATTACTCTTTTCATGACATAAAGGTTCAAATACAGATTGCACTTAAGGGAACAGCGAGAATACTAAAAAGAGCTCTCGGTTGGTTCTAATAAAAAAGCGGGGCAATGTTGGCAGCTGGTTTGGCTGCCCCATACCCGGCATTACAATCTTCAAAGGAAGAAAAATAAAAAATTAAAAAAAAATGGAGACCTTTTCACTTATCGCCTTTTACTTAAATTATGATTAGTACACAGTTGCCGTTAAAACAACATTCCGGTTCAAGTACTGTAGAAGAGACTATTCTCGATTATGATTTTAAACTGTGTATACACATGTGGTACGAGTAAAAAAAAAATAAGTTTGCATTAATATAGTATTGACATAAGTATTCACTATTCCAAGGGAAAATCGAATTCTTCCTCCTTTATATTTGGATTGAAACTTTTTTTAATGCTCAAAATAATTATTCGTTACAAACCGGATTCTTTCACATAAACGTTGTTGTAACAATTTATTTGAAAGAATAATTTAGTCTAATTCCATGGTTACCAACAGTTAACACTGATGGTTGGTTATATTTTCTAGAATTTTACGATTAAATTCAGTTTTTATTCGATAGTTTAAAGACTTACAATTCTATTTTCAGTTTTCAAACAAACAGAAAGTAATTGACTTTTTCAACGATTAACAGAATATGTAAATCGCGTATTTGTTTACGAAGACACCGACGTGCATGATAATAAATTTAACCTTCTGAGTGTATTTTACTACTTTTTTTATTTTTATTATAATTGAACAATATGACTAGGGTCTTAGAACGAACAATTAAAAACATCGGTTATATTTGCTTTAAAACAATTAAACATCATACTATTTCAGTAGAGAACAACTTTCTATTTAAAACTATATCACCACAAGAACGGTTCTAAAATCTATTTACAATCGATATTTAATTCATAATTTACTTTTTTCCTGAGATACCTCCAAAACAGAACATAGAATTATTATTATAACTTTTGTAATTTTGTATAAAATTATCATTATAACTTTTTTGTAGATAAATAAAATTGCTAAATATTTTTTTAAAAATTACCAGACTTAATAGTTTTTCTACCCCATAACACCCGTATTATATTTTATTAAATTTAAATGACAATCATATGAAATACTAACAATATATACGCTAAGGTTGAATTAGATTTTAATATTTATATAAATACGCATGCAAAAATACAAATAAATACAATATGATTATGTTTTATGACAGGAAATCATCATTAATATCTACTGAAATCTGTTCGATCGCAACAAAAAGCTTTTTTGATAAAAAATTAATGTTAAAATAACGTGATTTAAATCCTATTCCTCCGAGATGTTCACTTCGAACCATGGAATATATATATATATATATATATATATATATATATATATATATATATATATATATATATATATATTAACTATAATAATTAAATACCTACAGACACTAGTGTTTCATCCTTTCGGGAATCTTCAGTGCATGTGTCACGATATATATATATATATATATATATATATATATATATATATATATATATATATGTATATATATATATATATACGCTTATTCATATCTAGCTAGTTGTTTATATTACAAAGTGTGTTGATATCTCGTGTAATGGTCTTAAACAATCTTCAGTAATGTTTATTAAAAGTCGAACAAGATTAATTAAACATATTATATTTGTCATTTTAAATACAAAATTTTACAAGCTATTAGCAATATTTTATATTTTAATGAACTATAACATATATTTTTTTTTCAATTTAATAAATATGTTTAATTTAATGCAATAGATAATTATGTAATTTAATTGTTAAATTAATAAATTAGATAATTATAAATAAGATACAAGATGCATTATGTGAAAAGAATAATAAGAAATAAATAAATAAGATATTAATAGTCTAATATATAAAAGGCTTGATGTTTGTCTGCCTGGCTGTCTCTATATATTCCAACTCTATCTCTTCCGAAACTAAAAGTCATAGAGCGGGACTAGGGGCTTAAAATAATTGGATTTTTTGCAGAGTGGCCTTTTACCGGGCTTTTAAACGGTTAAAATAGTTTTGAAAGGGTCAAAAATTGGTCAGAATTAAAATAATATCGTTATACATTTTGTATATTTATCTTAGTTTACTTTTGATGATTACTTTTTAAACATTTCATATGCGTGTCACGTTGAGACAGTGGTAACGTCACCGACTTTGAATGCTACAGCTTCGGTTTCAATTTTATCTGATGATACCTAAACACGTTTGTTTTACCTTTGAAATCACGACTCTATAATAATATATACGAACTCTGGAAAAATTAAAATATTATATTTAAATGTATTTATCGCCCGATCCAATCCGTGCACCTCCTCCTCCGCTAGTATTTAATATATATAAATAAAAATATTGTCTATGTGTGTATTTGCGTCGTAAGCGAACCCTGTAAAAATCCAACACAAACACGTACTGAATTTATATTTATCGAATCGACTTTGCCTCATTTGCATTAGATCTAACTTTTAGAAAAAAAATATCCACCCCTTCAGCAAGAAACTACCGTGAAATATATCAATTTTTTTTATGAAAGGCTCCGGATAACGCCCGTGAAATATATCAATTTTATATCTGAATGGTTCCAGATAATCCTGCTAGTATAAACACACATACACACACACACACATATATATATATATATAATTATATATATATATTTATATAATTATATATATATTTATATATATATAATTATTTATATATATATATATATATATATATATAATCCTTCTGGTACATATATATATATATATATATATATATATATATATATGTATATGCGTGTATATATTTACATTTATATATATATATATATATGAAAAGATATATATATGTTTGTGTGTGTATTAATATGTAGATATATATCATATTATACTTTACATGCATAACATATGTGAAAATAAATAAATACAAAAATTGTTAACTAAAATGGTTAATAAAATTGTGTTATTGTCAAATGTGAAATAGCCAGTTTTCTCACTGTACTAAAATAATTTGGTTTACACTAATACTGATCGATTATACTAATGTAAATACATTGTGTTAAGCTGCATAATACAAAGAAATATTTTACTACATATAAACGTGGGTAACTAATAGAGAAATCGTGACAAGCTTCATAAACAATAGACTTAAGGTGGTACCCCACATAGAAACAGTCTTCTAGACCTAATAATACTTTGTAGACATTATGTTAGACTGTATTAATAAAACCGATAGTAGACACTACAGTACAAACATTGTGGTTAACATTCCCGATGACTCGGAAATAAAAGAAAAGATTATCATCATTGCGGGAAGAGTGTTTGTTTATAGTTGAAAACCAATACACAGGTTTAAATATATATTTATATTTAGTATACTTAAATTTGTCGAAAAAAATAATAAATACTTGGTACAGTTAAATATTAAATGCAAACTAATGAACATTTAGGGAATGAAGCAGTTACATGTGTTCTCCACCTTTGCTAGTGAACGTGGATAAGAAAAATGTGGCGAAGGTATATCTTAAAACTATCGCCACGAAAAATTCCATTTTATTGTCGAAATGAAATAATGCAAACGCACTATTGGCCCAAAAGCTTATGCATTTATGTATGTATGTATGTATGTATGTATGTATGTGTGTATGTTATGTCAGGTCATGACATATGCTATTGGTACCATGTAACGCAGTACTACCTGCCTCATGGTCGGGTCACCGGCGACTAAACTGGTTCCCCCACCAGACTTGTTTGGTGAGGAAGGCGGCTAGTCTCCCTGAAGGGTTAAAAACAAGACCTTTTGGGGTCAACGGCCAACTAGCACCGTGTGTGTTTGTGTGTATGTATATATCTGTTGGGGTGGAGACGGCTCCCGTAAGCTGTGGTGAAGGCAGCCTTTCTAGGAGAAGCCACTCTCTGATTTAAAAAACCATAAAGCGGGAGACCAGTACTCGCATTAAGCTGGACTGCAGTTTTATTTGTTGCTGGCTATCTTGCTCTTGCTTGTTGCTTAATCTCAACATTTTGAACCGAGAGAGAGACTTAGCTGTCGTACAAAGCCAAGACTCTGTAACATCATATGTGTATAGATACTCCCTCAGGCATTTGTCGATAAAATAGTCCTGTGGCGATGGAAAAGTTGTGACGCGTGGAGGCTTGAAATGCTGGAAGCATGTAATAATTAATCTCAATGACCGTCTCAGTGTCATGCCTGCTTAAGCGTGTGAATTTACCGGTAGGACTAAAAAAAGTCATTTTTGGGCTCACGGACTATAAGTGTCTGAGGGAGTGGCACTAGTCTGACAAGACGTTGCAATCATCATGTATGTATGTATGTATGTATGTATGTATGTATGTATGTAAGCTTAAAGGAATCTCTGAAAGAAAACCCCTCAAAAATACGTGAGATGGATTTACATAACTGGAAAGCGCTAGAGAATGATCGATCACGTTGGGGAAAAACGATCCGAGAAAGTTGAAAGATTTTTTAAGATCAGCGTGCACTTCTTGCTGTCTTAAAACGTGGTTTAAGAAATGAGGACAAAAATATAAGGTCAGAGAAATTGCAACAGGAACTGAAGTGGACTGTGTGTGGCAAATAACTTTTGTCAAAAGCTGTTTTTTTTTTAAATCATCTGAAATCACGCAATCAAATGCAGGAACAACAATCTCATGAGAAGGCTTTTACAGCATCTCCGGCAAAATTAATGTGTCATATTTGTGGTCTAATCTACAAATATAACAGCGGCCTGACAGGACATTAAAGTATTCTTAATGTTATTATGCAATCACCTTTAAAAGAAGAAAACTTATTATGTAACACATGTGTACTTTCATGTAAGATCAAAGCTATGTTAAAAAGTCGCCTACCTATACTCGGACGCACAACGCTTAACTACAGAGATGGAATAGTTCTGTCAACAAGTAACAATCATCATTATGTATATGTATATTTATGTATGAGTATTTATATATATTAATGTGTGTGAGTGTACACACGCACACACACACACACACACATATATATATATATATATATATATATATATATATACACATATATACTTGTAATATTTATATCAATTCGATAGAATCTGATTGGAATAATCCAAGTTCAACATAACTTATATTGTTATAATCACTACAGTACATAGGGCTGAACTGCTATTATATATATATATATATATATATATATATATATATATATATATATATATACACGAGCAGTTCAGCCCAGCTCTGCTCAGGTCCTATGTACTGTTTATAACTTTATATGCATGTATATATAAATATATACACACATATATATATACATATACATATATATATATATATATATAGTAATTTATAAAATATATATGGCGATTAAGCTACACTGAATATTCTGCGTTTCATCCACTGCAGGATTCGTCAGACATATGCGCGAATTTTGTGGTTGCTTCTTGTGTTTATATATGTTGAGGATTTCTAGTAAGCCAATCAGCTTTCTAGTAGCCACCGCGCCCCGTCCTATCAGCCAATGGGCATGCATTTTATCAAACAAAGGATCTGTTTTAGAACTAGGTTAGTGGTTTAAGGTGAATCTTTCCCTCCTTTTTATATATATATGAATATACCTATGTGTATTTTTTTATATATATGAATATACCTATGTGTATTTTTTTATATATATGAATATACCTACCACAAAAGTACCTTCAAAAATAAAAAAACACCGTATAAAAACAACACTAGCGAATAAATACTTGGAACTCAAAGAAAGAGGACATTCGCCGGTAGTCGAATCGAAAATAATGAGACAAGCTACCACGTGCAGACATTTAGACGACCCATGTAAATTATGCCTCCATGAAAAATTTGCTATCCTGTACTTAAAAGAACCTCAAAATCTATTAAACTGTAGACGAGAAATAGCAAACAACTGTGTTCACAAAATAAAACTTACTCTAGGATAGCGATACAAAATAGCTTTAAAACTAACAATAACAATAGAAAACAAACAAATAAATAAATTAAATAAACATGAATATACATAAACGATCACACATATATGTATATATATATATATATGTATATATGTGTGCATGTGTGTGTGTACACATAGGTATATTCATATATATAACAAAATACACATAGGTATATTCATATATAAAGAAAAAAAGGAGGGAAAGATCCACCTTAAACCACTAACCTAGTCTAAAACAGATCCTTTGTTCGATAAAATGCATGCCCATTGGCTGATAGGAGGGGGTGCGGTGGATACTAGAAAGCTGATTGGCTAACTAGAAATCCTCAACATATATAAACACAAGAAGCAACCACAAAATTCGCGCATAAGCCTGACGAATCCTACAGTGGATGAAACGCAGAATATTCAGTGTAGCTTAATCGCCATATATATTTTATAAATTACTAACTAGCTCTACCTACGTATTGAGCACTTTTGAAGTAAATACTTAAAGTTTACGCATAAATCTATACTTTCGTATATTAATTTTTTGTGAGTAAATGAAGTAGTTATATATATATATATATATATATATATATATATATATATATATATATATATTAAAATTTGACTCAGGTCCAGGTAACCTACATCGAAAATTTCAAGTGTGTCCACTCAAAATTGGTGGAAGAGTTTAGTGGAGTCTGCAAAGTTCGCCTTTTTCGGCTTTGACCTTCTGCAAGACAATTTTCCCCCAAAAAAACGATTAAAAAGCTTGCTGCACATCTGAATATCATTTATGTAAAATCCCATATGTTTTGACCAGAATTTACTAAATAGTTTGCTAGAGACCGCAGAAGTAAAATCTTTTGAACTTTGACTACTTCCTAGCTTAATCTGTGGCCAAAAACCGATTTAAAAGTTTTACCTATGTCTGAATGCACTTCATGCAAATTTTTTAGACCAAAAATTGGTTGAAAGGTTTTTTTTTTTACTTTGACACCAATTTTGACATCTTAACATTTATTTTTTGGGGCTCAAATCAAATAAAATGTTTGATTCATTCCTAAGGAACCCACATTTAAGATTTCAATTGTCCAGGCAAGAAATTGTCGGAGCAATTTGGTTTAGTTTTCATAGGTCAAATCGTTGGCCTTTGGCACATTGACAGCAAAATTTCTGGCTGAAAACGAATTAAAAATGTTTTCCAAAAAAATTGACGGAGTAGTTCGGTTTAGTAAATGTACTCACACAGACCCAAACACATACAGACAATTTCACTTTTATACTGTCTGCTATTAATAGTGTTGTAAAATGATATTTTTAAGCGAAATGTGTGAATATATATATATATATATATATATATATATATATATATATATATATATATATATATATATATACACAATGTGTGGTTACATGACAAATAACGTGCTTGAATACTAGTCACACTAGCTAGGATAGACTGTTAGGGGTCATATTAAACGGCGAATTGATTCTCTACTTAGAATCCCACAACTTATACACTCCGAAATTGTTCTTTCTTAATTATATATATATATATATATATATATATATATATATATATATATAAAGCTGAATGTACACTTGTGCCCGATATTATTCATACCCCCCTTGAAAATTGAGTTTATTAGGTGTAACTTTTGTAAGAATTTATTGTTTACGTCCATATTGATACATATTCTTAATAAACCTCTTCTGATCATTTTCGTCATTTTAAAATCTCGGGATACTTGTAATAAAAGAAATATACAGCTATTTATAAAATCTGCAATGTTCAAAAATAATCATACCCCCTTATTTTTTCAGTATTAATCGAGTTTCTGACTGTTTGTTTTCTGTTTGATTCTTATTTTGAATGCTTTTATACAACCTTTGATTAATTTCATTTCGTTTTTTGCATTTTTCAGAAATTAAAATGATATCAACTGAAAACCAATAAAAGAATAAAAATTATTAGAATGAGGAAGAAAAAAGAGCTTAGTAATGATCTTAGGACTAAAATTGTGAATTCACATAAGGATGGTTTAGGTTACAAGTCAATTTCCAAGAAATTTGAGGTCCCTACAGCAACAGTACAGAGCATCATCAAAAAATTCCAGAGCCACCACACAACAAACAACTTGATTGGTAGAGGAAGGAAAAGGAAACTGTCTGCTAGAGCCACCAGGAATATTGTAAGAAGTGTTAATGCAAATCCAACCACCACTAATAAGGACATTTTAGAAAATCTGGAGTCTTCTGGCATAAAAATATCAAGGCAAACATTGCAAAGGACTCTGCATGAAAATGGTCTGAAAGGAAGAAGACCAAGAAGGACTCCATTGCACACCGGAAAACACCTTGCAGCACGTCTAAAGTTTGCTAGGACCCATGTGAATTCTCCAGAGTCCGTTTTCTCAAGTATTTTGTGGACTGACGAAACAAAAATTGAATTGTTTGGCCATATGGATGCTTCTTACGTTTGAAGGAAGAAAGGAGAAGCTTACAACCCAAAGAACACCATACCCACGGTGAAACATGGTGGTGGTAGCCTAATGTTTTGGGGCTCCTTTTCGGCTAGTGGTCCAGGTAGTTTGGTCAAGATAGATGGAACCATGAAGAAGGAGCAATATTTGGAGATACTCCAGAAAAACATTAGACAGGATGCGGAGAAGCTCCATTTAGGACCAAACTGGGTCCTTCAACAGGATAATGATCCAAAACATACTGCCAAAATAGTCAAGAAATGGTTTGAGGATAATCAAATTAATGTTTTGGAATGGCCTAGCCAGAGTCCCGACCTGAACCCTATCGAAAACCTCTGGCACATATTGAAAACTGAGGTTAAAAAGCGGAAACCTAGAAATTTGAGGGATTTGGAGAACTACTGCATTGAAGAATGGTCAAAAATCAGTGTTGATGCTTGTAAAAACCTTGTTGATAAATATCCCAAACGGTTACAGGCAGTTATTAAGAATAAAGGGCATGCTATTGACTATTAGTAAGAGAGGTATGAATAATTTTGAACTAGTGCCATTATTGTTTTTCTTTGTATAATGTTTCAAACTTGCATAATTTATTTATTTGTTGAGTTTAAATTAAATGCTTATGCTTGATTTATTGTTTGAAATCCCTTTAATATTGTCTACCTTCTGGTTTGAGCAATATTCTTATAGAAATCTCAAAGATCCGAGGGGTATGAATAATATCGGGCACAAGTGTATATGTGTGGGGGGGTCACGAATAGGCTCCTATATGGTTGACTATTTTAAAAAACTGATTACATATAATGATAGAAGACGTATCGAGACACAGAGATGGGTATGTTCTTCATTAAAATTGTGGGGGTTGTGTTCGCGCCTGGTTCACAAAGTATGACCATAAAAAATTGAAAAATTAAAAAAAAAAGTTTACAAGTGTTTTTGATATAGATGTACATAAGAATACTTTAATAAATATGTTTTAACTTTAATAGGGATAGTACAATAAAATTGTGGTGTCTGCGTTACCGCCTGCTCTCCATAGAATGGAAATAGGCACAAACTTTAATAAAGATGTTCTGTATCTATCTGCGTAAGTATACTTTGATAATTATGTTTCAGTAGAAGAAATATGGTATAATATAATTATGGGTTGTTCGTTCGCACCTGACCTCCATAGAATGGAAATATGTCACAAAGTATAACAAGGTTTTTTAATATAGATCCACAGAATATTGTGATAAGTGTTTCAATGTGAACAGGTATGGTATAATAAATTATGGGGTTTATCTATTTTATTTTTACTTTCATCATATTTTGCTTTGGTTTGGATACCGCCAAATTCAACCGAAATTTACAACCCTTCCTTTTCGTAACCTATCATACTTTCATAAATCAGAATCCATTTTCTGTAGTTTTTTTGAACCCAGTCAACGACGCGTACTTTTGCTAGTATATATATATATATATATATATATATATATATATATATATATTATTTTATAATAAAAAAAATATATATTTATAAATAATAAATGCGTTCTTCAATTTTTAAGACTCATTCGTGTCATGACCTATCTTACAGACATTAACATTACTCTATTTAAGGTGCAGTCTTATTATTCATTTAAAATGAAGGATCTAAATTTATTTTACTTTTTTATAGACCTCAAATGCCATCAATTAATACACATTCGCCGTATTTGTTCGAATGCCAAGTATAAATACGACAATTTTATGAGAACATTACATTTCCTCTTACAAAAAAAAATCTGTTCATAGATAGTGGAGAGAACTCATTCATCAAAATTTACCTTAGCAATTAAATCTTCCCCAAACACTTGCGAATATACATATATATATATATATATATATATATATATATATATATATATATATATATATTAGGATGTTGATAACTTAATTAATTAAACAAAACCTTTAAAATTTCGAACGTACATAGGTATCAATCTATTCCTTAATGTCCTGATTTTGTTAAAACAATATATATATATATATATGTATACATATATATATATGTATGTGTCTTCTATAAAATAGCATATATATATATATACATATATATATAACTACTTCATTTACTCACATAAAATTAATGTACGAAAGTATAGATTTATGCGTATATTTTAAGTATTTACTTCAAAAGTGCTCAATACGTAGATATATATATATATATTAGTGTATGTATATATATATATTAGTGTATGTATATATATATATACATATATATATATATATATATATATATATATATATTAGTGTTGTACCGATATAACGATACATATATTAGTGTAGTACCGATTAATCGGAATAGGGAATCGGAAAAATCGGTAGTTTTTGTGTTATCAGAATCGGTATCGGAAAATTTTGTGCCTAATTTCCGATTCCAAAACGGTTCTTTTAATATTTTATTAATTTTTCATTGCTGATACCGTTGATAAATATTTATTCCTTTTAAACTATTAGTAAAACTAACATCTATAGATCATGATAACATTGAAAGAATATCTAAATTTATTTTATCTGCGTAAAATAGACAAAATAAAACTTGAAACTTTGTGAAAATTCGCTAGATAACCTTTAGAAGAATGCAGTTTATTTGCAAGGTATTGAAAAAATTGTTTAAATTTAAAGAAATATTTTGTCAAGAAAAATAAGATCAAATATTTCTGCTAATTAAATCAAAAGTAAAATATAATAGTGTTGGATGTTGTCCGGTTAGGTGTTTGTCTGCTTCCTTACTCAGCATTGGCAAATATGACAATGAATGGCGAAAGGTGTGAAAAGGATTGGCCTTGAATTGAATTTGAAATGAACTCGTGAAATTTCATGCTTCCGTGTGATTTTCTCTGATTCTGCCGGTATCGTTTATGTTTATACTTAGGGATTCCTACGGCAGCGCCAATGCCGTCTAGAGCCCACCAATCTGACTCCTCTATATAAGGCCACTAACTAAAAGTATTTGGGGGTAATTAACATCTTCGATGCCCGTTTGGCTTCGACAATTTGGCAACATAAAATGTAAGTGTATTTTTAAATAAATATTTTAAAGATATTCACAATGTGTTTCATGATTTTAAAATTAATTGCCAGCATATTTTAACTTTATTTTTGTTTAATATTTATCTTAATGTGATACAAAAGTTCGAATTGTTTTTTGTTTTTTTGTTTTTTTTGTAAAAGTCAAATATATGTTGTTTTTTTTAGGTAGAGGCGTAACTTATCTTGCCTTTGGTAACATTTATTGGGTGGGTTTCTACTAGTATATTGTTTAATTTTTAATTTTTCAGTCATTATCGAGAGTTAAAAGTCGCATGTCGGCCTTTTTTCTTGTTCTCACATAACATCGGGTGAACATAGTGAAATTTCTTGGGTGCGTTTCTATCAGTACTTTGATTTCTGATTTCTGAGCTATTATCGAGGCTCGAATATTGCTTAAATAATATCACCATTTTTATTTTGTTTGAACTCAATATGCTTTACACTATCATTATTTTAAGTTCAAACACTTTAAAATAAGTTAAAGTGCAAAAAAAAAAAAGAAAAAAATATCCAGGTAATTGAAAATGTAGCTTCACTTGTTTTTGGTAACATTTATTCGTTGTGTATTCATTTATTTCGGCCCCTTTTCTTCCTTTCTTATTCTGAAAAGTCATCCACCAGACGAGAAGCAAAGAAATAATAAATTTAAGAATTTATAGTATCTGTTTTACAGGGAAATTTAACAGAAAATGAGCCGCCATATCCAAGTAATTCTAACGTTTAAGGACAGTTGACGAAAGATTGGTATAATATGTAAGTTCTGTGCGTTTGTGTATGTGGGAGGTTACTTTTTAAGTGATAATATGCGGGTTTTATGAACTTACCAGTCCAACTTAGGGTAAATTGTAAACGAATTTAATGAACAATCATAATAATTTATAATGGCCTGAAAAGGAAAGCGATTTTACTTTAAATATATATACTATACTGATCCCACTCTCTAAATTTTAAATTAGTTGTGTTTTTTGTTTTTTTAATATGTTCACATAATCGGCTAAAAATGTAGAATCTCATTTTGTCTGGGGTGTGTGAGTTAGTTTACATGTGATTCTATTTACTTGTCGTCCCCTACCCGAAGGTAGTGTTAGACACAAGGTCCGTTTTTAATATAGGGGACCCAACTCTTTTTTTTTGTGTGTGTTATCACGGACTTAGGGTTAGTAGTAGGAAAGGGCTGTGTCGTTTATAAAATGGAGAATCGAACTTTTCTTTTCGCAACAAAAAGTTATAATTGCGATGGGCGAAAAATGAAGACGGAATAAAAAACACCGATGATTTCACGAGAATACATTATTTACATCTCCGTACCGTTTTACACGTAACTATTTAAAAATGAAATATAAGCATTGCCTATAAACACTCATGATTATAAAAAGATAAATAAATTTAAAACGATTAGCAATTTAAAATAGAGGGTCAATTTCACAAATAAATTTAACGTAAAATGAGCTGCTTTTCCAAAATATTGTAGTATGTTACCAATTTTAAATTATGTGCGCTTATTGGAGAAGGAGGGTATCTACTTTTTAAGCGATTACACATGGTTTTACAACGTTGCAAATCGAACTTAATTTAGTGGTAAACAATTTAGTTAATATCCATAAAGAATTAGGGTGGCCAGAAAAGATGATCGTTTTACGTTAAAGTTATATTTGAAACTGATCTCACACTCTAAATTCTAAAATGTTCGCGGTACTTGTGCAGTTTACGTCCCCCATTAAAAAACAATTATATTATACGCATCCGTTATGGAATGAAGTTTTAATTCGTCCTCTTTTTACGATTGACTGTCACTTAATTCCATCAAGTAGTTTTTTTTTCGCTTAAAGCATTCATTCGAGACATTCGAAACAGTCAATCTTAATTACGCCATTAGCATTGATTTTGGTCGAAATATAATGGATTACTTCCCTTTGATATCAATTAAGCGATTTATTTAGAGAAATTCCATGTTCCCGAGATTGAAAACAAGCTGTAAAAACAAAACTACTTGATGAAATTAAGTGATTTTTTTAGGAGAACTTCATTCAATAACGGGTACGTAGAATATAATTGTTTTTTTTTAATTTTCCTTTTTTAATGAGGGACATAAACTGCACAAGTACCATGATCACTTTTCTTTCCGTCAATTAAAAAAAAATGTTCTAACACATAATCTATAAAAGTAATATTTCATTTTGAAATAGGGATTTAGCTGCGTGTTAATCTACAAAGTCGTCGTTGTTGTTGCTGTCGTCGTCGTCGTCGTCGTCATCGTCACCATTTGCACTTCGTTTTGTTTTTGTTTTGTTTTTTATAGCAAAGTAAATCAATTTAATAACCTACCAAATTTTTATAATTAAAATAAAATTTCAGTTCATTCATAGAAAGCTCACGCAATCTCACGTTAAAAATGTTTTTTCTAAATAGTAACATTATTATTTAGAAATTCGTTCGTAACAATGAGAGGTGGCGTTGTTAAATATGTTCTTACATCGTTTTCTTATTTTGCCTACCAATTTTCGAATATTTTCAACTATTTAACTATTTATGTAAGTAGCATGTTATACAGTAAATATGAACTGATACAATATAGCTTTGTTTTAAAATCAAAATAAATGTTTTGTTGTCTCATAATTTTTAATCAATTACAGAGCAAACATTTGAGAAAAAATATACGCGGACACTACCCAGGCGTTTATGTAATAATTTGAAAATTTACGAAAGAAACACAACAAAAACAAAACAAAACAAATATCAAATTATATGTATAAATTTTAAAAGAATCGGAATCGGAATCAGGAATCGGTTCGGAATCGGAAATTTTGAAAGGAATCGGTAATTGTATCGGAATCGTCCCATCACTAATACATATATATATGTATGTGTGTGTGTATCTGTGTGTGTGTGTGTGTGTGTGCTCTCTCACTTTCCATGTATCTATATCTATCTATTCATGCACCCGTCCTTCTCTCACTATATATAAGGAGATATAGTCTATGTAGCGATTTTAGTATTAACATAGACAGTGCTCAATGAAAAGCAGAAAGCTTCTGCGTAACTTGTCTTATATATTTTAAAAAGTTAATATTATATATAGTGTAAACTTTTGTTAAAAATTCAAAGACTTACGTTTTCTTTTTTATAACCTTCATTTAATTCCTGGATTTTTTCCATTACAGCTGTTTCATTATTGTATGTATATCTATACTAATATATATATATATATATATATATATATATATATATATATATATATATATATATTTACTTGTACAAATGGAAATTCTTTTAACTTTCTTGAAGATTTACATTTGGATTTTACTATCACTGGATTTTTTTTTATTTTCCACCAGACTATCCATTCATGTGTAATCACCTTTTTCTTCACTATATTCCCTCTGCTTAATTTTTTTTATTTTCAAGTAAGATTTTGACTTACTTGTTGTTTCATCAAATACTTCTGCATGCAAAATCCGATCCCGCATTTTGCTAATTCATACCCTCTGATGAGAAGGAAAGTATTTCTTCGAAACTCCGCGGATTAAGGACTATCCATTTATCTAGTGTTTCCTTTTCAGATTAAATATGTTTTTAACTCATTTCAAAGTGTTTTTAACATATTTTATTAACTATTTGCTCATATTATAAGCTCTATTTCCTATTTGGTTTCATCGACCTTTTACATCTGGCTGAGATAATTTTATAAATATTAATTCTTTAATATTTATAATATACTTTATTTTAACATCTTGGATCATTTTGTTAAATTTAATTGTAATTTATATATATATATGTATATATATATATATATATATATATATATATATATATATATTACTCTTCCGTCCATCTATCTCTCCTCTGTATATGCAAAGATTGACCTTTTAGTAAGAGGCAATGTATTGTTCTGATAAAATATCGTATTTATACTTGGAATTCGAACAAATAAAACGTTCACGAATGTGTATTTACTGATGAGATTTGAGATCTATGGTTCGAACTCTGTAGAAGGTAGATCAGTTAGATACGTCGTGACAGGAATGAATCTGAAAAAAACTGAAGCACATGTACATATATATTTTCATTATCAAAAAGATACAGTATATATATATATATATATATATATATATATATATATATATATATATATATATATATATACACACACACATACAAAAACAGTCTTCTCTGAATTTTTCCGGTCGTAAAATACTCATAAATATTATCCTTTTATTATGCATGATTTTTATCTATACTATAAATCTCATCTCTCTGTTTAAAATGTATATGCATGTATTTATGTGTGTATGTCTCCAAAAAGTTCGACAGAGGCAACGAGTTTTAACTAGATTAGTATTTTTTTGAAGCACGACCCTTCGGGCGAGACATATCGAATAATTTGCTGAAAACATTATTTCCTTCGCTCTCAACCAGGCACTTTTCTACAGGGAGGTGTTGCATTTTTTCGCTGATACTTGGAATATTATCGCCTCTTTTCGATTGTCTAGCCTTAATTTGGACCCCCTGTCACTTCCGGTTTGACGATCGGTGTAGCAGCTAACACGTCCCTTTTTTATTCACTTTCATTTCCTCCTGCGCGGTACGGGTTCGAGCCTGTCTACTTATTACCACTTTTTTTCCTCTTGCGCTCGCAATTATCTTTCCTTTTTTTTTCTTTTTTTTTCTTTTTGCTCAACCAACACCTTTACACAAACCTTCACTTTCTTTTCCGCCTACGCATCACGGATTCGAACCTGCCTGCCTACTACAACTATTTTTTTTTTTTTGCTCAACAAACCCCTACAAACACCCGGACAACGTCGGGCACTCAGACTAGTCTACACCATTTATCTCACCTTTCTGTTTAAATTTATGTATTTATGTATGTATATTTGAATGTCAGCCCAAAACTTTGGACGAGATCGACGGATATTCACGAGATCAGTATCCTTTTGTATGCTGGACACTTCGGACGACATATATCGAAAGATTGGCTTAAAACCTTAATTTTACACTCGCAACTGGGCACTTTTCTACAGGGGGTCGCTTTTTGCGCCGATATTAATTTTAATTCGTCCTCTTTTTTCGATTGACTAGCCTTCATTGAAATATTCGTCACTTCCGGTTTGGAAATAGGCGCAACAGCAAGCACGTCAGGGTTTCTTTTTTTCGCTGTCTTTTCCTCCTTCGTAGTACGGCTTCGAGCCTGCCATCGGAATTCAGTTTATATATATGTAATTACGTCAGACATAGCGAAAGAGTGGAAAATATTATTCTCAATATACCATTTTATTTAAATAATATAAATAACCATGTATATGTGTTTACTGGCTATTAATTCGACATATGCACATATATCTCATGAATAAAAAATAAATTGAAAACGAGAAAAAATAAAAGGATAAATAAGCGAGGAATAAAATAAATAAATCAATCGAAATTAAAATAGACGGATAATGACGTCGCAACCAGGAAATAAAAAAATAACCAGAAAATCCTAAGATAGAAAGATAACATATATGAGGGTACAATATTAATTAAACAACGGTTTAATCAAAATAATATTAATACCTCAACGCTGTGATAGCTTGGACACATGGGATCGTACTTCCTCCCTCTTCTTCACCCTCAACACTACGCCCTTCCTTCACAACGCCTCCCTTCAAACTCATACTTCTCTCATTACAAAAAATATACACCTCACTTATTCCAGGGCCTAAACCACATCCAAGTAGCTTATGAAAACGAATGTAAGCTTAACTCTCGTTTTAATATCACTCCTTTATTTTTGGTTGGTGACGTGGCTTCTTTGAATTGGGATTCCACTGAAGAAGGCATGTTCATATGTAATCAATAATGTTAGTATAATAAACAGACTATATACTAGCTCCTTTCTTCTATAAGGAAATCCTCTTATTAATAACCAGCAAACCGGCCCGGTCACGCCTTGCCATGGCTGAGTCTATTGGACAAAAGTATTAAATTGATTTGTATCGCACGCACACACGCACACACACGCGCGTGCGCACACACAAACACACACACAGACATGCACACATTCGCAAACAGAACCAAAGACACACTCACAAAACACGCATACGCATACAGTCACACACACAAAAACATAAAGCACATACGGACACACACAAACACGCACACACACACGCACAAACACACACATACACACACGCATTCACTTTGTAAATAAGCAGCAATAAACAGTTTAAAGGGGAAAAATAACACATAAGTAGATTTTGAAATATATGAACTGACAATTTCTCGTAATAATTAAATGTTAGAGTCAAGCAATATAGGTCAATGTGTAAGTTTTCGGAAAAATCCGGGTCACGACTATATTGCCCGCTTAATCCGTTTTAATATTTATTTAGCATAAAAAGAAAGCATGTCAGACAAATAATCAGAAATAGATAGTTAAAAGAGTTCGAAAGCATCGATAAGGAGATTTACGAAGAAACTAAACTGTCAATTTCTGGTTCGTCCAAATCCTTGTATTAGCTATATTAATCGCGTATACCGTTCTATTTTATTTTATTTAGCGAAACTAAGGAAAGAATTTTACTAAATCGTACAATAAAAATTAATGTTACAGTCAAAAAATGTATGTCACTGTGAAAGTTTTCGGCAAAATCCAGGTGTAAGCAATATTTTCCCTTAATTGTTGTATTAATGGTTACGTTTCTAACCCGTTTCCCTGATCAGCAAGAACAACACGCATCACTTTTAGATCTGTTGCTGACCAAAGTTCCCGATGATTGTGTTCCGAATGCCCACAGTCCAATTGGGAATGCTGATCATGTAGTAACACTAGTCGAAATCGCCCTAAACTCTAGAGCCCAAACTGAAGAGCCATTGCTCAAAACAACGAGATATTATAAAAAGCTGACTGGGAAGTCATCAGGGATCTCATCAGGGACGTCCCATGGCGAAATGTCTTTTCACTTCCTGCTGAACATTGCGCAAATGAGACAACTGAAAAGTTCAAAAGAGCAATTGAAGCACATGTTACCACGCGGAAATTTTATAGCGGTCGCTATCTCCCCAATAGTTTACTTTTACTTGTGCAGCTGCAATTGCACAAAGGCAGCATGCGTACTGCAGATTTAACCGATATAAGTCCAGTCCAAACAGACAGACGTATATAGAAGCTAGAAGTAACTGTAAGAAAGAAATAGCGACAGATTAGAGAGAATTTACTAAATCCACCAAAAAACTCATCGAAGCACAGAAATCAGGAACCCGTGACTTCTGGAAAATCTCCAACACTGTAGTAAATAATGGGCAATCAACAATTCCCCCACTGTCCAACAATCATGAGGTTGTTTGCTTAGCAACTGAGAAGACTGACATACTTGCCACACCAGACAATCTGAAAATCACCCCTTCTCAGGTGCATGCTATCATAAAAAATCTTGTCACTTCAAAAGCATGTGGACCTGATCTCATCCCGGTTGTGCTATTAAAAAAGTGCTCCGCCGAAGTAGTCCAGTTCTCTCCAAACTTTACAACAAATGCCTTAATGGATCTTGCTTTCCTGCTTGCTGGAAAACTGCTTCTGTGGTACCAGTTTTAAAGAATTCTGGCGAAAGAACTGACCCAGTAAATTACCGCCTCACTAGCCTCCTCCCACTTTTCGCCAAAATATTTGAGTCCATAATTAACGAAGCTATAGTCCATCACTTAACAGATGCTAAACTTCTGAGCGACCAACAATATGGATTTAGGCAAGTCCGTTCCACAGCAGACATCCTTACTATAATCTCTTAGCGTATATACCAGTCACTCAACGAAACAGGGGAGGGAAAATCAAATCACACGGTATCACTGGAAGAATACTTTACATTATTAAATCCTTCATAGGAAAGAGAAAACTCCAGGTTGTCCTCGACGATCGTACATCTAAACAATATGATATAAATGCGGGAGTGCCTCAGTGGTCTATACTTGGACCTCTATTATTCCTAATATTCAATAATTACCTCCGTGACAAAATTATCTGTGAGTTGGGTATATATGCTGATGACATCACGCTCTATAATAGATACGACAGGAAAAAAAATGAACACATATTTAAAGAAATGGCAGAAACACTAGAGAATGACCTCCAATCTGTAGTGGAATGAGGACAAAAATGGATGGTCACATTCAATGCTGCCAAGACTAAACTTTTTTCCTTCAATAACTACAAGAAACCTTCTCTACCATCAATAGCAATGGCCATATATTGAGAGCATTGCCAGGACCGCTGCGAAAAATGTAGGTTCTCTTTACCATGCTAGAAAGCTACTAACGCCACAAAAGTATCCTGTTCCTCTATAAGGCCACCATTCGCCCATGTATGAAGTATTGATGTCATATTGTGACTGGTGCATCTACTACTAGTTTCTCACGCCTAGACAAGGTTCAAAAGAGATTCGCCAATCCGATAGGTTCTAAACTGTCATCTAAACTTCAGCCTCTGTCTCATCGACGAAATGTAGCCTCCCTCTGCCTGTTCTACAAGTATTTTAACGGTGAATGCTCCGACGAACTGCAAGCCCTTGTACCCCATCGATATAAATACCCCCGACAAACCCGACCAGCAGCAAAATCCCATCACTTCACAGTTGAGATCCCTAGATGTAAGAGAGCATTCTACTCTAGTGGTTTATTCCCCAGAACGGCTAGACTGTGGTATTTCCTTCCGGGTTCCTGCTTCCACAACTGTACTGACATGCAGAAGTTCAAGTGTAAAGTGAACCGACATCTTGATGCCCACCTCCCCACATAGTCCCCATGTAGCTTATGTTCCTGATAGTAGCTCCCTACATCAAAGTGGCAGTGTGCCTTGTTTGGGGTGAAAATGTTGTTTTTTTTTATTTATTATTTACCACAAAAAAAGAAAGAATTTTAGTCCAATATTTAGGAATAGACAGTTTAAATACTTCGAAAGTATACATTTTTTAAAAGTATATAAGATGTCAATTTTTCTTTCATCAAAGAATTCTGGTAAAACAAAATTAAAAAAAATAAATGTTAGAGTCAAGCAATATGAGTCACTGTGTAAGTTTTCTACAAAATCCGGGTCTTGCTATACTATTCGCTTAATTCGTTTTATTTTTTTTATTTAGCGTAAAAAGAAATAAATTTAGTAAAATGGTCAATTATAATTAAAGGATTACGAAGCATACATGAAGAGATTTTCGCAGTTTCTGATTCGTTAAAAATTGTAGTTTTGCGTAACTAAAGAAAGAATAATCGTAAATCGTGCTTTTAAAAAATAAAAAATTCGCGTAGCTTATAAAAAAGATGAACCACTTGATTGTTAGCATGTTTCGATGTGTTGGAAAATGGTATTTAATAAGTGACACAATATTTTAAATTTTCTTGCTTGCGTTTTTGCATTAAGATTTAGATTATAAAATGAACGAATTGTCAGCTGTCAACTAATTATATTTAGCGGAATGTGAGAAGAGAGAATGAATTATTTTTTTTAATTTGGAAATGAATAGATCATGGTATGTCTGTGAGTATACGATCCAGTAAATGGGGGTCCTGTCGAAAATCCAGAACTCCCCCGATGATGACTGAGGGCGGTAGGAGAACTTGTCAATTAGTGGAAAAAATACAGGCTACTTCCTCTAAAGATGGTTGTGACCGTGATGTTGTTGCTCCTAAGATGTAATGTAGGTGTTTATTATAGTAATTAAATGTGTGTAAAATGGCGTTCTAAAGTTTCATAACATAGGGACTAATGATCTAGACAATAAATTTCTATGTGGCATCTGTTATTGTAAACCTACCGCACGTTGATCCAGAAAGGAATTTCTGCAATCAAATTATTATATAGGTCATTTATTTTATTTCCAATGCTGTAAATACTTTCTCAATACAGACATAAATAAACTGTAAGCGGAATTACTAATATATACCATAGAAACAATCCTGCTATTCAACTATTGAGCAAAATTACTAAAATATCTCGATATTTGACGGAAATGTATTCACTAAATACGTTTTATCGCCTTTCAATTTACATTACTTCTTTTCCTTCACAAATTCCTCATTTTGCATTTCTCTCGGTGCGAAATTTCTTTAAATAGATTGTACAAGCTTTTAAAGAAATGTTCACTCCATTAAAATGAGTCGGCGAAGGAGAGCGGGTGATGGGTTGAACCCGTACATGCGTATATGATATACGTTTTAAGACTTTTTGGTCCATTTTTTTTTCAGATTTAAAAAATCTACTTTTCACATACATCTTTTACCCATCAATATAAATGCTTCCATCGCCTTTACATACATATCGTTTTTCTTTCTAATAAGAGCACATTTTACATACCCTTTCATACGTACGTAGAAAAGCAAATTGTCTCTCATTATAATGCATAAATATGCATACCTATAATCACGTTGACACACGGTTTATTGTTAGATAATCGAGGTTAAGTACGATCAAACCTGGCCAGTAAAATGCGGGTTAAAATTTGGGAATATTAGGTGCTGTATGTGCTCCTCGCTTACATGGCATTGTTTTCAGTCATATAGGATTTTCTTTAGTCGTCCGAGGAAAGCAATGTCTACTCATGAGGGTTGTTGTTTGAGATTGAGTAATCCTTTCATTCCAGTTATACGAATAGCCACAAATGTTTATTTTACAAGGTAATCGCCCCTCATATATGTTTTCTAGAAATTTATCTTTAATTAACATCTCTCAAACGAGGTGCACCTTATTCCATCACTCATGATTTTCACCAGTTTAAATAATTTGTATTAGGTCAGCTCCATTCTTATCCACTTTGGTAAGCATAGTTTCACTCTAGATCTGAAATTGAACAAAGTTGATCACTCTGTTACTAAACTCGCTTGTAAACCGGTTTGACCATTCTACCGCTCTAGACAGAAATTCACTTCGGATATCATCTATCTTCATAATGAATCTGGGGTAAGATAGCGTATTGCTGTTGTGCCTGATTAGGGAGTGTCCACAGCACTATTTCTGCGATGACAGACTACAAAATCGACTTCGAAATCTAGTGGAAATTCCCTCATCATTTCCATACCCTCCATTACTCACAAAAGAATGTTGCTACTTTATCATTATTTTTAACGCTGGTACTCGAATGAGCTCTCATCTTTTTCATCTACTTGTAAACATTTACATCAACATTTCAGCATGTTATAATGTTTGCTTTCCTCCTTTGTGTTTATAAGACTGAAACTTCAATGTGTAACGTTAGACTCGTTTACACATGGGTTAATATGTAGACAATTGCAACCCAACACGTTCTAGCAGAGTACGCCGCAAGGAACATTAGACAAGAAATGGCTCAACTCTTTTTCTTTGCCCTTTTTTCTCGCAAACATACATTGACAGATTGTGCGCCCGTTTTTTTATGGTCTTTTTGTCTTACGGTTTCGTCACTTCATACACTGCTCGGAATTTGTATACAGCCACCAAATTCTGTTACACAGAAACACAGTTTATTTCCAAGTAATAGCTGTGTTTGGAACACAATACGACGAGAAACCTTCTGAGATAATTACATGGTCATTTTGAAGCGCCATGTTCATAGATTCTCATCAAGCCATCTTATAACATACTCAAATACTTCGCAGTTTTAAACGTCGTCTCCAATCATTTGAAGGTGATTTCCCAGTGTTCATCCTAACCAACGCATTTATGTTTTGCTGGTTTTTAGATTAGTTTTCAGATAATCATCATTCTTAAGTATGATTTTGTTAGCATTCGTTACCCTAATATTTTCCAGAAGGGAACACGTAAAGCTTGAAAATGTTCTAAGTGAAAGTGTTTATGTGAAACAAACTGGGTTAGAACTTGGCACAACCTAGTTGTAAGCCCCGATCGTTAACCACTGAACAATCTTGCTTTTTCTGAAGACGACTTTAGGCTTTGAGAAGGAATGACTACTTTCAGAGAGTGTTAACCCACTCCTTATACATCTCCGATGGCTTTTTAAATGTGTTTCCTTTCGTCTGATAGCTCACTTCTACAAACTAATAAGCCACTATTAATCAAGGTCAAGAGAAAACTCGAGAGTACGCATTATATGGCCGTCTTACTGGCGGACTAGAGAAAATAGGTTAAACGACAGGATTTGACTAATAAAGAGAACAGCTCGTTATGAAACTGCTGAAATTAGACATGAGGAAGACCATGAGACAGTGGATCGGAAAACTCTCCTGTGTTGCTGTCTTCAAAATCTGTTACGTTCTTTCAATAATGTCCTGTCCATCATAGATCTATTTATTTTACCTTACATACATGCGGTTTAATTTAAATAAATAGTTCACAAAGATACATACTCCACGTAATATAGTCATATACGCCATGCATATATTTTTGAATAATTTATTGAAAAGTAAATAAGAAGCCTTCAATTATCTGTTGTGCTCATGATAAATTGTTTGGACCTGTAAAAGTAAGTTTGCAATTTTTTTTGTTCGTCATTATTACATACCTCCTCTCACTTAATCTCTCCCTCTCTCTCTCTCTCTCTCTCTATCTCTCTTTGTCTTCCTCTTATCTCTTTCTCTATATCTCTTCCTCTCTTGCTATGGTTTAAATAGTATTAATAATTGAGACATTATCGCCATGCTATTTATGATGAAATCAAATCCGCGGTTTTGTAGTCAGCTTGATTAACAGTGTGATTATAAGCAATGTGACAACAGCATATTGTTTACATTATTACTTACTTTTTACTACTATTATGTTAGTCATTCTTACTTTAAAACAGGCGTGTTTCACTTTAAAATAACTTAATTGTCACAAGATTCTAAATTGTATAAATGCGTTCGTATTATGTAGCAAAACATAAGATATTACGTTTCGGTGTATGTTTTAAAAAGCGGTCACCATTGTCTACATATATGGTACTATATTTTGTTAGTTTTTTCTTCGGTTCGTGATTAAATAGTGCCTTTGTTTGTGTCTCCGTTCGTATAGCATGTTAGAATAAGGGGTGTTACTTTGATGAGTAGGAAACCGAGGTAATGCACAAGCAGAAAGTAAAGCGTTCAAAACAATTGCCTTTGTTGCGTTAACATAGAGAATACACAACTGGATGCCTATTGCATGGTGCCCATGCGACATCTTAACATGATCATTATTTAAATATCACTTTTGCCTGGCATGCAAATTAATGCTTATCAAACTCCACCTATTAATTCAATCTGACATATTCGAATTGGATCCTGGATTCGAATTGAATTCAGCATCGTAATCAATTTGGAAAGTAGACCCCAAAAGTGTATTTATTATATATTCGGTAAGTTGGAATATAACTACAGTGACATTTATTGAAATTAACCCTTAAATATATATCTGCAATGATTCTCTGAACATAATATTACAATGCCTATGCTTATTTTATAATTGCTATCACATTTTGGTTCTGTTGTCACTCCATCAAAAATATATATTATATCAGATTTAACATTTTAGTGTACATAGCACCGCAAAAACCCTAAGACAAAGATGAGTCGCTTAAACCATATATCGTTGCCTTGACAGAGTTCGAAATCGACTTCGAAATTTAGTGTAGGCAGATTTCTATTGGAACTTAAATCAACATATTAGCACAAGACACGTTACAATCCTCTTTCCACTTTAAAGCATAGAACATGCTGAACTAAGCTCCCAACTTGTGTACTTTCTTATAAGATATTCACGGCAAAACTTTTTATCCCTCACAACGAAGAAACACGTTTTTTTCTTCCTTAATGTAACTAATATCAAATGAAATTTCCATGAACAGAGCTCTGTTAAAAACATTCTTTCTTGCGCAACACTTTGTTACGGAAATGCTTCCATATAGATTACAGCTTGCTCATCTTTTTGACAGCGCATCCGATTATTATTTGAATCTCATGCGATTCAAATAAAATGAGACCATGACTTCGAAAAACGCGAATATTCAAATATTGAAATAATAAATAACAATGTAGTGTATATTATCTCTTAGGAATAATTATATTAACAACGCAGGATGTATAATCTCTGTCAACAGCCGCGCAAAGCTAGGCATTTTAGACCAATACATTTATTCGCATGAAACTTTGAATGCAAAGCGTTATACAGTTTTAAGGGAAGATTTTTATTTTCATCGGTTATGCAGAAGCATATATCAAGATGAATTGTGTCCAACAGATCCTCCACGGGCTTACTTGTATTTGGTATAATATATGCCTGGTGCGGTAACGGTCGACCCACCCCATTCATCTTTGAACTTAACCTAGCCGAAAAAGAAACTAAAAGAGATATTGTCATACGTGCGTTGCGATTTTAAGTAAACATCGCATTCACCGGAACTGGATTCCACGGATATGTTTATTCTTTATCTTGAGTTGAAAATCATGTTAAGTTTCAGAATAGTTTCCGATGGTTAGATGTTCTATACAAGTCTTGGAAGTGACAGATTCTCAGTAGAGATAACAGTTTCTGGTGGTTAGTTGTGCTATACAAGTCCTGGAATTTACTGGTTCTTAGCAGACAGTTTTTGCGTTGGAAGAAACACAGCAAAAACTCTTCCCATGTTTACATGAAGAAAACATATGCGAAGTTGCTACAAAAAATGTTTAATTTTTATGGAGCAATTCTTGTTTCTGATTGGTTGGTAGCAGAATGTTAATTGATTTGATTCGTCATTTCCTAGTAGCATCGTTTATAAATAGACACTTCCAAGTGTGTGGAATCATACTCTCATCCTAGCTTAAAATATTGCAACACTTAATAACCACACAAAATTTCCTGAATTGTAAACAGTAACCAGAACATATATCCCGTGAAAAATATACTTTAGAGAATTGACGGGATTTTCGAGACCGATCCAAATTTGTTTCTAAAAATTTTGCAACGATTAAAGATATATTCTGAAAATAAACGATGAAATAAAGATACCTGAATCTTCGTAGAGGCGTACACCTACTAGAGTCCGGCAAACATTCAGAAAGTTTCTTGACTTTGTAATATTTTATTCCCCTTTTTTGGATAGCAATGTAACCATAAACACAACGGTTGGTTATAATCTGGCTTACAGTGTGTAGTGTGTTATTTATTACAGATTAATTACGATCTTGTCACGTTAAATAGGTCGCAATTTCATAAGGTATACAAAAACATAACTCGTTGTGTGGTCAATCATTACTTCCCTTAAGTTTCCTTTGCATAATTATTTTGTAAGTTCATTTAACCTTCGTATGAGGCCTGCGAAATCATACGGCATTTAGCCATACGGGCAGAATGATGAATTTGTCGCCGTAAAAAAATCACTCTACGGTTTATAAAAAACTTTTATTGAAAAAAATCAATTCAGGTAACTTGATTATCTAGTAGAGCTGACATCTATTCAATGTAGTCACTTACAGTCTCCATCATCGCTTCGGTATGGGTCCGGAACTACTGCCACAGTCAGGGGCTGCCAGCGGCCACTTGATTGGATCGGAAACAAGCAGGAGTTGTACAGCGGCGCATCTCCGATCTCGCTCGTTTTATATTGTTTTACTTCAGGCATGATAAAAGACTTTTATCGCTTTTGTGGTTTGTAGACAACTGGTCAACAAGATGATATTTGCAGCAAAAAAAAAAAAAAATGAAAAGCGGTTTTCATGACACGGAAATTTAATTATATCATTTTTTCTAGGACGAAAATTCTATTGTTCCACACTGTACTTAATGAAAAAAAGCACAAGAAAACGGATTCAAACTTTCTCAAATTTGTAATCTGTGTATCTTTAAAACTAACAGAGATATTAGGCTGTGCTTTGTTTTATACTGAAGTGTCACCCGTAACGAATCATATTATGCCATGTTTATGTCAACGCTGATGGTTTTTGTGATATAGTGATGATTATTATGAGAACAGTGATAATGAAATGTGCTATTAATATATGTTGTATGTATAGTAATAGAGTTTAATAAACATGAAACAAAACAAAGTTTAATGTAACTGACATTGCTTCTTAATCATTCTGCGCTTTTGTAGATGTCAACACATTCCGTGTCATCATACTCTACACTGACAGTCACAGTTGCATGTGAGGTCGGCTGTTTTCCTGTGTATTTGCAAAGAATTGTTAGTTCATCTATAACATAACGAAGCTCAGTTATGCGGGATAAAAGGTGAGTAGAGCATAAACACTCGCCAGTTTATTATTTTTCAGCAAAGTCTCATAAACATTTGATTTTGACCGTGTTGTCGAGTGTATTCTGTACCTCCACCTCGCGCTCAGTTCATAGAAGTGTTTTCGTAAAGAGAGTCGTATATATAACTTGTTTCCCAATAATTTATGATTCTCGGGGTGAGGGGCTCATATATGCAATATAATCTTTCCTCATTCGCTGCGTGATTAGTCACGATGTAAGTTTGCTGGTACGTTCTATAAAATAAAGAAATCGAAAACAAGAATGTTGATCGTAGAATGTCGATATTCAATTTTATTAAGTAATTCCCGAATTTCAATTAATGAAAATATAGGTTGACCCTCTACTCGCCTTGATCGTCAAGTTTTCCTGATCTTTTGTTCCGTCTTTGAAGTACATTTGCAATCAACTTGGTACATTTCTAAATAATCATACTTCTAAATCAAAATGAACGAAGCTTAACAATTTGAAATCATTCAATAATCAAACTAGTCGCAGCCGCATTCTCAAACGTTGCGCATATGCATACCCTTGATACAGTACGTAAACACCCATCACACCCATTCACTATATTCACTTTTCCGTTCACCACGACACAATCTCTTTACACTATAACAATAAAATGCATTTTTATATAACATAACGAGAACAGGAATAAATTATGTTGGTTTACTTCGTAGTTGTATTGGTGGTTCTTTGTTCAACGCCGAATTAACTTTTGTGTGGCGTTTAATGTTGAATCCCTCGTTATATGAATATAGGAGTTGTAAAGAAACAGTTTGTAGTTACATTCATTTCGAATAGGTTAGCACCATTGCAAACATTTCAACATTAAATTGACTTACGCTAAAACAACAAATACAGTAACAGCTAAACGACGTGGCATCAATATGTGGCAGTTATGATGTACGAATGTTGATGTAGGCATCTGTAATATACGTCTCTTAGTATACCACTGTTTGTCTTGAATATAACCGGCCTGAAAGACATTAACAGAATGTATCATACGTATAAAAATTGGGAATACACGTTTAGTATATGCATTATTTTTTTATTAAAAAAAACTTTTTGTAGATGAGTAATTTGTATAAGGGGCATGTGGTGCAATGTATATATGCGTTTAATCTCTACAGTTCCAGGTGAGCATTGTATAAAGATAGCGGTTTCTTTTGTACTAAACGCAGGCCAGAGGATTAGTTGACCAAAACATGGTGAGACAACAACAACTATGGAAAGCAGTAATTAATGAGGATAAAATTATGAGACTCAGAATTCCTATTTCGTCACGATTAATAACGAGAAAAAAGGTTAGAAGAATAGTTGACCGTGGTGAAAACAACAACATGGTTAAAACCTGGTGAAACAACAAGTACAAAGATGAGATTAAAAGTCAGAATAAAACAAATAAATATACGTTTAGTATAATATTGTAGGTATCCCATTTGAAAGGCGTTTTTACTTTATTTTGTTATTTACATCCTGTTCTAATCGAGATCAACTGAATTACAGTATCAAATAATATCTCTTACCTTAATGACTAATAAACAAGCAATACACAGTATTATTTAATAAAACACTTTTGTCTTGAACCACAACCACAGCAGTCCTTCGGGATCAAGGATGCTTTCTAGATGTCGTCAGTACTGCCTCCAGTTTTACCCTAATTGCTGCTTGCCGATGAAAGTGTGCATTCCATTCAGCAATTAATGTCTGTAGAACAAAGCAAATACAAACAACGCGATTGCGAATATGGAAACGGGCAATTTTATTCTGAAGGTGTCACCTAACTACATCTTTATAAGAAGCAGTATATGGAAAGATTGGATGTTCCGAATTTTATATTTCACCTCTAATTTTCGGTTTTCCTTTAATTCTTATGTCATTTTATTTGCATCCATTCGTGTCAGGTTTCTAAGTCAGTCTCTAATTTCATCATCTGCTCCCTTGTTTGACTATGCGTTGTTGTAATTTGCAATAGAATATCAGTAAAAATTAATCTGGAAATCATTAATTGATGACGTACATACATTTAATAATACATGCGTACATATTTGTGTCAATTATTGCAAGATTATTATGCTTAAAGATACTGTTTTGCTATGCTTCTTACTTAATCCCATTCACTTCAGAGAATTCCTTGCAGGTAGGAGTTTATTTTTATTAGTACATTGTAACCCAGATATAAGAGACCAGAAAATAAACCCGGATATTAGATATGTTTTCTCTGGTCCTAAATTAGAGCCTATGTTTATGTAAAGTCTAACCCGGATATAACAACCCCGAATATAAGTGTGATCCAGATATAAGAGCACTTATGGAACTGAAAAGAAGTCTCTTTTATGCGGGTTTTACTCTAATTGATTTAAAATTTAATATTGATTAATTGGTTTCTCCTTTGTTATAATGCAAGTATAACTGTGATGATCTACTTGGCTTTAAACTGTAACATGATGGGTTTATTTCGTACATTATATCTCCGAATATAATTCATTACATCTCGCTTAATTCCGTTAAACGTAATACAAATTGTTTCTTTTCTTGATTCATTGAGTAAAGTGTCGTTGTCTTTATTTTACCAAGTTATTCTTGTTATTAAATATATACATTAACGGTGTAATGTATCACATATAATCTAATATTGTATTAAAGAATGAATTACCAATAACAACATTCGTTTTCTTATGTTTATTATGGAAATCACAGGCGCAGTCTTGAAGAAACCTGATGACCCAGTTTGAGAAGCCATTTGAAAAACAATAAAACCTCGCTTAAATCTAATGGAACGCCTAGTTGTGTTACAGAGCAGAACAATACTTGCCAAATAAGCAAACATCCCCGCTTCACGCGTTCAAATGTTGCCTCCGGGTAAATACCAATTGTCCGAATTGTTGGCACGGGTGTCATCACGTAAATTGCCACTAGTAGATTAAAAGAGGTTAAATTGAAGTTTCTTTCCGAGGGTGTTTGCCAATGCAAGAGAGTTAGAGAGTTCTGTGTGTCCTGTTGCTGTGTATAGGTCGAATAAGAGAATTATCGATTTAACGAATTTCCCAAACGAATTCAAAGAGATGAAGCCAACTTTAAACAAATTCCAATTTTCCGTCCATACCAACTACGCCATCTGCACATATAACACACATAGCTATGCATCAACTTCTACAATAAAGATAGATCCATTTATACTGTATAATTTACTAGAATACTGTTTACAATTAAACTGTGATAGACTGTTCTAAAAGCCATATTAAGTAATGATCTTAATATATGAATTGATACAGCGAGGAGCAGTTGTATGGTTATGAATAGTACAAATGTAGCTGCAATCATATATACATATACATATATATATATATATATATATTAGTAGTTATATATATATAATTGTAATTATATATGTAGTTATATTTATATTATATATATATATATTTATATTTGTATAATTGTATTTACATTTATATTATAGTACTATACATGTAGTTATATTTATATTACACACACACACACACACATATATATATATATATATATATATATATATATATATATATATAATTCGTAGTTTCGTTGGATAAAATGAAATCTAATAGAATGCACAACTACTTATAAAATATTGGATAAAATACTAAAAAAAAAAGAATTGTAAAAGTGACACTCCCTTCAACGCTGGAGGTTCAGTTCTCAGTGTAAGAGGAGGAGTGCAGAATACAATTGCGAATGACTTAGGACTTCTATCTAGTTATGGCTGACAGAACGAGAGCATGCTTCCTCCGTGAAGGAAATAAAGGATTTCGTTGGAAATTTTGTCTAAATTCCCGAGTTCGCCCCATAAACATCCTCGAGTTTGACAAGGTATCCCTGAAGAAGGTACGAGGTAACATCAACCGAAATGTTGTGAAAATGATATTCAAGATAAGAACGGTAGTCTGAAGAATCCAAATAATACGAATAGCCAATCCTCATCTCAAATATCTATAAACGTACATATGGTTACTCCTGATTAACGAGATGCAGTTTTTTATATTCATGTTTTTTTATATATTTATTTTCGGAGTTACTATTAAAAGAAAACGTAGTGTTGCTAATCATTCAGATTTATCAAACCTAAATTAAAACAGCAGATCAAATGAGATAACTCATTTTCAGAAAATATGTAAGAGTTATTCATCATAAATGTTTAAAATTCAGTTACTTAAAAAACATAAAATATGCATAAATAAGTAGATTTTACTTTTACTCGTATTCGGAAGGTCTAGATTCATACGTGACATCATATGTGAAGAATTATGCAGTAAGATGTATGTTCACATTACACTTAATTTTTTGCATTGTAACGGTTTTGGGTCTAACCCAGGGGTTTGACGTGTATTGGGATCCCGGATGGAAATCCCGTGTGTCGATATCCCGGGGTTAGGAATTTCAAATTGAAATTCACCTTCCAAACGCACGTTGTAAAAAAAAAAATATGCAGCGTACCGGCTATAACGATATCACAACCAAATGGAACTTGCCAAGGTTCGAACCAGCATTACCATCATGAAACACCTTAATGACATTCACGGTTGATAATTAGAATAAGGCAATAAAAACGACGATGACACAATCGAGGATGAACATACTAAAAATACATTCATTTAGTTACATGAGTGTAATACAGGTGAATGCAAAAAATAAATAAATGAATAAATAAAATAATAATGCAAATGAGGGTGCAGATAATATTACGGGTCGAGATTGGGAGAATAATAAGGTTTGTTCATGGGGACGTATTGTCTTTTTCTCCCTCCTTTTCTTTTCTTTTTTTTTTGAATGAACAGAAAATGGAGCACCAGTTATTAATTAGAATAAAACAGTCACGTATTTCTTCCTTCTTTGCACATGGCAAAAAGTCAATTGATATATATAACATTAATTATATTTTAGCATAGAGACATGGGAGCGGGTTTCGCGGATTGGAGTGAATGAAAATTGATGAATACTTAGCTTCTTGATAATTGTCCGGTCCTGACGAGCGTCGTTAACACAAATGTCTTTTCTCTTCTTTGTCACCGTTCTCTTTTTTTCTTTTAACATTATCCCTGACGCGTGATTTTTAGCATAGGATTCTCCATTGGAGGGATATTCATCTCAAAGAATAACATTCGGCCAAGGTATATCCAAGCTTTGAGTTGGTTTCCCTTTTCGGTCCGATGGCGATCCGCCGATTCGAGTTCAGTGGACTGTATTTCACCTATGCGTCTTTCTACGATGGTGTTAACCCCATTTTCTTCAGGGCACTGATTTTTAACCAGTGTTCTCCTGGCTGTTCGCAGCCCAACTAAATTTCCCGCTCAAGTTCTTTATTTCCACGTGTTCTCTTCTGAGATGCGTGGGTTGGGTTTCTGTCTGGTTTACATCCGTTATGTTCGCCGTCTTTTCGAAAGGCGATAGGGATGGGGCGGGGGATCTGGTCTTTTTGACTTCCTTTGCGTGGGTGGATGGCGGGAGGTTGGGGATGGGGTGTCTGCTTGACTAATACATACACTTATTATGGCATGAAGGGAAGAAGGGGGTATATTATTGTATGACAGCATATAAATACAGTCGTGAAAAGACGGAAATAGAAGAAAAAAAGTAGCTATTACACTAAGAAGGGCTCCAGCGTCTTATGATTATTGGGTCGGGATACTATTGGGTCGGGATACAGCTAATTGTCGGGTGGGTGGAGATTATGCAAATTGTTATGCAACTGCAGGAAGTTCATTGGACCACATTTAATGTCAGACGACGTGTCACTAAAACCTTCAGGGTCGTGGGGGTGCTGCATTATTCCATGCATCGTAACTTTATAAAAATAGCCTGGCTGTGCTCATCTTTCTCCAGACTCCGACAACATACAACACCTGGTATTACCAAATGATCACCAATATTTGTACTGACCAGACTCCACGTTACTTAATGTTGGTTATCTAACGGGAACCCGAGTGTCCGCGTTATTATGCCGTTTTTGAATTCAGCGATAGTACTAGTAAACAAAACATAATTATCCAACATGGCGGCGATTATTGGTTTACAGAAACATAATAGGTTAGAGGATCTTTTTTGCATTTTGTAAAAGACGGAAAGACAGATGTGGCACAAATACTCCAGACATTGACAGATTATGCCTTCATAGTAATGTAGAATATTGACATGTGTAAAAAGTGTTCTAAGCTGCTAAAGGAGGAACCATATTTTTAGCAGCAGTCTCGACAATATGTTCTTTGAATTCATTCCAAAAGCTGTTTCCTGTTAATATGAAGCCGAGAATTTGAACATTGGACTTTTTGTATAATATTATATTATGGACAGCAATCGGTGGTTAAGCAGGCTTAATTACAAATTACAAAGAAAAGTGAAAATATATACTGATTATTTTAGATGTGTACAAGCACCTCACAACATTTTCCGCCGGTCAATGAATTGTTCTTCAGTTCTGGGCCTTATTTAGGAACTAATTCTATTTAAAGATTAATCATACCTGATAAGCTTTCATATGTTTAGTTAATTATGTTGTATTTTCTAAATTATTTGTATTGATAATTCTAAATGCGTGTTGCTTTTTCAATATATATTGAAAATAATGCCTCCTCCTAATAAACATATTTATAAAATGTGCTTAAAAAAATTAGAATACAACTTGTCGATGCTCCGATTAATTTATTTCACTGCAGCCTGTAGAATTAAAATCATCAGAATATTTCCACAATCAACTCATGCATTTCTGAAACGGAAATATCACCTTTCTGTTTAATACTCATAATTAACTACGACTCTTTGACTAAAGTTATATCCATATATATATATATATATATATATATATATATATATATATATATATATATATATAAAATTTTAGTCATTCAATGAATTTAAACATTTATGACGTGAAATTCTGAATTTCAAATCCAAAGATTTTTATTATTCTATGTAAGACAAAGAATAATTTTGAAATATAACTCATTATCCTATAGGATTTCGATGTCTACCATCTCTTCAGAGGAGAAAATATTAGCAAAAAGATATAATGGTTTACACCTTATTTGCTAAAGTCAGTGAGACATGAAAAATCACGATTAAAAGTTGTTGAAGTATTAAAGAGTTAATTAAGGAGTTTATAAATTTCTCTTTTTTATTACCCACAAATAGAGTAAGCATTCCCCATTGGAGGGTATTTTCCCTATTCACACATAGGAATATGAAGATATAATACTCAATAATGCGTCATCTTTGTTGTACTATAGTAACCCTGTTTTATAGGGATAGTTCCATTATCCTATTCTCTTAATTTTACAACAATTATAGTAGTTACTTTGATTATTATTATGATTAGTTTTATTATTATAATTATTATTATTACCATTATTATTATACCTTATTTTTTTATATATATGAAGTTTTTTCTGTAAAGTATTATCATTAGTATTATAATTTTTATTACATGTTTTATTAATACACCTATATTTAGTTTTGCAAATTACTTAAACAGATTATTTGTGTTCTAAATTTTCAGTTTAATATTGTCATTTAAAGGATAGTACTAATACATATAAAATTAGCAAGAATAGTACTTCATGTATTAGATGAGATTATTTTGAGTTGACTGGATTTGAATTGATTTAAATTAACTTAAGCAGGAATTTCTATTTGACATGCGTTATTTTTATGCGGTTTCTTTTTGCTATCCTGCATATGTCAAGACACTTTCGAATTCTGACCTATTTTCGCGTCCTGACACTTCATTTTATAAAGGTTTATTGACTTCGTCTTCTTAGTTCATCTTCCTCCCCCTCTCTCTCTTTCTCCCCCTTCTATTTCTTTATTATTATTTTCTTTCTTTTTTCATTTTTCTATTTCTCCTTATTCAGAAATATATTTCCTCCCCTTCCCATTTATTTTATTTTATTTTATCTTATCTTTTCTTTTCATTTTTCGTATCAGTTCAGTTTCTCTCATTTTGTATGGCCTGCCTACTTAAAGCGGTTTTCATTT
Organism: Euprymna scolopes; assembly: GCF_053919585.1. NCBI lineage: Eukaryota > Metazoa > Mollusca > Cephalopoda > Sepiida > Sepiolidae > Euprymna > Euprymna scolopes. Next base: position 106,194,512 of record NC_136486.1, on the reverse strand, counting down.
AAATTTAATTTTTAATTTTAATTTATTAATAATTTGAAGTTATTTTGGAGTGGAATTTGAAGCAAACATTTCACGTCATAATTTTTTAAATTCATTGAATGACTAAAATTTTATTTATTTGCTCTATCTTGTATATCGAGCAATTCTTCTTTAGGTGAGATAGTATTTATAGAATATTACTGTCAGTAATATCTTGTAAAATTTATAATCACAGGTTTCCATACCAGTTGATTGTTAGATAATTTTATTCTGAAGTGTATATATATATATATATATATATATATATATATATATATATATGTATACATATATATATATGGGAATAGTCTTAATTCACTTTTATTTCCCTTTTTATGTATACCAATCCTTATTTAATAAGCTTAATATAATTACAAAGCCTGTAATGAATAAATGACAAGTCTATATTCTAAATTTCATGATGTTGACAATTTTATAATTTATTTGTTTTCATTCAGTTGACATTCACAATTCTTGACAATATCTCTTTCATAGAACAAAATCAATCACTTAATTATCATACCAATCAATGCATCTATTTTGCCCTTAACTAATCCGAAGAAATAGCAACACCCAATCCACAAAGAGGAAATAAAATGCTTTTGGACACGATTTAAAACATCCGAAAAATTGGAAGAGAAGCTGCAAATACCTTATAGTTTGCTTTCATTACGCCATTTTAAAATTGAGTTAAAAGCAAAATAGATTACACCCTACAAAATGCCGATTGTCCCAGCTGGTGACTTTCAAAAATGCAATCTGGGCGCGATGACACTTTAGAAAAATGATATGCAATAAAATTATGTTTTAAATTTATAGCAAATATCATAGAAATGTATGGAATGCATGGGAATACTTTTGGGGCATCTCGCATGAATTGAGCATCAGTTTTTGAGTGGCATAAGAGATTCAACGACTGCAAGGCGTTTGTGGGATTCTGAGAAGCGTGGACAGAGTAAGGAAGTCAGAACACGAGAGTGGATTAGCCAAATACAGAATTTCATGGATAATAATTAGCGTGTGTATATAGAGACAATAGATACAGTGTTTGTTGTCGATGTGTTAACTGTACACACAATTATTCGCGAAGAACTGAAGATGCGGAAGATTAGAACTAAGTTTGTCCCAATGGTGTTATATCCTTGTTACAGACTAAATAATTTGTGATGAGCATCAAGACAGTTCCTCACTCTCCTTATAGTCCAGACCTTGCTACATGTGACTTTTGTTAATTCCCGAAGCTCAAGGAACACCTTAGAGGCTGCCATTATAAAACACTTGAGGAGATTAAAGAGGCCATGAAAAGAGTCAATGACAAATTCGTAAATAAGGACTTCCATGGGGCCTTTCCTAAATGGTTGGAATAGTACAACAAGCGCATTGCAGTCGAAGTAGAGTACTCAGAAGGGGACTAGATTTGTATGCGTCTACTACCAATAAAAAGGCCCATACGAAAAGACTCTGGAAACCTCTTACTTGAGATGACATCACAGTCAGAGATTTATGCATATTCACGAATGGCTATAATTCTTCTTTATATCACGTTTTCCATGTAATGATATTACACTAAATATAAACTGCATTAGCTAATATGTTTGCATCACATCTTTCAGATTGTGCCTCACACAATCAGGAGGGGGTCCTGGATATGACCTTAAACTATATCCAGTGCTTAGGCCCCAGCTTGTGGGCTTTGGTGAGTGTGGAGCCACCCTTTAATTGGCATTGCTCCCAGGTTCACTCTGACCCAGAGTGGTAGTACCTGTTAGGGTCCCAACTATGGGTTAAATAGAAACCGACTTGACAACAACAAATATATTCTATTAAAAACGTTTTCTTCAAAATCTTTGGATTCGGCATTAAATAACCTGTAAAAGGTTGATATGCCGTAAAATAAAAACAACCAACCAACCGACCAATCAGGAGGAATAAACTACAATTGCTAAGAAACACTTCGTTTTATATAGAAATACACGATTTTCTCGTTATATTTTTTAATGTAATTATAGAGAGGGTATATAGTTGTGACACCATCGTTTCGTTTACATTTTTGCTATTTATGAAGAATACAAACCGTGCTGAAATAATAACGTTATCATGTATAATCCCATTTTAAACATGACGATCGTTAGATGATTAATAATTGTTCTGTGCTTTCACGTAACAATGTAATACATTAAATGTACCGTAGAAATGAATTTAACTTGATAATTCTATCTAAAAAAATATCAGGGTCCGTATTCTGCAAAAGTCTGGAAATTTTTATTTAGATAGTTTTCGGTGCATTACAAGCATTGTGATGGCATTAATGTCAGGTATTATGTAGATTGTCCAAAACAGTGTATGCAGCACGTAGCCGACTTATTAATAAGTACGTCGGTTTTTCGTTCATGAATTAAGCACTTAAATTCCTCTGAGTATACGTTTTTTTTTTCAACAAAAAATAACAATTTACTTTGCTTCAATATTCACATTTAAGGATTAGGAACCATAAAATATGCCATGATTTTTTATTAATGCACTCTGTTATTCAAGACAAAGAACTTGCATATATTTAAACACTGTTTATCTGAACCAAAATATATCTTTCACGGCAGATTTTGTCTTACTTTTTTTTTAATTGCAGGACCATTCTATTCTCATCCTTGTTAACTAACAATTTAAAAAAAAACTACTGTAATAAAAACGAGGATGAGAATTGAATGGTCATCTCGCTGGATTCAGCCACTCTGATGAGTCGTAGACAACGAAACAGGTCTCAGTGGATAATTATATTTTAAAAATAATATATATATATATATATATATATATATATATATATATATATATATATATATATATATATGACGTTCCCCATGTGAGTGTACCAAATTGGTTAAAGGGAAAATTATTCCCAACTCGCATTTAGGTAAAAATACACTTTCGTTAATAATTGAATTCATTCAAAACGTATCGCAAAAACAAAAACAAATAACATCTATATATATATATATATATATATATATATATATATATATATATATATATATTATTATTATTAATATTATTATTATTATTATTATTATTATTATTATTATTATTATTATTATTATTATTATTATTATTATTATTATTAACCAAATATGTATTTATTGAATTCAAGTAATGTTCATATATCAATTATACTAAAGTCAATATTAATTAATAAATCTCAAGGATTATCAGTATTAATAATCGAGCATATATATTATCATTCCACGATAACCAAGACGACAAATAACCATAACGTGTGTTTTATGTTATGATGTATTTCTTTGGTCTTACAATCGTTTCATAGTCATTTAGGCTGGCTTAAACAGTACTTCGGTAAAAGATCATCGAAAATAAAATACAACTGTAAGACATATATAAAAGCATACACTATTTCTTATTTACTAATACAAACAGCGATTATATATTATTATTATTATTATTATTATTATTATTATTATTATTATTATTATTATTATTATTATTGTTGTTATTGCTGCTGCTGAAGAAAAAGAAGGAGAATAACTAAATCCGAGTTCATAAGCCCGTGTTTCTCTGAGGTTTCCCATATATCCTCTAATAACTCAAACTACATATTAAATTATACTTGTGGTAATGAATTATGGTTGAGATAATTTTTGCTCTAATTTATAATAAATTGAACAAGTCACTTTGTCTCAGATTTCTATGTATTGCTCTCGTCTCGCTTATTCTATATTGATTCATATACTTTCTACACTCTAACATGTTTTAATGGGGCCGTGATGTAATAACCTTCTAAGCAGCGTTGTATACTAATTTACACATGCGTACGTAAAACAAAGCACGTATGAATGTTTGATGGACTATTATCATATTCTTTTAATTCCATATAAATTAATAATAAATGGAATTATTCTATTAATAATAGTAGTAATAATAATGATGATAATTATGATAATGCTAACACTATAAAAGTAGAAATAATGATTTGTTTTCTCATGAAAGAATAACGTCTGAACATAATGTCGCCTTTTTGATTTTTCCACTTAATTTTATGCGAAGGAAATATTGAGTGTGATTGTTTTACAACACGTCATGGTTATTTTTTTTTTAATTTTTAGGTAAATGAGAAAACACCCGACACAAAATATTGTATGCATATTTTCAAACACATTTACCTTTCTAAAACTTAATTTACAAAAAAAAATAATTGCAATTCCACTGTTAGAAGCTTTAAAAACATGATGGTATTTAAAGAGTAGTATAGTAATATATTTCTTAAAAAGAAAAATTTGCTATTGAAGCCAGTAGAAATATTCACGCTGTTTATGTAGAAAAGCCGCATGAATCGGAGAACGTGTACAAGTTGTAATTTCGACTCTGACAGATCAGCTCGTCTTGGTCTGTTTGATGAATAGCGCATTGTGGTATCACGTGATAACAAGTCTGCAGCTTTAGTTGGATCATCTAACGGCAACCGTAAATCGCGAGTTGAAATCTACAGACAATTTATGAGATACGAATTTCCACTTATTATTAGGTTTCAGACAAGAAAAATCGGAAGTACAATTACCAGACGATCTGACACGGCGCAGTATGTTTATGAAGTATACGACAATCGTCATTGTAACGAGTTACGCAACTTAATAGTTATAGATGCCCGCTTAAATTAACTACGACGATAGTTCTCTCTACTGTGAATCTTTATGTAACATAAAGGAAAAAAATCACTGCAGACAAGAGTGCTTCAAATATCAAATTTGTTTCATTTTAATGAGAAAAGTATATCATTAATGGTTGTTGTAGCCTTTCAAGCCGCTGGTAAGTTAAATATAAAACAAGTAACAAAGAGTATATTCGCATAAGTATGTCATAGAAGTACAGGTCATAATTCTGGAGGTCATAATTCAGCTCATCCTTAACTTGTTAAATGTACCTATAGTTTATTCTGCGGTTAAGTCTATCATTCCCTGAGCTTATTAAATAACAATGAGTGAAATAGTAGGATATAAAGAATCTCGAAGATTGTTAAAAAGAAATGTCCGAAATAACTAAAGATACCATAGTAGTAACAATTTTATAGAACAAATTACCACATGAAAAGAAAACTTGCTATACAGTAAAACCCCTGGATACGACATTAAAAATTAGTAACAAAATATAGTACAGTATATAGTACGCATGCATATAAGCAAATAACATTATAAACAACATCGTAAAGCGGGGAAAATGCCGTAACAAAGGACCAGAAAACATAGCATTCCACAGCGTAACCTGGAAAACCCCTCTCATAGGGCCACCGTATTCCAGAGTTCTACTCTACCTTGTTTTTATGACATTGTTTTTGATTCGGATTATTCGAAGTAGTATTTCTGTTTTAGATGTTCTTCCTACAACGCTTCAGCGGATTAATATTCGATCTCATGTTGTGTAGGTGTACATATTGGAAACGCCGCGAGTTCATATTAGGGACATAACGATACTGATGATGAGGGAGAGAATACATTTATACAGACTGGGATGCTTCTTGGGGACTTCATATATAACACGGGCTGGATGATATATGCAAGTTCTTAACACAGAGGAGGGGAGATACATAATCTTCGAGGAGTTACAGAATGTTCATTATATTGTGATAAACACAATTACCTTTCCTTCCTGATGAAGGATGACACAACACAACAGTTACAACATAATGATGATGACTTCTTTATTCATCTGATCAGCCGCTCGATGACGTCAGAAATTAAAATTTGGTCTACATGGTTAATCTTCTAACCTTCGCCTCTAAGGGACTCTCCTCTCTAACTACTATGTCAACGCTTGGCTGATCAACCGACTGACTTACTAACTCTCTGACTGACTGTTTAAAATCCGAACCCATAGAATCCTATATGGAGAAATTTCCTCTGTCTATGACATCAAAAGTGTGTTCTCAAACGTGACTAATTTCACGTGGCTTTTCATATGTTTGTCCTCACACTTCTGGCAAAATAAAAAAAAAATCCTCACCTTACTTATTTTTTTAACCTAAACCATTTTTAAACAATATAATTTTAATTTGCCTTGCCCATTCTTTTAACTGACATATTTAATATTCAGATTTCTAAAAGAATCGGACAGTCGACTTAATTTCTAACATTCCATTTCTTAACCATTCCTAAAGGTTCGATTCTAGGCTTATCCTAATCTCATTTTCACTTATCTAATATTCTTCTTATTTATATGGAAAGGGGCAGCCCTTTTCCATGTAACACTTAGCCATAATTCATTTGTCGAAGCAAGGAATCTGTATAGGAACTAAACGGAACACTTTATTTAATCAACGGAAATAAACTTACTAGTTCCGTTAGTCAGGAGCGTATTGAAGTCGTAATCTATTTAAATTACGATCTCAGTAGCGCTTGTACAGGGGATTGAATTTAAACCTCTAAAAGACTGTAGTTATTTTTAACTACAGATTTCTTTATAGATTGCCAAGTTTCGAAAACCAACACCTGAAAATAGTTGTAGGTTATATCGGCCAATAGCAACCAAGATCAGAATAATAATTCGAATAATCCAAATTATAGAAATCATCAACCTCATGTAAAAAAAAAATCCGAAACACAAAAATCAAACATGATTTACAATAACTGAAAAATAAAACAGCATAATTTCTCTATAACTGACAATATGTAATTGTGTAGCAAAGACCTAAACAAAAATCATCAATGTCTGCATTGTGTACTTTTAAATTGCATCATTCATGTGTAAAGATTATTTTATTGTAATCTTTTAAAAATAAAGAGAACATCTTTAAAAACAAAGTATTTAGTTTTCATTATAGAAACGCTTTATTATCACGTTGGTTTTATTTCGTGGTAGCGTCACTCGCCTTTGTGCACACGTCAAACGCATTATTTCCACGCCATATGAGGACCATTGTGCCTATTTCTCGATGTCAATCACTTCTCCTATATTAGACAACATTAGCTTTATTTGGCTTCATTCAAACAGAACATATGTTTCATTGTATTATATAATTATTAAACTGCTTTTGATAGGAAAAAGGGTTAGCATTGATAAAATAATTTATTTTCTTCCTTCTGTTACCTCATCGATATTCAGTTTGATATGTTTACTATGTTTGATATGTTTACTATGTTTGATATGTTTACTATGTTTGATATGTTTACTATGTTTGATATGTTTACTATGTTTGATATGTGTACTTCAAATGTTTTCTAAGATTGATTATGAGCCTACAATGCTATTTTCTTCATATATTGAAACGTAAATACACTTTGATGATGCGACTAGTGGGAATTACTTCTACACCAACAGATCCGAACAATAAAAGAAATAATGCTGAAAAACGTGAACAACAACACTACTTTAAGGAAATGTTTTGTATCGAAAGTAACATCTAGGTAGCAGAAAGCGAAATGAAAAAAAAAACGCAATCGTAAGGCCGAGGGGGTCTGTGATGGACTGTTAGGAATTTTTTCTCTTAGAATCTTAGACTTTTTTCTCTTAGAATCTCAAGACTTTTACGGTTACAGAATCTGGGCTATATTAAATGATCTCATTTACACGTCTTATCTCGAATTTGTGGTCGTTTTTTCTTGTATCAAACGCCCATGAACAAGAGTTCAAATTTCAAACCACTGTGAATATACACACAGTTTAAAATATATGTTTAATGTTTGATTCGAATCCTTTTCAGTGGGCAAGTAAAATATTGATTTTTACATGATATTTAAATTTTAGTTTTAAAATATTTCCATCAAATTTTAACAATTTTTAATTATAAAACATTCCCTGAAAAGGATTTTATATATTTTATAGAAGCCTGGGTGCCCGATGTTGCCCGGGTGTTTGGTGGTGCGTGGTGAGCAAAACAAACTGCACGTAGCCAGGCATGCTCGGACCGATACCGCAATTAGGAAAATACCGTGAATAAAATAAAAGCGTGACGTCTTTGCCGTTGTACCCGTCGCCAAACCGGAAGTGGTAAAGTTTACATTAAGGTTAGTCAATTTAAAAGAGGGGATGATTTTCGAAAATATCGACGAAAAAAGCGCTCCCTGCTTGTAGAAAAGTGTCCAGTTTAGGGTGAAGGAATTAATGATTTCAGTCAATTTTTCGACATTTGACGTCCGAAGGGCCGAGTTTCATAACGATACCGATCTCACGAACATCCATCGCGTCTGTCGATAGGTTATGGCAGACATGATGATTGCAACGTCTTGTCAGACGAGTGCCACTTCCTCAGACATTTAAAATCCATGAGCCCAAATGTCTGAGGGAGTATCTATACAAATATAATGTTACAGAATCTTAGCTTTGTACGACAGTTAAGTCTCTCTCTCGGTTCAAAATGTTGAGATCCAGCAACAAGCAAGAGCAAGATAGCCAGCAACAGATTAGACTGCAGACCAGCTTAATGCGGGTACTGGTCTTCCGCTTTATGGTTTTTTACATCAGAGATTTGCTTCTCCTAGAAAGGTTGCCTTCACCACGGCTTACGGGAACCCTCTCCACCCCAATACACATATACACACACACACACACAAATATACACGGTGCTAGTTGGCCGTTGACCCGGAAAAAGAGTTCATTCGCCCTTTGGAAGGTCTTGTTTTTAATTCTTCAGGGAGACTAGCCGCCCTCCTCACAAAACAAGTCTGGTGGGGGAACCAGTTTAGTCGCCGGTGACCCGACCATGAGGCAGGTAGTACTGGGTTACATGGTACCAGTAGCATACGACATGACCTGACATAAAATGGCAGACATGCAAACATACATACATACATTTAAACATACATAAAGCAGACATACAAACATACATACATACATTTAAACAGATAGGAAAGATTTATATAATCTACGATGATCTACGGGGGGAGGGGAGTTTGTTCATTAATTGAAGTCAACGTCCACGAATTCGAAATGAGGGGTTCTCAGTAAGATACCACAATATACCGAATATGTCTTGCTCTAAGACCTGAAGCTTGCTCATAAAAAATTAGATTCATTACATAACACACCAAACACGTGATAATTACGAGTTATACTGAATATTAGCTAGAGGAAATATCTAATTATGTAGCTTATATTTGAATACCTTTCTCTTGCTAGAGCCTATTTAAGTCTCCGGCATCGTAATTATTCCTGTAGGATAAATAAAAACGTTTTGGTATTCATTACGCGGTAAGAGATAAATATGAAAGTCTAATTGCATCTACACCAACCAAATAGTGCAATATCCCGTGTTTCATGAAAAAAAAAACGCCTTGATATTATTGCCTGGCATAAATGTTGAGATGTGTATAATTTCGTATTATTCCAATAAACTACTGACTTTATTGATGTTGATAGCTTTTGTGTACTAAAATTATAATTTTTATGTCGATTAGTTGGTAAGTCTATTGTTGCTATATTGTAGATTATTTATGTAAATGGACTACGTGTGCACGTCGATTATTTATCATCATTGATCTTTTGTGTACGTTAGATATTTGTGCAAATTAATTAGTTGTATTGTTTACATTAAAGGTAATCCCTTAACAAGGCAACATTATGATAAGTGTTAAGTGTGTAAGATTGGGATTACGATTAGAGTGTATTCTGTTAGCCGGTCTGTGGAAGGTTGGTAAGCATGTTAAGAAGATAGATATTCGTCATCGAACTTGTACGCGCCAGATACACGTGCTCGTACTACTCTGAATAAAAGAAAATGATAACAATAAGAGAAACATTTAAATGAATGATTTCAAAAAGGAAAACGTTAAAGCGTAGTTACAATATATACAAATAAAATGTTTTATTTAACTTGAAATATGTAAAAACAATAAGAGTGTATTTTCTGTACACGCATGTGTGTGTGGGTGCACACGAGTAACCGTGCCTTTTAATTTGTAATGCTTTTATTATGTTCGTTGTGTCTGTATATTCATTTTGTATGCGTGTGTCGAGTGTTCACAAGACTTCGCTAGTGTATACATTGTGTCGTAGTGCCTTAAAACGTAAGAGCGTACGTTTTATCTTAAAACGTAAGTATAGCTATTGAGGCAAACGGAAAAGTGCGTCTGTCTACATGGACGGTTTAGACGGAAAAAAGGCTACAGCTAGGTAGAGATGGATAGGGATAAAGAGAAATTCGCACCAGAAAGTATAGACGACACCTGTCGGATAATCGGAAACCATGACAAGGCAATAACCGGTGCGTATTGAGTAACGTTTGTGTGCATTTTTGCGCAAAATGCTTATTCGCATATCGGAAAAGCGTCTGCCCATAATACTCCCTGCCAGATAGCTGCATCTTAAGGAGAAAAAAAGTTGAGACAGGAAAGATATAAAAAAAATGTAGTTCGGAACCTGTGTAACGACGATCGTTGTGAAATTTAAGTGGGAGTAAATTGCGGTCGGAAACTGCATTGTGTTGCCGCGTCTATGGAGCGTGCGCAAGTTGCCTTTAGAGTTGATCGAAGTTAGTCTAAATTAGTCGCATAAGGGCGCAAGTGAGTGCGCGGGAATTCATCCGTTCGTAGGAAATGCGTTGTCAAGATGAGGCGCGCACTATCAGAAATAAGTGTCGAGAAAATAAACCCGTTACATTGAAATGATTTGTGTAATCAGTGGGTCGGTGGGATCATCTAACGCCTAGGAATGAGTTTTATAGTGTGCATTTTGTAACTTAAATCATGTTCGCTAGGGTAACTTCTGTCGATGAAATCGTTGTGAATTCCAGGAATTTGCAATGTTTGGAAAATGTCTTTGTGAGTCTGCTTGTCGCGTTTGTAACAGAAAAGGCTTGATATGCCGTTGGATGTTGTTTGAAAAGGCTGATATGACACAAGATGATGCTGGAAAGGCTTGGTATGCCGTAAGACGTTGCTGAGATTGACTTACCTTTCAACATCGATACGAAGTAAAAACTCAATGTTGTTGAGATGGCGTGTTGTGCATAAAAAAAAAACACAATTCGCGTACGTCGCCGCACATGCAAGTAGATTATTTTAAATAAGTAATTTTACTTTGCGCATTTAAAGTCGCGTCGATGTCTTCACTAAGTTTCGTCGGTTGCCATGCTGCTGCTTGTTTACTTCTATATTAATGTTGAAAACTGAAAGTTGAAACAGCGTGAGAGTTGCTGTTCGACGTTTTCGGTGAGCCTGTTGTCGCTCGTTCTCCATGAAGATATAAAAAGCTTGAATACATGTTTTTACTAATGCGCACATGGCAATATATATATATATATATATATATATATATATATATATATATATATATATATATATATATATATATATATATATATATATATATAAAGACGGCGAAGAAAGGTTAAGGTTTATGACACGAAGCTAAATCGAATGTGAGAGAATGTTTGCATGTCATCATCACGGTTAATTTATAAATACATTTCCGACGTAATTGACGTTAGCAAAGGGGGGAAATTTTTATTGTTGATGTGTTCGCAATTTTGATTGTGAAAGGCACCATGCTGTCGCCGTGTGATAAAATAAACTAAGCCGCCGTCAAGGTTCACCATTGTATCGCAAACTGTTAGTCGGTTTGTGAAAGGTCGCTAAGCATGTTAAGAAGATATTAATTAGTGAGCGTGCTTGTATACGCCAGATACACGTGTTCGTACGACACCAAATAAAAGAGAACGACAACACTATAAGGAACACATTAAAATGAGATACATCTAAATGGAGAACGTTAAAGCCGCGTTACAATATATACACATAAGATGTTTTATTTAACTTGAAATATCTACAGACATTAAGAGTGTGCTTTCTGTACGTGCGTGTATGTGTGTTATATAGCTGTTTCATTAAAGAGTCTTAGAGAGAGACTATTATAAGTGATGCTTTTTCTTGTGAGAGTTCTTATTAGTAATGATATGAGTCTTAGTGAGAGTACTTGTCTTATTACATATGATGTTGTATCTTAGAGAGAGAGAGATGTTGTTGTAATGACATTTTATAACACAGGCATATAATAACAATACAATTTACCTTTTTGTAGAAATCACAAACACAAAGATGAGCTTTATCACAAAACACATGCTGAATTTATTTCCTCACGACCGGTCGTTCCATCACCAAGAATTCAAAGTTTCACATTTTAATTTCTGAAGTGACGTCTCGCTTCAGACGTCCGCCTGTCTCTGAGTTTTCTCACTGACTGTCTCTCTGACTGTCTCTGACTCTCTCTCTGACTGTCTCCCCGACCAACTAACTCCCACTTGCTATATTGAGAAATCCATGCATCCCGGCCACGTGAGCAAAATTCACGTGTTTCAACATGCGCGACTTAGCACGTTTTCGACATTGATTTCCCAATAACCTATTTTTCTTGTGCTGTTTCCACAAAGGAATTTAACCTACATATCTAATTTATTTAACTCATATTTTATTATCCACATTCTTTTAACAATTGAATAGTTTATTTATTATTTATTTCATCCGAATTAACAATTTACTGGACATTCCATTTAAACCTATTGTTCTTTAAAACTTATGTCCAGGGTTCGATTTCTGCTTTCTCTTATTTCCATTTTAACTAATCTCTCTATTTTTATACTTACATGAACAGAGGACAGCCCTTATCATGTAACATCCCTCCCTTCCATATTTCACAAAAAAAATGTATGCATTTTTAACTTTAGTACATTTTTTTTTATTTTTACATCTACACAACCACACGGCTAGAAAGATCAGGCTAAAAAACACACACACACACAAAAAAAATCTCTTTCAGTCAGCCCTTCACAGCCGACTTCACAATTATTTATTTTTTTATAAGATCAGAACCTTTCTGATCTTTGTGGCATTTACTTTTTTGGGTGTAAGATATTTACCTATGATACACATCAGCTATTTTCCAGCCACCCATATGCCGCAGACTAGAGGTTTTCACCTTTCTCGAAATGGACGACTTCCTTCGTCTCAAAAGTGTTCTGATCTCTCTTTCCGCATGGTTAGTCTTATCAAGTATGGCTTTGTTTTGTTTTTTTTATTATTCTATAACTATCTCATACGGGACATACCAAAGCTCATATACTTAAATCTTTGTGGTTGGCTTCAGAAGTTTAAGATATACCTTTTTTTCTCTCATACGGATTCACTCGGATTTCCTTGCTTGGATTTTTGAAACTTCGACGAGGATTTAGAAATATCACCCCTAACTAACTAACACGTTTCGCGCCCAAATTCTATCTAATTGCCCGATTTTTTTTTTGTGATTTTTCTTTTCTCTCACCAGGGCTTCCAAGATCCAGCAGATATATCCCACATTCATGCGTCTCTAAAAAAATACAAGGTTATATCTTTCTTACGTAATCTACGGCATATTTTTGCTTGTCTCTTACTTCATTAAGCTATATGTGATTGCCTCGGGACTACCTCTCATCGGTTTACTGGTCCCCTTTAGAATTTTCGTATTCTTTCCAACGCCTGTTTATTAATTAAGTCAAGACTTACTACTTTGCTTGGAGTCGTTAACGTGCAACCAGCTTATTTTAAGCACTTAATTAACCAGGTTCCCAAATTTTTCGTATAGGGGCACTTCTTGTGCTTATCAATCCCTACCAAGTAACTTTTCTTGGAGAAAAATTTTTAGGATCTCTAAAAAAAACAACAAAACCAAATGCTAAAACAAAACATCTTTCTTACGGCGTATCACATCTAAAAACTCCAAATACCCGTTTACGTAATTTTAATTCTTGTCCCCCTTCTAAAATTCTAACTGAATCTGTAAGCCAACCATACGTCTTAACTTATTTTCTACTAGATCATTTTAATCTAATGTATATTTACGGATAACTTTGAATTCTTGCTGTGAAAATCATAACATTACATACATAAGACAATTTACAATATTTGTTCAACATCATAAAAACATTTTCAAAAAAAAATACCTTAATACATTTAAACATTTTGCAACAGTTATAACTTTTTTTTTTTAACAACAAAAAAAAATCATCTGTAACAAACAACAATTCAACAGTCTGTCCAAAACAATTGTCCCTTTTTTTTTTCAAAAACAAAATAAATGAACACGCAAAAGCCGAAAAGTTCACTATGAACACAAAATGCATTTCAAAACAATTTACACGCTGTTTCATAGAGAGTACATGCGACCTTTGAAATTCCTGTTTTGATTGACAGATTAAATTCAACAATTCGTCCAAACGATTTCATATCAAAACAATAATAATGGGTGACACAATCTCTGCCTTCGCGTGTATGTGTGTGTGTGTGTGTTTTTTTTTTTAACAGACCAATTCATTTATCAATGAATTACGCATGGTGACTTGTTTACTATTTTTTTCCATTACTACGAATTTCTTTTTACGGCATATCGGCCTTTTCTTCTCTTTCTTTTTTTAATATTTCTTGTATCTTTTGTTCTCTGTGTGCGTGTGTGTTCATTTTTTTTTTCTTTTTTTTTTTCGCATTTCTGTGATCGTGTAAATTTTTCTTTTTCCGTGGTATTATTTATTTATTTTTTAAAATTATGCTGGACCCCTTTAAAACGTTGTGTTTCTTTTTTTCTTTTTTTTTCGTGGTATCGACCCCAGGTTCGGTTTCTGCATCGCTGATGCAAAAGGTTCACGAACACCAAATTGAGAGTTGTTATATAGTTATTATTATTAGTATTAGACTATACCACTTGTGCGCGTATGTTACGTGAGTTCTTATTAGTAATGATATGAGTCTTAGTGAGAGTTCTTGTCTTATTACATATGATGTTGTATCTTAGAGAGAGAGATGTTGTTGTAATGACATTTTATAACACAGACATATAATAACAATACAATTTACCTTTTTGTAGAAATCACAAACACAAAGATGAGCTTTATCATAAACACATGATGAATTTATTTTCTGACGACCGGTCGACTTCCTCATTATGAACTCAAAGTTTCACATTTTAGTTTCTGAAGTAACGTCTCGCTTCAGACGTCCGCCTGTCTCTGAGTTTTCTCACTGACTGTCTCTGACTCTCTCTACGACCAACTAACTCCCACTTGCTATATTGAGAAATCCATGCATCCCGGCCACGTGAGCAAAATTCACGTGTTTCAACATGCGCGACTTTGCACGTTTTCGACATTGATTTCCCAATAACCTATTTTTCTTGTGTTGTTTCCACAAAGGAATTTAACCTACATATCTAATTTATTTAACTCATATTTTATCATCCACATTCTTTTAACAATTGAATAGTTTATTTATTATTTATTTCATCCGAATTAACAATTTACTGGACATTCCATTTAAACCTATTGTTCTTTAAAACTTATGTCCAGGGTTCGATTTCTGCTTTCTCTTATTTCCATTTTAACTAATCTCTCTATTTTTATACTTACATGAACAGGGGACAGTCCTTATCATGTAACATGTGTGTGTGTGCGTGGTGTACACGTGTAAGCATGTCTTTTAATTTGTAATGCTTGTGACATGTTCGTTGCGTATGTATGTTCATTATGTATCTGTGTCTAGTGTTCACAAGTCTTCGTTAGTGTTTGCATTGTGTCGTCTTACTTTACAACGTGAGTGTTCGTTTTATCTAAAACGGAAAAGTACGTCTGTTTACATGGACGGCTCGGATGAAAAAGTGTAGAGATAAGTAAAACGGGAGTGGATAGAGAGAAATGCGCAACAGGGAGTAGAGACGCCACCTGTCGGATAACTCGGAAACAACAAAACAATGGCCAGTGCGTATTAAGTAACGTTTGTGTACATATGTGCGCAAGATACCTATTCGCATATCTGAGAAGCATATGCCCATAAATGTTTGGAAAATGGTGACGCAACAAAGTCCGTATTGTGTAACTTCGATAGTCATTGATTTTTTTAGAGGACGGCTCGATAGTAATTTATTCACATTGGATTTGAAGACAACAATGTAATAGTGAGCGGAGAAGCGGACTCACGGTATTGTGTTCCATAGACAGACAGTTCAATTGAAGAAACTTTACTCATGGAACTTTCGTTTAGTCTTAGGCACACTTAAAGATCGCTGGAAGTTGTTGGCGGTGGCTGCAGCTTATATGAGTCTGTTTATTATTGTGATCGTTGATTTTTATGTACGTTGATTCAGTGCGTACGTGGATTATTTTGTGAACGTTAATTATTTGTATTCGTTGATTATTTGTTTATGTCAATTATTTGTTTACGTTGATTATTTGTTTAAGTTGATTATTTGTATATGTTGATTTATTGTGTCGGTTGATTATTTATGCACGTTGATTATTTATTTACGTTAATTATTTGTGTATTTTGATTATTCGTTTATATTGATTATTTGTGTACTTTGATTATTTTTGTACGTAACCTGCGTGTACGTCTATTATTAGTGAACACCGATTATTTGTGCACGCTGAGTGCATGCTTACGTTGATTATTTGTATACATAGATTATTTTGTGCGTTGATTATATGTGTACGTTTATTATTTGTGTACGTTTATTTTTTGTGCGCTGATTATTTGTGTACATTGATTATTTGTGTACGTTGAGTATATGTGTACGTTGATTATGTGTGTACGTTGATTATGGGTGCACGTTGATTATATGTGTATCTCGATTGTAGATGTATGTTAATTATTTGTGTATGTTGATTATTTGTGTATGTAGATTATTTGTGTATGTTAATTATTTATTTACGTTGATTATATGTGTATCTTGATTATTTGTGTATGTTGATTCTTTGTGTATGTTGATTATTTGTGTATGTTAATTATTTGTGTATGTTAATTATTTGCGTACGTTGCTTATTTGTGTATGTTGATTATTTATGTACGTTGATTATATGTGTATCTTGATTATTTGTGTATGTTGATTCTTTGTGTACGTTGATTATTTGTGTACGTTGATTACATGTGTATGTTCATCACTTTTCTATGTTCATTATATATGTGCGTCGACTATATGTGTTTGTTGATTAGTTGTGCGTTCATTATACGTGCATGTTGATTATGTGTGTACGCTAGTTATGTGCCTTAATTTTTCTGGAAACGCTGATTATTTTTGTACCATGATTTTTTGTGCACTTTCATTATGTTCGTAGATTTATGTTTATGTACGTTGATTATTTGTGTAGTGTAATAATGTCGATAATTTGATAAATTGTGTACGTTGATTATTTGTGTGCGTTGAATGTTTGCATACGTTTATGTTTTTGTATTTGTTTATTGTCTGTGAATGTTGATTATTTTTTCACGTTGATTATTTGTGTAAGTTGATTATGTTTATACGCCGATTATTTTTTTACATGGATTAATTGCAAATGTCGATTATTTGTATGCGTGACTGATTTGTATTCTTTGATTATTTTTGCACGATTGTTATTTAAGTTTGTTTTTAATTTGTATTTGTAAGTTATATATGCATGTTAATAAAGTTTGTCTATTATTTGAGCATGCTGATTATTTGTGTACCTTGATTAGCTGTGCACGTTGAATATATGTATATGTTAGTTATTTGTATTCGTTAATTATTTTGCATCTTTATTATTTGTGTACCAGGATTTCCATTCGTTGCTTGTTTTTATTTGTTATTATTTGTGTACATATCCGTTGGTTATTTGCGTACATTAACTATATGTACGTTGATTATTTGTATGCGACAATTATTTGTAATCATTGATTATTATTGTATGCTGATTATCTACGTACATTGATTATTTGTGTGCGTCATTTTTTGTGTGCGTCGCATATTCGTAATCGTTGAATCCTGCTTTCGTATATTAATTATGCAAGTAGATTATCTGTGTAAGTCTGTTATTTGTGAATGCCGATTATTTTTATATGTCGAATATTTGTGTACATCGAATATTTGTGTACATCGAATATTTGTGTAGGTGGAATATTTTTGTACGTCGAATATTTATGTACGTCGAATATTTGTATACGTCGAATATTTATGTACGCCGAATATTTGTGTACATCGAATATTTGTGTGCGTCGAATATTTGTGTACGTCGAATATTTGTGTACGTCGAATATTTGTGTACATCGAACATTTGTGTACATCGAATATTTGTGTACGTCGAATATTTTTGTACCTCGAATATTTGTGTACATCGAATATTTGTGTACGTCGAATATTTGTGTACGTCGAACCTTTAAGTTCGTGTATTAATTGTGTACGTCGATTACTTGTGTACGCTGATTGCTTTTGTACGTAGATTATTTGTGGAAAGTGACCATTTGTTTGGGTAGATTAATTGTGTACGTCAATTATTTTTAAATGGTTGCTTCTGTATGTTGTCATTTTATGTCCATTAATTACTTCTGTTGTGGCGGATGCCGATTATTTATGTAATTTGTGTACATCTATTTGTGTACCATGAGAATACGTTTCCGCTAATTACTTCGGTAAGATGATAATTTGTGTAGGTTGATTATTTTTGTATATCCATTATTTGTGTACGTTGTTTATTGGTGTACGGTGATTATTTGTGCATTTTGATTATTAATGTACATCGATTATTTGTCCCTATTGATTATTAATTACTACTATTTTGTGTACTTAGATTGTTTGTGTACGTTTATTAATTGTGTACATCGTTATTTTGTTGACTATTTACTGATTGTTGATTACGGTAATCATTTGTACATATTAATTATCTGATGGTCATTTGTGTATGGTTATCAATTGTTTGTGTAGATTATTTGTTTGTGTATCATTTTGCATTTTGATGGTTTCTGCTTATTTATTATTAAGATACGTCGATTATTTGTGTACATCGATATTTTTGTACAGCGATGTATGTAAGAAAATCGATATTTTCGTGTGCATTATTATTTTTGAAAAAATGATGTATCGTATATACTTAAATGTGAGGACCGGGAGATTTAAGTTTTTTTTTTATTATTATTAAAAAACACTCGTGCCTGGACTGAGACAAATGATTCAGATCAGTCTAGTCTCACACAAGACAATTCAATCCTTTCAGTCGCATATTAATCGAATCCATGTGAAATGTAAAACCATTCGCTTATGAGGCGATAAACGAGGATTCAATTGCCGATCTAATCATACAAAAATATCCAAAATGATACTTTATACCTGCTTCCATTAAACCTCATAATTAAAATGTCAGTGTCAAGGATAATTAATGTAACCTCGGTAGAGGTTTTGCGTCTATCCATATGCTTCTTTGTATTATCGAGTAAAAAGCGAGCCTTAGAGCCACCACACACTATGATGATCTTTTTAGCTTTACTTTAACAGGCGAATGTTTAGCCAAATTGTGTCATTCATTTCTATTCATCGGGAACTTACTTCTGCTTGACCGGTTCTTTTTTTCTTAAATTAAAATTTCCTCGCAAAGATAAGTGTTTAAAAGTCGATGATAACATTGAAATATTATATGAGAAACGGGACTTCCCTACATATTAAAAGACGATATTTATTGGTGCTTCTCTCAATGGAAATAAATCGATAAACATAGTTTCTCGTTTTTTTTGTTTTGTTTATTTTTTTTACCATTTTTATCGTCATCGACATTTTATCGACGCGAAAATAAATCTTTGGAATATCAAGTGGCCCATTCTGAAGACAGTGTTTCATTTGATCTGAATTAAATTTCTATGCAGCCAGACTTGCTATAAAATAAAATTAATACCGAATCCATAGAAAGATGTTTATTTTAGTGTCGAGGTTGTATTTATGGAATTTCAACTACCGAAAAAGTTAGGTCCCGGTCACGACACGAAACGGAATCGTACATCATGTGAAATGTGCTCTTCCCAACCAAACTCCACCGTCCCGAAATCAATATTTTGCATTCTATCTCTTTCTGCCTATACTTCTTTGCCTCTTCAAATACGACAGCTCTCTTTACGCTATTTATGGTCTGCCTTCTTGTGTATGGCACAATAATAAACCCGACTGTGAAATCTTAATATTTTCCACCTTTTGGTTGTCTGTACTACCGGAGCACTGTAGCTTTCAATTGTAATATATTTTATGTTTGCAACTATAAGTTATATAATCTGTTATATAAAGACTTCTGACACAATGATTAAGTTTATTTTAAGCTGTTTGTTTCTCATCTCCTTCGCCACCATTCGTGTTCTGTTGGTTTGATATTTACCCAAGGCGTCGATTCGTACCATGATGTTTATTTCCATAGACTTTACATTCTCCTTCTTATACCCAGGAAGTGGTGCTTGCGCGTGACATTTTTCTGGCAGAAGGTGTGCAATCTCTAACCACGCCTCTCCTGAGTTGACATTGTGATATATCAGTGGCAAGTGACGACTGAAAACAAATGGCGAAATAAATGGGGAGCACATATAGCGCCTAAAAATCTCAAATGATCACCCATTTGGTACTAACCTACTCTACATTGTTTAATTTCTGTGATATGATGGGAACCGGTGTGTCATTGCGATTATGCCGTATTTGCTCTACACAAGTTATCAGACAGAAAAGTGATTGCCTATTCAACTCCATATTCAATTATATAGCATGCATGTCAGTAGCTTTGCGGAAATAATCCAACTATTGGTTAAAATTGAACTACTTCAGAATAAATATCTAACAAATATGTATTGGTATAAAACATTTATGTGCTGTAAAATAATTCGTCATATTCGACCAAATTTGGCATAGAGTCTATTGCGCATGCTTTCTTGAGTATTTACTGATTGTTGATTACGGTAATCATTTGTACATATTGATTATCTGAATAAAGACGAGCGAATTATCTCTCGTTGAAAGCACAATATTTTTGCAAAAAACAAGCAAATGTATAAAATAAAATACGCATCAAGTGCGCTTGAAAACCAACTCACAACGTAATATCAGAAAAATAAACAAATATTTCGCTTGTTTCAAATTTATAACATGAATATATTTCGGAGCTAAACTGCATTATCAGTATATTGTTTTCTTTCCTTTTTTTTCTTTTTCTTCCTTGCCATGTTGTAAAGTTGGAGAAAGAAAAGTCTGTTTGTAAAAAGCCGCGCGTTGTATCTCAGGGGTTGTATTTTGAAATGTTAGAACTGTGCGCAGGCAACGCGAGAATAACGTCAAGGGTGTGAGTTCCATATAGAAACGTTGATTTAATTTGAATAAAATAAAATACGCACCAAGTGCGCTTGAAAGCCAAATCATAACGTAATATTAAGAAAATAAACAAATATTTTACTTATTTTAAATTTTTATGCCGAAATATATTTGTTATGAATTTCAAACAAGTAAAATATTTGTTTATAATTCTAATATTACGTTGTGATTTGGCTTTCAAGCGCAGTTGATGTGTATTTTATTTTATTCAAATTAAATAAACGTCTCTATATAAACTCACACTCTTGACGTTATGCTTATGTATATTTGTTGCGTTTTGGCTGTTACTTTTTGAGCACGTAATTAAAACATATTCACATCTTTAAATTAAATAAATAAAAAGAACACAACGCTTTCGCTGTGTATGAATTAAAAGAAAGCCAAACCAATCAATAATAACAATAATACAGGGTGACCCAAAAAAACAAAAGCTAAATGGAGACCATCTAGAACATATGATGTAAACGGAGAAAAAAAAGGCCAAAGACCGTAGTGTTTTGATGTGATGGTTTTACTATAATAAACTAGTTATGACCAAAGTTTCATTTCATTTGAACGAAACACTAAGAAACGGGGCTTAATTAGAATTGGGGCCCGTTTTTTGGAGTCATCCTGTATTAGAAAATTCTCCTCATCTTTTTCTTAGCTCTGTTTTAATAAAATCCTAAGGGACAGTGTGTGTCTATATTTGAATATGAAGAAATAATTATATTTGTTTAATATTATCAACAGATATTTATAATACAAAACATCTCTCTATAAAACTAAGTTGTGATACATGCAGATTCATATTAATTGCTTATGACGAAATCACTTTAACTATTACAAATGTTGATTATTCCCATTCTTAATTTATTTCGGAGTAAAGGATTTTGTTCTAAATATATCAAAGTTTATTTAATCTATTTTAATGCCAATTCTAAGCATGAAGAGCATATGTCAATGCGTTTCTAGTAACTTAGTTCAATGCTAGCGAAATGTGTTTGCTTTTTAGACGTTGTAGGAACATTTCACAAGATGCCTGTTATTGCATCGGATGATTGCTAGGGAAATCTGCACGAAAATCTAAACGTTTCTTAATGATTCGTGACAATTTGCTATCATCCACCCAATGTGTAAATCGTAATATATTGGGATCTGTGTCATACTTTGGGTTGTTTTGTGATGCAATTTCACTTCTAAGTAAAATTTCTAATAAGAAATTAATTATACTTTATCCGTTTTATCTGAGATTTAAATGAGTTTGTGATTAAAAAAAAAACGAATCTTGCTTCATCTGTCACTAATTCGCTACTTGTATCTTATTAAATTAATCATCTGTTCCATTGTATCACATAAGACCCTTTTCGGTGTAAGCAAAGTATTTTGATACTAAATCTGATCTTTATTTCTCTAGATTAGGCACTGTTTTCTTGTATTATAAATGATGTCTTAATATTGTCCGTCATGAATATAAAAACACATAATTTTCAGTTTAATCAACATTTGTCGTCTTTAGCTTCTTGTCTTGAATGACATCTTCCTTATTCCAATAGTATTCTACCAACATGCGAGGGTTCCAGTTCCTTTTAATACATTTCCCCATCAAAGAAATATCCTGATGAAAGCTATCACCATGTTAATCACTTACATCACTATGATTCTCTACAAAATTCTCGAAAGTGACAATTTTGCGAAGTACTCTTCCTAATTCGACAAACAGAAAGCAATAAAAAATAGTCCAGGCCAATGTGCATGTTCCGTATTTTTTTTAGTATTTTACAAGGATATCAAAAATACAAAAACATTCGATTTATTCCAAGAAGTCGCTATTAACTAACTTTCACGTGAGATCAAGTAGTTTTCTTCTCTTAATCAAGACTTAAACTGTGTTGGATTACGCCATGACTAGGACTGTGACAACAGCATATTCTTTTCATTCTTCTGACCTTCGAGTATACATTCAATAGAGTTAGATACAGGTAATCAACCTAGAACCACATCAGTCTACATAAAAAAACATATAATATATTAATGCATATATACACAAGAGTCAAAACAATGAAAAGAATACTCTATTGTCACAGAGCAGTTATAACGAATATGGGGTAATCTGAGGTGTGTTACTATAAAGAGCTATCATACAAGAAATGTCTTCTATAACGAAAACGGTCAGTTAGTGTATTGTATATCATTGTGAATGACTATTAAAAATGAAAAATATAAATACATATAATGTGCATATAGTTGGCAGATAAAAATATTTTAATGTCGAAGGAAGGTATACCGTTTTTTCTTTTAGTAGACCCTCAGGGTAAATGCCGTCATTATTAAATGTAATAACACGTATATCATATTATGCCACATTACCGTAAGATACATAAACGCAACAAAAATATTGCTTCGATAACACAGTGTATAATAAAGATTACACCTCTGAAGTTATGGACAGAAAAAAACTATTTAGTATTTTTAAATTCATAATAGAGCGATACATTTTTTTCCATTCGCTTTAAATTTTGCAAAATAAAACGCATATATATTTTTTAAATCTTCCAGTGCCCATAAACTGTAGATCCCTTTTTAAAAATTCGTGACTGGACAGATCGCTAAATATTTAAGTTCAATAAAAATGCTTCATGAAAATATTCTTTCTATCACGATTATATCACTAAATAATAAGTTTTACTAAGTATTAATTTTGGAGATATATCCCATTCACATAGTTTCGAAACTATAAAGTTTATCCACATCTTTGAAATTCCGTTCTAAATTTGAAATCTTATGAAAATCCAATATAAAACAGTTTAGTGGACAATTTAATACTCAACATAAACACGTTTTTTTTTTCATCCTCTCTAACATTTTAGAGGCAGTGTCAAGGGTGGGTTTTGATGAAAGTATTTTATGAACAGAACTGGATTCGAATTTAGCATACACAGGTTATCAGTAGGGATGTGACAACAGCATATTCTTTACATTTTTTTACTTTCAAGTATATATCCAACACAGTTAGACTCAGCTAATCAACCGAGAACCATATCAGTTTATATAAAACATATAAGATATTAACGGATACATACTCAAGAGTCAAACCAATGAAAAGAGTATTGTTGTCACCGACTTATTAATCAGTCTCTGCCGTTAACCACTTGGGCATCGTCATATCTGCTCTGCTACAAAAGAGATAAAAGTTCTTTACGACAACCAGTATGATGTTGGTGATCATTCCGTGCCGAATGTCAAAATCATGGGTATAAACGCAAGTAGTGTTGAGATCATTATTTAATAGGTTTTTTGCGTATGGAGTATTTTCCCGTAGCAACCATTTGTTTGAGGTCAACTCTAGTACGGAGTTGAGTTCCTGTCGGGCTGCAATCTATAGACTAAATAAAATTGGTGCTGGTCCAACATTAAACATCGGGTAAGAGTATAGCTTCTATCTCACCAGACTGTGCTATAATTTTACATTTACATTATCATTTAACAGTACTTTTTTTGTTCAGTTTTGAATATTTCTAATCGATATGCTTAAGATTTATCTGGCTATGGTCCAAACTATATTGAACTGTAACATCTAGATATGAAATATTTGTGTAATTTGTAGTCAGCCTTTAGTTCTTACTACACCAAGGTGGATTCTGACAGAAGTGGTACAACCTTCATGTGACTCATTTTCGTGTGAAATAGTAACTATTTTTTATAGACTCCTTTTTACAAAGGAATTTATCTAGAAAACCTGGTAAGGTAAAATTGATGAACGATTTCAGAAGAGCATGACCCACACGCTTTTGGCATGTTGTAAATCGTAGCAGCCAATAAAATATCAAATTCATATAAGTTACTAATCTAAAGAATAGCAAGACAGACAAACACATGGACACACAGACGTTCCTCTTTGTGATATACGTGACTCATCATGACTAGAATGTTTTTAATCAAAACTATCGATATGCTAAACTACACTCAAGAGTATTCGATCCAATTTACAAATTGAAAACTGGTCACTCATATTGGCTCGGAGATCAATTATCATTTTAAGCGGCGAAAAAAATTTCCCGATAAAAATACGCTAGCTTTCGTAAATAAATTACACGTACTCGATTGGCCCATGAAAATGTCACCATTTATTAAGGGAGATAATTTGTAGTTTATGACATTTTGTAATGATATGTTTTCATAATTTGGAGTTTTTAGATGAAAATATATTGAGTAAGTAGTCTCTTCGTAGCAATATTCGATTGGCTGCATAAGAACGATTTTCAAAGCGCCAAGTCCTATATATGGTTGAATTTAGAAGTATGCAAAATTTAATATGGATTTAAATATTAGAGTTAACGCTACATGTCAGAATATAACATCAGTTCTAAATAAGATATGATGAAGAAGAAAAATATATTCCTCATTGATACGTGAGTTTATAGAATTTGGTCTACCTTTTTCATACGTTAAGTTTTTCTTTCAGTCACCACTTGGCGGAGTGAATTATTAGAATTTTACGTGATGTTTACATGTTGTAACAGGTTACGTTTACATGTTGTAACAGGTTATGTTTACGGGTTGTAACAGGCTATGTTTACATGTTGTAACAGATTATGTTTACAGGTTGTAACAGGCTATGTTTACATGTTGTAACAGGTTATGTTTACGGGCTGTAACAGGTTATGGTTACATGTTGTAACATGTTATGTTTACGGGTTGTAACAGGTTATGTTAACATGCTGTAACTGGTTATGTTTACATGTTGTAACAGATTATGTTTACATGGTGTAACAAGTCATGTTTACGGGTTGTAGCAGGTAATGTTTACATGTTGTAACAGGTTATGTTTACATGCTGTAACAGGTTATGTTTACGGGTTGTAACAGGTTATGTTTACCGGCTGTAGCAGGTTATGTTTACGGGTTGTAACAGGTTATGTTTACATGTTGTGGCAGGTTTACGGGTTGTAACAGGTATGTGTACAGGTTGTAACAGGTTATGTTTACATGTTGTAACAGGCTATGTTTACGTGTTGTAACAGGTTATGTTTACGGGTTGTAACAGGTTATCTTTTCATGTTGTAACAGGTTATGTTTACGGGTTGTAACAGGTTATGTTTACATGTTGTAACAGATTATGTTTACGGGTTGTAACAGGTTATGTTTACTTGTTAATTTCATAGTTATTACATGTTTACAGACCCCCCCAAAGCACGCCTCGCTTGATTATGATCAAAGTGTAGTATCTGATCTTATATGATAGTTTATCCTTTTTCTTTCTTCATCAGATGCAAACTAAATTATTTACACGTTGAAACAATGTCATTTCTGTCTCCATTTATAGTCCCCATTGGCAAGACGGATATTCCTCGCATTAAATATCTACCTCATGTGTAAATCTGCCATCATCGGGTGTCAAATCAATATTTACACTTTTTTGTTAATATTAGGCCAACTACTTTCTAAAACTGGGAAATACCTACTCCGTGATAAAACTACTTAAGTCTCAAAGAGAAAGCACTAGGGGGCTAATTCGTCGAACATTACAAATATAATGGACCTTTTAATCTAGGAAGTAGAACTAACTTTTCTTCCTTCTATCTGAGGGTATACTGCATATGGCGAGATGCCCAAGAACTTTGAAAGATCCTGCCGAACACGTTGCCGCTAGAATATTTCCTTGCAGATAACAATCTCGTTGTTGATAATGACAATCTTATCAGATTCTATCTAGAACCATCTTTATCAGAAAAAAACACTTTATTTCATTAACCCTTATCTTTGATTAGATGCCGGACTTTATAAGTGATGAATGGCCGAACAGTGTTTCGAATTAATACATAAATACATCGTCTTTAGGAATTATTACATAATTATATTAACAATTCAGAAAAAATCGCTCCTACTATCTAACAAAAACTTAGCAAGTTAACCCCCAAAGACTTTCTTTCTAAATTTTAGATTTTATACACAGAAGTGACGCAGGTCAAGTCAAAATCAAATTCCTGAGTTTTTGTCAAGCACTTTTTTTACATGTAGATTGATATTCAAACGCATTATGATACAGACCACCGTTTCTTATATAATAGATGACCAAGTTAGAAAATAACCGTTTGGGAATCTAGATTACGAAGAATGAGAATATTTTTTAATTCTAAAATACTTTAATTTAGTCGAAAATACTAATACCATTATAATAGGAAAGTAAACAAAATAGACACATGCAATGGAGAAACTTAAGAATAGAGATGTAAGCAGGAAGAATATTAACAATATATCCATAACGCATATCTAAACGCTCATGATAAAATACAATAATAAATGGTATACAACCCATCGCTTAGTGATGATTGTCATCACATGAGGACCGGTAATAATAGGTTGAACGGACAGAATATTACATAAAAAGAGTTAATTCCCCAACGGGATTTTGTTTTGCTCAACATGTATTTTAATTATTTTAGACTCGAATTAAAAGGATTAGAAGATTCCTAAATAGAGTATGTCTATCTCTAGTAGTATATAGTTGCACTTTATACTTTTATTGAATCGAGAGAGAAAGAGAGAGAGGGAGAGAGAGAGATTTAATTTCAAACAAACGTAAATATGTTTTTGTATTTCCCCCTTTTTAAAATATACATTGATCGAAGTAGCTATCTTTATCTCTCGCTGTTTAATGTCTCGTTCCACCAGTTTACGCTTATTTTGATTAATATCAAATTTCTCCTTCATTATGACAACTCTCCAACCGGAAGTGTGCGCCTTTTTACTCATGTCTCTGTATACAAAATCTGGCTATCTCTTAGTATGGGAAAGCTTGTACAAAAAACGAGAAAAACTAAAGAAAAATATTGAAAGTCTTAAAACTATAGAATACTGATTAAAAATTGTCAGCAATTATGTAGTAAAAACATTTGTTTAACCCTGTTTTATAACTAAATAACTAGTATATAAGATAAAATATATGCGTATTTACAGTTAGCAATTATAGGAGGTCGTTTAAGTTTAAAATTGACATATTAACCTCTTACAAACAGAGAACAAAAAGTGGCAGGGCTCTTCAGACCTTATGTGCGATAGTGTTAAACTCACTTGGTGTTTAACTTAATGTGCGCATTTTTTTTAATTTTTACAAATTCTCTTATACTCTACAGTTTTTTTCCTTTGCTTGTTTTTTTGGTCCCCCGGCAAAAGGAGGGTAGTCATGTAAATTCACCCTTGTCTGTTCATCTGTTCGCACTTTTCTTAATAACTACGCCTTGGGATTTTATTTTGAAATTTTGCACAAACATTAAACATGATATGTGGAAAAAAAAACAGGGGCACCTTTTTGGTTGAAACGGCTAAAATTGATACTTTTGTGCTTATTAAAATAAATTGATGTCTTGGATGTTCATAAAACTTTCTGAAAAGTTGTAACTAACTTATTACTATATAATTTTGTTTTTTCTATACTTCGGGATAACTCTAGGATAGATCCCAGGAACTCATTTAAGGCTAATAAAAACAGTCTTTTTTTGGGACTATTTTATCATATTTGTCCAAAATTTTCGGTTAATATCTATTTAACAGTTTTGCATGGTGCTGAACTCAAATTTAAATCTTTTAAGGCCTTGGGAACTTTTGGGGCTAAATGGGGTAGGCAAATGATGGCCTTAGTCATTTCTGAAATTTACATATGTTAAGGCCTAAAACTGCACCGTTTGTTGATTTTCATTAGGATCTGACATCCCCTGGGGACGTTTTGGGCTAAATAGAAGGCGAATGCAGAACTTGGTCATTTTTTATGCCTTGTTCACTGTGTACTCACGGGAGACCATGCATGCTTCACTTGTTTTGCCTTAAAATGATCCAACACACAATGGGGAGCCGTTTATGATACATATCATATATATCAGGCATATTTCTTTAGTTTTCAAACAAGGCCGGTTCTGCCAATTACAGCACATACATTACTTATGTTATGTTTATTTCTCAGATTGCAATCAGGTTCGTTCCATGATGTATGGGGGTTTTCCTTGTTCTAACAGAATTACTTTTTTGTCATTCTAATGGAATTCCATTGTAAATCGCACCATATTTGCATATCATTGATTAGGAGGAATGGTTCTTCCAATTCTAAGCTGACGTTTCCTATTAAACATGTTGTTGAGACCAAAGATTATTTCCCATGAACTGATTTAAAAACGTCATCAAGCTTGGCAGAAAAACAAATCAACCATGTCAGTTCTAATACGTAAATAAGATCTGTCTCGCATCACCGTGTGAAATATTATGCCTTCACCGGCAACTTCTTAACCATTGTATTCTTCTTGAATAATCTGTTATAATTTATACTAAGTGAACGTTTTTTTCTGATTAGAATCATGTTGTCTGATTCAATTTCATGTTTTGATATGCAAATATGTAACCATCAAATACAGTCAACTTGTTAACATAAATATAACTATTCATTGTATTGATTTCCAAGAACAAGAAGATTACTCTTGCCCAAATCGACTTTGGCCGAGAAAAAGTGCAAAATTCGTTTGATATCACACTTCACCTTTTCTTTCCTAGATCCCTTAAAAAGAAATTATTCTAGATTATTTCTAGACTTTTTTGTTGCTTTTATGCATCTTGAGGTCTGATACCTTTATAACGGGTCCGAACAGCACCATCCAAACGAGGTGTCTCTAACCTCGTCGAACTTCACTCGATATTACAAGGGATCTTTCGATCGTACGTTGCCCCGTCACAAGTTGGCCTATTGATCATCTTCACACGTGTTTCCATGGTAGGGCGCTTCGCTTCTCGACCGAATCGTCTCCTATCCTGTATAGTCTCCGGGTTCATTAATGCCTCCGATGGTCCCTGCAGCTCGCTGCAAAATGGAGAGCCCTCACCTCAAACAGACCCCCGGTTTATAACAATAACAACCATTTAAGTTCATTACTTCACAACGACTACTGTCTTAATTGAGGTGACTTAATATAACAGTGAACGATGTATGACAAGACAAGTAAAGTTACAAATTTGCAATTAACACAGGTTAGTCAACATTATAACATCATGCCCTGAGGGCCCCCCCCCCCCGGTTGGGAGCTCTTTGTCAGCCCAGCTCTTCAGTTTGCGGAATACAACTCTAATAATTTTAGAATTCCTTTTTCTGAATCCAACTCTTTTTCCTCACCTCGGAGAGTAGTTAAAACATCCTTTCTCTCTTCCCCTTAGAGCCTCCACTTGTCTCAACCGCTCAACAGCTCTCTCGCTCTCTCTCTCCCTCTCTCTCTCTTTCCTGGCAGGGGATGCTTGTTCACACTGATATCTATTGTCAGTTCCTGGGTTTCTTCACCCAGCACTGTGTGCGGCTCTTATCAGCAAAAGCCCCTTCTAATACAAATAACTCCTCTGACATCTCGGATATAATTCCAATACCGTCCCTATTTTTGAAGCAATAAACCATCTGGTTTGTCTGTAACAAGCCCATAATGACAGTTCGGCGGTTGGTCCTATTTTGCTAGTAAAGTCTGCATTTCTCTGCACTCCTCCACCTCATCCTGTCTGGTCAAACACCCTCCTCACCGCAATATGCACCTCGCCGCATGCATTCATGAGACAATACTGTCACACATTGTCCCTACCAAATTATGTAGCTCAATATGATATACGTGTTATGACATTTAATTATGACGTTATTTACTTACCGAAAGCACACTGATAAAACTTCCTTTTAAATGAAAATACTTTCATCTGCTAACCATACGCATATTAAGTATATTCATATTTTGTCATTTTTAATAGTCATTCACAATGCAATAAAATTAACTAACTGTAGTTTATTTTATCAAAAACATTTCTCGTATGAAAATAACAAACCTCTAGATTAACAAACCCCTAGATCACTGAGGCAACTATATTTTTTTCCATGTGTGGAATGTCTTCTTTTGGAA
Source organism: Euprymna scolopes (assembly GCF_053919585.1). Classification (NCBI taxonomy): domain Eukaryota; kingdom Metazoa; phylum Mollusca; class Cephalopoda; order Sepiida; family Sepiolidae; genus Euprymna; species Euprymna scolopes. The sequence continues at coordinate 106,163,530 of NC_136486.1, read as the reverse complement.
AGGTTGATTAAAAACTGGTCTAGTTTCTGGCTTGACCTTCGTGGGTAGGTAGTTAAATAGAGACATTTGATCGAAATTGCGTGCATTATTCGTGTCTCCTCTTCTAAGCCAAACAGATCCGGTAAAATGTCAGAATACAAAGTAAAAACTGTCCGCCGAGTAGGCAATTTGGTCAGGTAAAATAGAAAAAAATTCGCCAGTAGCCATTCCTCGCCAGGACCACCTGAAGTAACCACCAAAGCTAACCCTTCTCATATAACGGCGCAATGTATGGCAGGAACGTTTTTAGGTGCGAACAGGGTATTCTTACATGTAAAGTCTGAATTAGAATGTCAGAATTATGCCAAGAAACGTAGGATAATATTCGATTATTATTTTTAATAGCTTCATATATATATATATATATATATATATATATATATATATATATATATATATATATATATATACACACATACACATCAACACACCCGGACAACGCTGGACATCCAGGCTAGGCTTATATAATACTGAGTGATAAAACCAAGGAAAAAATATAACAGAGAATGTTAGGTTTCTGATTATTTTATCGTTGAAATTGTGCAGAAAAAGAAACGCTTTATATGACGCATACTCTCTAAAAATTAAATTTAATTTTGTGGAGAAACCGAAATGATTAGCTTAAGAAATGAAAGAAACCGGCAATTGTCAAACTATTATGAGTTTATTAATTATTTTACGTTATATTTTATGTTATTTACATGTTCGGTCAAAGTACAGAGTATTTTTATTTTTCCAAAAATGCTGTTATGAATTGCATTCTAATTAATAACGTCATTATTTCAGCATAGTCCGTAAACCATGAAAATGCTTAACTATCATTAAAATCGACCTACAATGCCAGTTTTCGATTATAATGTTATAATGTTTCGTTTTTTTTTTTAATTGTTGCTATCAATCTAAATATCGGTCATTGTTTACGGTAAAAAAAAAAATAAATAAACCCGAAGCTTCCGTGAAGCACTTTTCTGAAAATTGCCCAAATTTTTCATTCGACAACATAAGCTACCCGGAATATGATGATTAGAGATAGGTACTTGTTTCGCATGGGTACTAAACATTGATAATTTGTATTATTTTTATTATTATTACTAACATTGAATCTTAAATGTTATTCTTGTATTCTTATAACGATTCGGTCTATGTAATTTGCGATGTTCTATTTATTTGGCGGGATTTAAACCTGACCTTATTTTATATTATAGTAATATTAAACTCCAAAAATTATATTACTTTTAAAGCTCCCAATTTCATACGAGAATTGTCCACATGGACACTTAACTCAACGGATAAGGATATTGTGTTACATCCCTGCTCTTACATAAAATGAACTTCGTCTGAGTGTGTGTGTTCGTTCCCTATGCACGCTGAAATGGCTAAGCCTAATTTCAGGAAATTAAACAAAAATGTGATTTATTTAAATGCCAGGGTTCTTAAATAGGTTTTTGTACCAGACTTTAATAAGTATAGTATTTTCCATTTATCTAAAGTTCTTCTTATTTACATGGCAACAATATGTCGATATATACACACACACTTCAATGTCTTAAGTAATGCAGGTCTCTTATTAGCGACCAGTTCATTTGAACAGATGCGACATGGGATGCGTTTACCTTCAAAACTAACTAAAATATCATCGCAATCAGACCATACATCCTTGCGTGAGGAGGAGAATGCAGTGATTTCAAATTAATGATCAATTTATTTGTCGGTTCAATGACTACGTTATTCATTAACAGTGGGTAGCAAATCCAGGAAATCACCTTGCTATCCCGCGAGTATCATTAGAAATGTTTCGATTTGTTCCTGCAATAACGCTTGAACAACATATTTTCTATCAATGTTATGTCTAGCAATGCCGTGCGAGTTTGGTTGTAATTCTCAGTTAAACCGCGGTGATTTCAATACGAAGTAAACTCGGTCTTAAATGTACGTGCGTATACACAGGAATTATTTTGTGTAAACATAGACATCTTCAGAAGAAAATAATCTAGCATTACTTTTAAAAAAATATTCGTATTATTTTAATTATTCGGACTAATGCTTAAATGTAGATATTTATTTTCACAACGTTGAAGTCGATCTTACCTCTGACGTTTTTTTTTTTTAAAGTATCTCATTGAAGCCGAGTATCTTCCTTCTAAACTCGGGAATCTATACGAAATTCTGAACGGAAGTTTTTATTTTACGCACGCATAAGCAATGATTGTTTAGAAGCTGGAACTAATTTGCAAGGATGCTTAATGTAATGAATAAACTACTTGGTAACATTTAGTTGTATGTGACACTTTTCTCAGGGCTGAAGATGCAATTCTCACTGTGTGTGATACAAAGAATATGGATTCCTTAAGACGTATACAAAGTCAAGGTTGGTGACAGGAAAACTCCATATCCTCCGGGCTGGAATAAGGGATATAAATTCTCGAACTCGACAGAAAGAGTATCGTTTTGGGGAAGGTACGCCTGAAGGAGGTCGGAGATAACATCCGCCGATATGTTGTGAAAAGAACTCTCAAGATGATAACAGTTGTCCTATAATGCAAATAATACGATTTATCAATGCTCACCCATAAAATAATGGAACTTAAAACGATATTTTTTTATATCCTATCGTATTGTACTGATGCAGGTTTAATCGACGAATCTTATTTCACGTCAAAACACCTGCATAAGGATTGTGTCCGTCGGTCGATTTATAACGGTTAAGTTTCTGATAGCGATTTCTTTGATCGGTCCCTGTTAATTTTTAAATAACTCTGTCGTTGATCGGTGACAAAATTTTATTAAATTATGTTTTCGAAATAAAGCAATTCGACGTTGAACGTTTTTCATTTGAAGTTGGCCCTGTGTGATGTGACCTTAAGCGTGTGTATATTATAAAAATACTTCAAAGTTGAATATGTTTTTTATTTAAGTTTATAAATATCTAGAAACGCATTCATTAAATATATCTATCTACTATTATATAAAAGTGGCTTTGTGTGCGTGTGTGTGAGTTCTTTTCTCATAGGTTCTGAAACGTCTGAGTCTATCTTTTGTAAATTTCGATCAAAGGTTATTCATATATCTGGCAGTGTTTTTCTGTATGTTTTGTACAGAAATTCATCCGATAAGTATCGAAAATCGAAAAAAAAAATCATAACATACTTTTTCTTACTCATAGATAAAATAGAGGAAATTTTAAGGGGTAATATTTTGCGTTACACCAGCAAAGGAAAATAATCAGTGTTTCCTATTAAGCGGTTTTCTCGCTAGGTATAGAGATTTCGTTTTCAATTTAGCGGGTAAAATGTTTACTTAGTGACTACTGGTTGTTTTTTGCTAGTCATCCACAACCCCGGTTTTTTAAGGTTTAAAGAATAATTAAAAGCACTTGAAAATAATTTAAAACATAAACTACATAAATCAGATAGGTGAAAAAGTACCATTTTTTGCCTTTCGTAACAATTATTTATTAAATAGCTGTTTTCTTTCCGCCATTTTGTTTCGATTAAACATTCTTTAACTCGCTAGAAAATTGCCTTTTCCAAATACATTTTATTTGGGAGAGCATTCTAGCCTCTATTAATTAAAATATGATATAAGTACCTTCCTCATTTTTAAAGTATTTATTAACTTAGTAAAAGTGTAGAAGAGTTAACAGCCGAAAAATATATAAATATATAAACAACAACAATGCCCAAAACGTATACCAAACGCAGTAACATTTAATTATCTACCGATATTTATACTTTTAACTAAGTTTTTCTCTAATTTCAAAATATGTTGTTCAAAGTGGTTTTTACACACTGAATTAAAACATAAACAAATGGTCGATTATTGATTAACGAGTGAGAAGGCTTAATTTGTGAAAAGTTGTTAACAAATGGTTCATTCCCTAACCCAAAGTGTATGCTGTACTCCTAAATTTAGAGTAGTTAGTTCGTAGTCATAGACTTTTTATACACTTTTCAAACAAGAAGTTTCCAACTGTTAAAAGATAAGCGACCAGTAGTTTATTGTAAATACAACTAAAATAAATGATATATAAATAACATAAACACAATTTAAGCACATATAAGAGATACTAACATTTTACTGCGTTTGGTATAAGGAATTTGTTGATTTTTTATTGTTTACAGTTTCCCGTCTGTTGACTAATCTACACTTTAACACATAGCCAACGTTCCTGCTTTCACTTATTTTATTAATCTTTTCAACGTTCATTATTACATTTACTTGTCACCGTGAACTAACTTTTAAGTTGCGGCATATGTTAATACCTCAAAAAAGTGTATTTCCTTTATTGTTGAGCAAACTTTATAAACAGAAACAAAGTATCCCACATGTGGAAAAAATTACTTGTCTTCCTACGAAGACAAAGTTAAAAAGAAGGTCAGTTGTTAATGTAGTGAAAACTCCGCTTCGCCCAAAAGAGACATTCGGGATTCGGGCAACAATTTTAATCCTCAATCTTTAAGTATTCCTCCTTTAAGGATAGAAAAGATGAAGTATATTACCAGAACAGATACCATGATTTAACGTTAATTTTATTAGAAAAAGGAAAACATAATATACAGTAACCGAAAATAGAAATATATAGTAAAATTGTCAAATATTTAAATCGTATTTTTTTTTTTAATTTAACATATTCGGAGCAGACAAAAATATACTCGACTGTGAATGATAGTGGCCAGAAGAAGTGCTGCTTAATTTAATCTAATTATACACTTATTGCTTACGCTCTTTACTGGTTTAGGATTAAAGACTGTTAAACATTTTTTTTAATTAATTAATTAATTTTTTTGTGGGGGGGGGAGATTTATTCTACATGTTTTACTTTTGAGGGTGAGTTCGGTGACTTTATGGCATTGCGAGTTAGACTTAAGTTTAGACAGACATTAAAGATTAGTTATCTGTCCCCAAAAGTTAGAATATCCTAGAATAGTCTTTCTCTCTTATAGATAAAAAAGAAGAATTTTACAGGGGAATATTTTACGTTACACTGCCCAAGCGAAATAATAATATCTCAGCAAATCATATCTTCTTAAAAAACAGATTCATTGTCATCTGGAGATATAGCTCAGTTTTAGCGCATAAGATTTGTGGAGAGTAGACAATGCACTGTGGATGCGTTATTGGCAGCCCCCGTTACTCTCGCTTCTCTTTATTTGTCTCTCAGTCCTCATTATTAATGAGTGATTTTTCTGACAAAGGGAGAAGAAAAATCTTTATTCTAGGTTGGCAGTATTTTGCGTGAACAGTCCCCAGAGATGTCGGAGATTTTCTGTTTCTATGTCTATCTTTGTGGTCATGTCACTAGTAAGGGTGCTGGAGGTAAACTTTTTATATGGGCTGACGTTATCCGCCTGATAGTTAGGGATCCGAACCTTGGTTTAACCCCTAAGGAGGTTGTCCTATCAGCAGGTGCAAAATACTGGGGCTGCGGTATTGCCATTTGATGAATGAATTTTGGACCATGCAGTATCTTCTGATGAGGCTTCTCGATGCTATATTTGTGGGTAATTGTTACAGCTTTATCTTATCTTGTGTTACAATATATATATATATATATATATATATATATATATATATATGTATATATATATATATATATATATATTTCTTCGTTTCTTTTTCTATCTTACTTTCCCTCCCTGTACTGCTCTAAGCCAGTCTGTCGACCTATTCCACAAATAACACAAATCCATCATGAAACGTTTCCAGAAAAAATACACGTATAAACCCAGATCCCCAACTTTCAACTTAGACCCCCACTACTATGTCGCCTTCTCCAACATTAGGAGTCTACGCTCCAACCTTCCAGAGGTTGAAACCTAATTACAGGTGACTGAACAAAATATTATTCCTAAGCGAAACTGGCATTAGACCGATTAAAGCTTGTGTATCGCATTATTGAAGGTCAATATATTTTCCTTATTTTGAAATTGCTATGACATGCAAAGAAGAAAATGGCAAGTCTGCTTTTATGTTACTTTAAAGTTTTAAATAGCAGTTTTATTAATATGCCATGCTTAATTTTCTAATATCGATTTTGTTGGTCTGCCATTTTCAGGTTTAAATAGAATCTCTTTTTTTATTACTAACTTTTAATTTTAAGGATGTTTTCAACGGTAAATAGGCAGATTAAAAGGGCGCATCTTTAATATAATACTCTTATTACTTTCATCATGTGAGGATTTTCCTCTTAACACATGATTGAAATCGATTACATGGTTGTAAGAGTTCAATGATTGAAATATCATTTACGCATTTCTGGTGGCAAAGTTTGCGTTGAAAAGGGAACACATATTAAGAATTTGGAAATCAATTTAAACAAGCGATTATCGCAGTAAAAATCTCATGGAATAAAATTGTTTTTTTTATAAAAGTTGTAATGACATTTTCGTAAGAGAGGACAATAAGAGTTTTCATGTTTATATTTTTTCTTGTTCTAATGTACACAGAGCTGACAGAAAATAATAGACACTGAGATAAATACTTTTTTCGAAGTATTTATATTTAACAGATAAGAATGGTGCAGAAATAATTTAGAATATCTAGATTAAAATTGCATCTAATAACACTGAAGTATGCCATTAACAAAAGGAGTGTTAGAGCTATCAGAATTTCTGTCGAGACGGATCTTTGATTAACGCTAAAGTGGTTTAGTCAGCGCAGAATAGATGGGAAAAACTCTCAATACCATATTTCCACTGTGATTGGGTGATCATACAATTCACGAAAGTACACCAACCCTCATCAGGGTCGCCTCGGGCCGTCTGAATAGAACCTTGCATCTTGTGAAGAGAAATGTTGAAAAGAATCCTCGATGTAAAGCTTCTGGCATAGCAACACAAACTGATGTCAGTCCCAGAAAAGTTGCTAGGTATCTTCACAAGCTGGGCTCCGATGGTGGAACTGTCCTGCCCATATAAAGTGGGAAAAAGCTTGATCAAGTCAGATGGTGGAGGAGAGATCTATGGCCTTTTTTATTAATGTCATTAACACTGATGAGTCACGAGTTACATTATTTCCCGATAGTGAAAGGGTATTGGTAGGGGTGATTCCTCATCAAGAGTTTGACTTAAAAAGATAACAGCCAACGTTGAATCATGGGAATTTCTCAGTTTAGGGTGTAATTTGGAGTGCCGGTCTCACAGACTTGGTGGAGTGCAAGAGAACTACCAATTCTGCTAAATATGTTTCAACATTACATGAAAGACACCAATCAATGTTCTAACGTAGTAAATTAAATCAAGTTTACTCCCTACTTATGAAAGACGGAGCTATCTCTCACTCTGTTGGGCGACACAACATCGGTTTAGCCGAACGGAGGTTAATAATCTTTCATGACCAAGTCAGTCTCCGGATATGAACCTTATTGAAAACATTTGGGGCATAGCAAAGTCATCTTCTAATTCTGAACATTAAGGATTATTGCGTCCGATATGGCAAGAAATTCCTCATCAGAATATTCGTCATCTGATTAATGCCATGAATAGAAGGGTTGTAGCATTAAAAACAGCAAAGGCATCGCCAATCAAGTATTAGTTATTAAATTTGTGACCATATATTGTGGATTGTTCTTTAAATTGTATGTTTATTAAAATAAACTGTTTCTATGTGTGTATATTCTTTTTTGCAATGTCTGTATATATAAACAGATATCATACTTAAGTTTAACTTGTGTAAATTTAATGTTAAACGCTTTGAATTTGTAGTGGAGGATTTTAAGTATAAGTTAACCTTTTTTAATTTGTATTTTATAGTTGAAATTTCACGAGAAGAGTTTTTAATTTGAAGAATTCGGCATATTTATTTTCAGTTAACAATTTGTATGTGAAAAGTTCTTTTAGAAATGTAAGGCTTGACTTAAAATGGAGGGGGTGCATTTTATTCGGAGCTGTGTAGTTTTATTTTAAATTTGGGAATTTTTATTTAAATTTTGTGTTTTATTTTGAGGTTAAACGTTTTTATTTTGAAGCTGGAAGATTTGCGTTTGAAACAAAAAAAAAATTAGAATTTGACATTTAGATTTTAACTTGGGACACATAGTTCCAAGTCAAATATTTTTATTTAAAGATTAAAAGCTATATACATATATATATATATATATGTATATATATACATATATATATAAATACATATAACTACTTCATATACTCACATGAAATAAATATACGAAACTATAGATTTATGCGTAAACTTTTTTTAAAGTATTTACTTCAAAAGTGATCAATACGTAGGTAGAGCAAGTTAGTAATATATAAAATATATATGGCGATTAAGCTACACTGAATATTCGGCGTTTCAACGCCGAATATTCAGTGTAGCATAATCGTCATATATATTTTATAAATTACCATACATATATATTTTATAAATTACTATACATATATGCATATATATATATATATATATATATATATATATATATATATATATATATATATACGTTTTATTTTTATTACCGTATCTTTCTGTTAAGATTTGGGATGAAATAGCGAACATTTCTGTAAAAGCCCGAGGACGTTACAGACGGCCCAAAAAAACGGCCGAGTAGCCGAAACAATAATGTAACTTAACAGAAAGTTACGGTAATAAAAAATAAAATGCATATTTGCTCTACAACAGTATTGAGCATTTTCTTCAGTTTTTATTAATTACCATCTCCACTATATATATATATATATATATATACTACCATTTCAGCCCGGCGTTGCCCGGCAGTTTTGAGGTGTAGTCTGAGCAAAAAGAAACAACAAAAAACAAAAAAACGGTCAATTATTTTTTTTTAATTTGACCCCTATTATTATGAACACTTAACATTTATTGTTTTGGGCTCAAATCGGGTCATTAATTTACATCCATGTCCAAGGAACCTATATTTAAAATTTCAAGTGTGTAGACCCAAAATTTGCCGAAGGAGTTTGATACAGTTCTTAAAGGTCAAATTGTTGAACTTTGACCCCTTAACAGCGAAATTTTTGGTGGAAAACCGATCACATCGATTTTCCCAAATCTCAGTACCTGTATATCAAATTTCGAGTCTGTAGACTGAAAATTAACAGAGTTATGCCGAACGAAAATTTACACAGACACACAAACAGACACACAGACAGACACACAGACAGACACACAGACACGTTCACTTTTATATATATATATATATATATACATATACACATATATATGTGTGTGTATACATATATATATATACACTTATATATAAATTCCACTAATAAAGGCCATATATATATATATATATATATATATATATATATATATATATATATATATATATGAGAGAGAGAGAGAGAGAGAAAGAGAGGACAAAGCCTGTTACTTTGGTTGCCGCCCACGTTTTCTTGTTATTTATGTTTATGAATTTACCGAGTATTATAATAAGAACGTTTGTAATAATAATAATAATAATAATAATAATAATAATAATAATAATAATCATCATCATCATCATCATAATAATAATAATAATAATAATAATAATAATAATAATAATAATAATAATAATGAATAAATAAACTTGACTGAAATTCATTATGTGCTTTAAACTATTTACAGACACAGAACTAAACGGAGAAGATATAGACACTGTGGATTCCGACAATTACTGAAATATCGCTTAAGCATATTGGGAGTTTTCAGATGAGATTTTAATGGAATCTCAGCTAAATGGCTGTTGAACTGATGTACATTAAAAAATATGGTGAAAACGAAAAAAAATAATCATTAGATGTTTTTTTATTTACTGTTTATTTTACAGTGTGCATATATTTCTATATTTTCACACATTATCTTTGAGGAATCCGCATGGATTATTATGTGTGCCTGGACAATTTGGCTGAAGAATATTTAAGCTAGTATTTATATATAAAATACTTTAAAATTTACTTTTTCTATACGCACACAGAATATATATGTATATATATATATATATATACATATATATACATATATATATACGTGTGCGCGCGCGTGTGTGTATACGGCATAATCGCGTAGACACACCGGTTCTCGTCAGATTATCGAAGTTAAGAAACGGTGTGCCTGGTTAGTACCAGATGGGTGACCATTTGGGAATTCTAGGCCCTGTATGTGCTCTCCGCTTATCTCGGCATTTGTTTCCAGTCGTCCTGTATATACACTTGCCACTTGTATTTAACAATGTAAGCTCAGGAGAGGTGTGGTTGGAGACTGCTCACCTCCTGCTACAAAAATTACACACGCAGGCACCCCTTCTTGAGTATCCATAATCTGTCAAAGACTGAAAGATCCATATATATATATATATATATATATATATATATATATATATATATATATATATATATATATATATATATATCACGAGGAAAATGCAGTATGGGGTCTCAATGCAATACGCCAGGCACACTGAACATCAAGGTAACGTTTGGAGAAATAAATCAAAGAATCATGTGTTAAAAACTATCCTCGGTTTAGTTAGATCACAGCAAATGGCTACATCAGTAGATGATGACAACAAAATCTGCAGAAAACGTAAGTGGAAGACACTGGAGAACACTTATACGAATGTTATCAAAAACATTAAGGTAAGAGAATGATAGGTACATTTAGGATTGGTAAACATTTCATTGCGTGCTCATTCTGTCAGATGGTTTCTATTGTTTCTCGAAGTGGAAAGAGTCTAACAGTTTGTATTACGTGTATAAAAAGAATACGAAATCTAATTTATAATGTCTCTCACATATTGTATCAATTTCTACACCCGAAAGAGGATCCAGTTCTTGCGCGAGAACAACGTGATACGAATAAAAGTTTTGTGCTGCGAGTTGAATCTGAGAACAGCATTTGGAGAGAAGGAACACAAATTGTGTATATTAATTGGACGTTTTACTTAGACAAATAATGAACAATCATATAAAAAAACAAGTGAAGAGTAAGTATACAGAATGAAGAAATATATTTTATATGGAAATTATCATGCTTACAAGAGAACGCGCTTCTTACGGAATAAGTGCTGACTCATTCAGATTAAGTAAGAATACTGTTTTTATGAGAGCTGTCTATAGGATTGCCTCGTAATTCTATGAAGCATTAATCGGTGTAAGTTTTAATGAAAATCAAACATACACAAACTTATTATATTCTACTTTAAGTCACTTACAGAATACCTTATAAATATGAAGATTCTTACGGAATAATTGCTGTCTCCTTCAGATTAAGTAAGCATGTTGTTTTGATGAGTGTCGTCAATAAGATTGCCCCGTAATTCTATGAAGCATTAATCGGTGTCAGTTATAATGAAAATAACATATACACACACTTGTATTCTACTTTAGGTCATTACAGCATACCTTATGAATCTGAAGATTCTATTTTGTATATTGGTTTCTCCGATATATTTGTAATTAGAAGGCTTTCGAGAAAGACATCTACGGTCATAGGAAGAATCGCGAAAATGTTTCGAACACCGTAAGTTAACGTGATTTCTGTGGAACGATCTGGATTTGAACTTGAGACACCCAGATCCTCCATTCGTAGGTTTTAATTCTAGACAACAATCACCTCCTTACTTCAGGTGAAATCAAAAATTATTTATTTGGTAAAATGTTTACCAAATACACGTAATCCTTTAAAGAAAAAAAGCAAGGCAGCATTGACCAATATAGAATGTTCTAAAACTACACATATTTTGTGTTTCACTAATGTATGCCCGTGAATTACTAGGAGGAAATCTCGGTGAACTAACATCAAACACCAATCCAGATATAGAATGTTTCTATGCGCATTAATATGCAAGTCACAATGCCAAACATGACCTATACACGTGGAAATATTATGTAACAGAAAAGAATCAAGTTATGCTGTTAGTAATATTCTCGACAAAATAAACAAATAATTAATGGTCTGCTTAGCCATCTTAAAACCAAGCTGAAGTGACGCTATGAATTATTTATAAAGCTACCTCGCCTTATTCGCAATATTCTGATGAAATAGTCGGACTTTGTTCATTAGTGATAAGGAACCATATAAGTTTCAATTAGGTGGCCAATGTAAATTTGGAAACCATTGCGACGCCAAAGGCATCCAATTGCTATTAACCTATGATTATATTAATTAATGCTTGCGAATATTATTTACATGAATAGAAATAGAAAACCGATGGCATTATGCTATGTTCAACTGAAACCAAATAAATGTAATCAGATAGATTTTGATAATATTATGTTTATATATATATATATATACACCTACCATGTATGCTTACATACATACGTATGATGTGTATATATGCACACACACGTATGATGTATGTACATATATACATACAGTCCTGGTCAAAATCATAAGACCACTTAAGAATGTAAGCGTTTACGCATATTATCGAATTTTTAGTCAAACAAATGGTTGAAACCATTGCCAAAAGGGAAAATATGATGGAAAAAATGAAATCTGCTTCATTCGAAACATTAACCCTGATCTAATTATTATTCGTTCTCCCTAATAATATATATATATATATATATATATATATATATATATATATATATATATATAAAGAGAGAGAGAGAGAGAGAGAGAAATAAAAAGGAACAAACCGTATTTCCATTATTTTCATCATATATATATATATATATATATATATATATATATATATATATATCATTCAACCACGGTAGTGGTTGAATATATGCTTAAGTCCGAAATTGAATGAATCGAGACACATTCAAACCCCCACCACTAATTCCATTCGCAACCAAATTTCAAACAGGTATAGAGTTGGATAGAACACCTCATTAGCTACATTTTGAAAAAAAATTTTCGAAAATTGGTTCAGTAGAAAAAAAGTTACAACAAAATATGTGGGTTCACAAACAGGAGAGTAAGTACATAAGTAACTAACGCTTATTTTTATTTTGCATAACTTTTTTTGTATATAAATATTTTTTACTGCGATCTTGCCAATATAACATGTTGGCGTAACGGTTAGAGTACCGGGGGTTGGTGGAAAGATTTTAGGTTCAATCCCGTGTATCGTATTTTTTTATAATTAAAAAACCGAACTTTTTTTTTTAATAACTAATTTTTTTAAACTCTCCTTATGATTTTATAGCAAAAAATGGTGAATTTATCGATTAAGAATATTAGTGAATTCTATGATATACATATTCTTTGAATGAACTCAAATTTTTCGTTATCACATTTGATGAAAAATGTAGTCCCATTTTGGCAATACGTCTGAACAATTATGCTTTTGAACCCGCGACCAGCACTGCGATGTCATCAGCAGCAGCCTGGGCATAAATATTCCTATTTTTAAACTCCTTTAAAAGAGGATTCAGCATACAGTTCCATAGTAAAGGTGATAAAATCCAACTTTGAGGGTTTCATTTAACTACTTCCCTTTTAACAGTTGCCCTCAGTAGTTTTACTTGAACTGTTCTGTGCCTCACCATATACTCAATCAATCCGATGAGTACTGGTGGCACATTGAGTTCTCGTAGCGACTTGAACATACTACTGAAGGGGATGTTGTCAAAAGCTCCAACGATATCTAAAAAGACACCGAGTGACATCTTCTTTTTTGTTAGTTTATGCTCTATACAGATCACGAATTCATGAACCGCAGTCTCGGTAGAGACCCTGGCTCGGAACTACTGTGATTGAATGATAAATATTGCATAAATGTGTGTTTGAGAGCTAATTTTTTTTGACAATCATTAATAAATATTATAGATTTATATATTAATACAATAGCAATGCCTGGAAAAATCATGGATTATATGGAAAAATGCGCGCATGAAAAGTAATATTCTTAAGATTTTATTAAACCTGGAAAAGTAAAGGACAAGAAATTCAACCTGGAAAAGTAAAGAACAAGATATATATATATATAAAGTAAAAAATAAGAATTTTTTAGACTTAAAATATTGCAGCAAAAAATAAAATTTGAATATTGATAAATATTTTATTTATTATTTGCATATGTTGTTGTTTATTGTTGAGTTAGAAAGAATTAAATGATCCTAATTATGATATAATAAAATGATTAATTTTTATGTAAATTATAAAATTATTAATTCCATCTACTAACTAACTAACTAATGAATTCATTTTTTTCAAACAATTTTCACTACATAAATATATGCAAATAATAGGGGGGAAATAAGTTCAATCCAGCGACTGACACCCTTTCTAACTCAACAATAAACAACAACATATGCAAATAATAAATAAAATATTTATCAATATTCAAATTTTATGTTTTGCTGCAATATTTTAAGTCTAAAAAATTCTTATTTTTTATTTTATATATATATATATATATATATATATATATATATATATATCTTGTTCTTTACTTTTCCAGGTTGAATTTTTTGTCCTTTACTTTTCCAGGTTTAATAAAATCTTAAGAATATTACTTTTCATGCGCGCATTTTTACATATAATATATATATATATATATATATATATATATATATATATATATATATATACAAGGTGACAACCAAAATTAGGCCCCTTTTCTTAGTGTTTTGTCAGAATGAAGTGAAACTTTAGTCATAACTAGTTTATTATATTCAAAACATCACATCAAAACACTAGGGTATTTTACTTTTTTCTTCTCCGTTCTACAGCATATGTTCTAGATGGCCTCCATTTAGCTTGGGGTTGTCACCCTGTATAAACATATATATATATGGTGATCGTCACTTCTTGACAGAGGAAGACCATCTTTCCCTTCCTTTATTGTTGATTTCATCCATTTCCATGTACTTTTAAAACATTTTTTTTTTCATTTAATACATTTTATAATTTTGTATCTATTTTTTAATTTTGTATTTTTTTAAATTATTTTATTATATATATATATATATATATATATATATATATATATATCCATTTATACACGCATACATATATATATGTGTAGAGATGTGATCAAGTTGTAACAATTTCTATCTACTGTGGGAACGAAAATGGCTTTTCAGACGAGCACTGCTCTTACACAGTCTGTTGCAGAGGTCACTCTTTAGCTGAGATTGAAGGACACCAACTGCAGCTGCTCTACTGTGGGCATTCATATGACGCTTTCGGCCTCCATTCGATTTACAGATCACAGAGCAAATAAAACATCTGTGTTCTGTAGTGTTTTCCCCATCAAAGAAAGACTAATCTACATGTGATCGCTTGTGGCTAGGTAGGACGGCTCAGGATAAAGTCATTTCACCGCATAAATCACAGAGGTGGTTCTGTACGAAAGCCCCCGACAGACTCGATATATCTGACAATTTTTTCTTCCGGATATGAGCCATGATAGACCAAGGAGCGCCACATTTTACGATCATCGCAAGCACTTTCATAACTGTACACGTCAATTCCAAAAGCTTTAAGATTATCTTTGATGTTGTCCTTAAAGCGCTTCCTAGGTTTATGTTGGGGACAGTTTCTTTGTATAATTTCACCATAGAACAGGCGCTTTGGCAATCTCTCGTCGTCCATCCTTATCAGATGTCCAGCCCACCTTATCTGGCTGCGTATAATCAACTTCTCGATACACGGTACGTTAGCTCGCATGAGGACATCCATATCAGGTATAAAAGAGTTCCACCTGATGCCTAAAGTGTGTCTCAGAACTTTCTGGTGCTCTCTCTCATGACTTTTTTGTGTCTACCAAAAGTTGTCCAGGCCTCAGACGCATAAAGCAGGAATGGTAAAATACAAGATTGATAGACACTGATCTTTGTACGAAGAGTTATACCTCTCTCAGACCACATTCTCTTCTCTAAGCCACCAAAAGCCTTAGTGACACGCTGTATCCTATAGTTAACCTCAGCATCTAGGGTTCCGTCTCTGGCAAGAGTACTACCGAAATACACAAATGTGTCAACCACGGCAAGTCTCTGGTTGTCGACAAAAATATTTGGTTCCACGTACAAACTACCGGGTGAAGGTGTGAACATGTTTTTAGTCTTCTTAAGACTAATAGTAAGCCCAAAAGACGCACAGGCCCCTGAAAACAGACCCTTGAGACCCTGCATATGTTTCTCACTATGGGCTACGAGATCGGCTTCATCTACATAAAGCAATTCACGAACTAGGTACTGAAAGGTCCTTGTAGAAGCATGAAAACAACGACGATCAAAGACTTTACCTGTGGTTCTGAAACGCAAATAAAAACCCAGAAGCAGTATAGGAAAGCATAGTTGCAAAATAAATAGAAAAAACACCCTGCTTCACACCATTGTCAACTGAGATGGGTGCTGATA
Source organism: Euprymna scolopes (assembly GCF_053919585.1). Classification (NCBI taxonomy): domain Eukaryota; kingdom Metazoa; phylum Mollusca; class Cephalopoda; order Sepiida; family Sepiolidae; genus Euprymna; species Euprymna scolopes. The sequence continues at coordinate 106,147,232 of NC_136486.1, read as the reverse complement.
GGCATCCATTGAAGTTCAGGCGAGCCTTCATAGTACAGTGGAGCTCCCTGAGTAATGGTAGAAATTGAGATGGCCATCCCAATTCCCCAGAATTATCCATAGGACATTTCTGTTCACGGTATCAATACCTTGGTCCAATCAACACAATACTGATAAAGCAGAACACGGTCTTCAGTACATTTCTCACAGTGTTCACTTCCTTATAGGATCTCTAATTTCGTTCTCAGATAGGAACTCAGACATTTCATGGATAAGTTCTGTTGTGGTAAAAATCCATTGATGACGTCCTCATCAACATTAGAGGGGTTGTCAAAGAGATCAGAATAATGCTCAGTCCAACGAACGGCAATCTTGTTAGGATCATTTATAAGAGCAATATCCATCACTTGTGAGTAGGGGAGATGTTGATAGTGTTTGAGGACCAAAAGTTTTTTGAAGCAAATGGTACATGCGTTTGAAGTCTCTACAATCAAAAGCCATCTGGATTTAGTTGGCGAATTTAGCCCACCACTGATCCTTAATTTGGCGTAGTCGCTTTTGGAGAAGAACTTTGTTTGCTTTAAGTGACCGTTGGAAGGGTTCTTGACCTCGATGAGGGGCAGACAACATTTTATGATGCAACTTATTTTTGGCACTTAAGAGTTGAGTAATTCAGAATCATTAAACAAATCCTCATGTTTATATTTGCGGACGCCAAGAACAACTATTCTTTTTTCGTAGAGTGTATTTTTAAAATACGCCGAGGACACATCAAAATCAGTAGAATAAACTACGGATCGAAGCTTTTCACGCACACTTGGATCATCCAGCCAGGACACATTAATCCGTCTGGCAATTTCAACACCACCCGACCTACACTTCCTCCTTATACATATTTTTAACTTCCCGCGTACCAAAAAGTGATCTGTGCCGCATTCAGCTCCATGCATAACACGCACACTAGCGACGTCTTGCAAATCTTCCTTCCTGGAAATAATGTAGTCAACCAAGTGACCTTGTTTTAAACGAGGATGGGCCCAAGTAAAGCTATGGACCTTCTTGAGGCTGAATAAAGTGTTACATATAGCAAGATCAAACTGAGCGCATAGATGGAGAAGATGCAGACCATTACTGTTCACCTTACCTACACCAAACCGGCCGAGTGAGTCCCAGGTGCGATGGTTCCTGCCAACCCTCGCATTTAAATTCACCGTGAGTAACATCTTTTCAGATAAAGGAATAGAGGAAATTGTATGACTGAGATCATGGTAAAACGCTGTGACGATGGCTTCATCATTACCCATGGTAGGGGCATATACAGATAAAATCGCCATATACCTATTGTGTACAAGAGGGAAGCGCATCATCAATATTCTGTCACTTATACAGATTGGCTGTTCAATCCTCTTCACCAAATCAGAACGCACTGCAAAGCCAATGCCACCTTTTCGTTTTAGCCCCGATTGTTTTCCTTTCCAAAAAAAGGTGTATCCCGAGCCCACCTCCACTAATTGATCCTCACCACTCAATCGTGTTTCAGACAGTGTCACAATGTCCATGCTGTACCTAGCGAGCTATCTTGCAACAATAGTTGTCCTACGCTCAGGTCTTTCACTTTCCATGAAATCTAGCAAAGTTGTCACATTCCACTTAGAAATAGTTAGGTTATTCCTCTCCTGATGAAATTTAGATTTTCCTTGTTTATTATATTTCTTCAACCTTATCTTGTTTCTCCTACAAATATAGACATCCCGCCGACCGCATGAAGCTGACCAGATAATAAAAGGGTAGACAATATTTAGGTCACCTTTTCTAGACCATTTTCAAATTCATGGGTGAACAGTGTATCACTAGAAAAGGCTGCCCAGACGCCAGATCATCCACCGAAGTTGCTTCCACCCTATAAGATATTCAGTCGACGATGTAAGATAAATCACTGGCCACCTATGTGCAGATTTTCAGCTATGCTCTTCCAGCCTGCTACACCGTGCACGTCGCCACTCACCTATTGCCATAGGACTTTTTTATTCATTTATTTATTTTTTGTTGTTGTTTTTCGAAAGATATCTGCACATAACGATCGCGAAACAACATGCATGTGCTACACATATTCTATCTTTTCGCACCCTACCACTGGTTGCACAGTGACACTTGAAATAGTAAGATGACTGAGCAGTGGCATAGTGTGCATGTTTTATTATCATGGAGTTTTAACCGCTCCGGCAGCAGGATATATACACACACATACACATAAGCAAGCAATATATGTATAGTTCTCACAATATAGTAACCCTCAAAAACTTTAGAGGGAGGTTTACAGGTACTACACCTTGCTCAAGGTTGACCTAGAACAATGCAAGGCAGAGACGTTAATCTCCCTGAAGTAGTAGGCATACCCGCATACCCTATATATATGCATATAAATAAATATATATATGCATATATAGGCGTTCATCTCCCTGTGGTAGTAGGTTTACCCGCATACCCTATGTATATATATATATATATATATATATATATATATATATATATATATATATATATATATATATATAATATCGTAAGAAATTCCAGTAACAATTACATTTTCAATGTTTTCAGCTGCCGACGCACATTTCTTGTAGGCATGCTGTGATTGGTTTGTTTGTACGGGCCAAGATAATTACTTGGCGCCTTTTTTGTAAACATTAATTTTGTTTCAGTCTACGAAAACCTCCAGGCACGAGAGAAACTCACCAAAATCGGCCCCGAGTTGAATTCATTATTGCGAATGGAGCCGCAACAATTTCATCATGTTTACCTCACATAAATGTTTGGTGAAAAAGGACTTGAAATCTCTACAAACTGAGACACTTATATTTTGTCGAATATATCCCAATTAGAAAAAGACATCATTTGAACACTTTACGGACTTTTCTCAATTCAATTTGGGTCTCAAGGGGCTTGATTTATGCCGAATTAAAGGCACCGGAACTATTTCCAGGACCACCATGAACACCATGAACTCTTTTGAAGGAAAACCACGTTACCACTCTAACAAAAGAAGTAACTACTGCCCGGACTCCACTCAGGGATAAAGGTTATTGCGTGTACAGTAATCAATGGGATAGTATCGTAGTAATCGTTAGTATTAGAGATTTGATAAACTTATTAAGGGGCGGTTTGTGAGGAATTTGTTTATGTTGGACTTGAAGACGTCCAAGTTGTAGTCTGATGGGAAACAAGCCGACGGACGAGACTTCCACAGTCATGCACTTCTAAGAAAGAAGCTTTACTCATGGAATCTACGCTTGGATTTAGGCACTGATAAAGAGTGGGGAAAACTAATGACAGTGGTTTCAGCCAGACGGGTGGTTTCGTGAAAGATTGGCGAGGGGGGACCAAAGATTGGATTTCAGACAAGCACTTGCCATGAAAATAACTATAAAACAAAGACAGGCTCGCAACGTCTCTTCTGTGAGAGAGAGGCTACAGGGAAGAGAAAAGGACACCCCCACTAAGCAGGATAGGCTGTTTTAGCAGCTCCTGCCTAGATGTGGCAGCAGTACTCCATCCTTGGACGTATCTGGCTTTTATATAGATAGAGAATTGCATCAGTAGTGAGATATCGTCTGGGCCGGTAAAAGGATCCCACCATCGTCCCAGCGACCTTGGCAACAGACATGATGTACGTGTTTCATTTCAGATCAGGAGTAAAGGTCAAACCTAGAACCATGTCAAACATAGAGGTTCCCAAAGAAGGGAGGCATCCATTTCAATTGATGCCAGATGGGGGACAGAGCGTTGATGATGCAAAGATAGAAGCTTGGTTTTAGATGCATTAAAAGTAACCAGCCACCTCTTCCCCCACTGTACCACGCGCTCAAGATCAGAGGAGAGAGAATCAGAGAGACCTTTGTCATTTACAGCCTTTGAGGTGTTGCCATAGATTGTCGTGTCATCAACATAGATGCCAACGAATGATTTAAGTATGTGTTTAGGGAGATCATTGATGTAGATCAGGAAGATGTTGGGCCCAGGATGGACCCCTGAAGGAGTTCAGCATTAATACTGTGGGCCTCTGATTTCTGCCCATCAACCACTACTCTTATGAGCCTATCAGAGAGAAATGATTTAATAATTGAGAAAACATTTCCAGTTATACCGTAGCTGGAAATTTTGCCATACCTTATCAAAGGCATTTGATATGTCAAGAGCAATTGCATTAAAAAGGTAGCCTTTGTCGAGAGATTCACTAATCCTAAGATATATAACCGTTAGCACATCTGCTGTAGATCTAGCAGAGCGGAAACCATATTGCATGTCAGTAAGAAGGTTATTTCTGCTGAGATGGTCGACTACTTCTCTATTTAATATGGATTCCAGCAGCTTACTCATAACACACGAGACGTATTGGTCTGTACTGAGAGGGAGGTGACTTATCACATTAATTCTGAAATACAGGGCATACTGGTTAGATTTTCCAGGGTGTTGGAAAGCAGTCCTCCTTAAAGTAATGCTTAAACAGTTTTGTAAGTATGGGGGCAGTTTCTGGTTCGAGCTTTTTAAACACTATAATTGGAATGCTGTCAGGGCCAGTTGCTTTACTGGAATCCAGGTTCTTGATTAGCTTGGCGACTTCATGCAGAGATATTTGTATGTTGCATAGCGTGTTGTCTGTTATAGGAGGAAATACGGAGACCTAATGGCCTTCGTCACGTAGAGTAGAATTAGCTTCAAAGTTCTTTGCAAATTGTTTGGCCTTGTCTGATGCTGACGAGATGACCTACGGTCCATTGATGATGGTTGGGATAGAACGCATGCTTCTCGTCAGGGTCCTGTTTGCTAATTTCCAAAACTTGTGGGAACGAAGCCGCTGCTCAGTTAATTTGGATTTAACGGACTGAGCATATAGCTCTCTTGCATTTTCTTTTTATTTTACAGTGGTTGGTGGCAGTCCTGAAAGCAGATTTAGTCTCAATACATCTATTACGTTGGTAACTATGGAAAAAGTGATGTCTGTTCCCGATGGCAGTATTACATTCTAGGAAGAACCGTGGCTGGCTGGTAGGTTTTTGTTAGAATATTTTGGATGGTATGAATCGGTCTATGCCTACAATTATCTATTTGGTCAGGTCTGATACTATATAAAACATATATATACATATATACACACACATATATATATATATATATACATATTAATGTATTATGTATAAATATATATCTATGTATTATGTATAAATATATATCTATATATATATGTCTATATACATACATATAGACATATATATTGGCATATATATACACATATATATACATAGATATACATATACACATATACATCCATATATGAATATATATACACATATATATGCATGTATACATATATGAATATATATACACATATATATGCATGTATATATATATACTTATATACACATAGATATGCATGTATATATATATACTTATATACACATATGTATGCATGTATATATATATATATATATATATATATATATATATATATAAATTAAGTATATAAAGATTATTTAAATGGAAAGCTTGATATGCAGGTGAAGCTAAGACAGAAAAGGAAATATATTGATAATAGAAAAATATATACTGGTGAATATAGGTTTTTTGATCAGTTATAAACTAGCGAATACAATAAAGTATTCAATGCTATGAGAGATCTTCAGGCCAGCATTTCGAAACCTAATGCTACTCATCATGAGAAGAGGGGAGGTGCTAGGATAGAAGATAAGGATTCGATGTCTTGCAATACACATATAAGGGGATGTTATCAGGTTTTAAATACAGAAGGCGGAGAGGGTGTTTTCTAGGGTATTATTAGATAATTATGTTACTTTTTTTTTTTTACACAGTGATCACGACTTATGAAGGCCCGGAAGCCACTCAGGGATAAGGGTTATTGCAAGTACATTACGTTAGTGTGGAGATTTGATGAAGTGTTTACTTAAGAGGGCGGTTCATTAGGAATTTGTTAACATTGGACTTGATCACATCCAAGTTGTAGTCCGGTGGCAAGCAGGCAGACGGAACAGAGTTCCACAGGCGTGCAGTTCTAAGAAAGAAGCTTTGTTCATGGAATCTGCGTTTTGATTTAGGCACAGATAAAGAGTGGGGGAAATTTTTCACAGTGGATTCGGCTAGACGGGTGTTTTTTCGTGAAAGATTGGCGAGGGGGAACTAGAGATTGGAGTTCAGACGAGCACCTGCCATGAAAATAACGATAAAACAAGGATAGGCTCGCAACGTCTCTTCTGTGGGAGAGAGGTTGCAGGGTAGAGAAAAGGGCATCCCCCAATAAGCCACGAAGTCTATTTTGTACTCTGTCAAGTCAGGATAGGCTGTTTTTAGCAGCTCCTGCCCAGATATGGCAACAGTATTCCATCCTTGGACGTACTTGGCTTTTATATAGATAGAGAATTGCATCAGTAGTGAGATATCTTCTGGAGCGGTAGAATGATCCCACCATCTTTCCAGCGACCTTGGCAACAGACTTGATGTATGTGTTCCATTTCAGATCAGGAGTAAAGGTCAAACCCAGAAGCTTGTCAAAACACGGGGCCTCACCCAGACGAGAGCCATCCATCACAATTGATGCCAGATGGGGATCAGAGCGTTGATGATGTAAGGATAGGAGTTTGGTTTTGGATGCATTAAAAGTAACCAGCCGCATCTTCCCCCACTGAACCACGCGCTCGAGATCAGAGGAGAGAGAATCAGAGAGAACTTTGTCATTTACAGCCTTTGATGTGTTGCCGGAGAAGAAATGATTTAATGATTGAGAAAACATTTCCAGGTATACCGTAGCTGAAAATCTTCTGAAGTAGACCCTTATGCCATACCTTGTCGATAGCCTATGTTATTTGAATTTGCTTGATTGGGAATTTAGTATGATTGGAGTATAGAGGTAATCCCAATCTAAAGCCGCACGGTCTTTTCTGTCATGCGGAGACTATACACCACATCATCATATGGATTATGTATTTAACCACCTAGACGTTCTATGACCATCTACTTGGGAACACTTTTACTAATACATTTGCATATGTGTACGTACAGCATGGAACGATAAAGGTGTTGCTCTAAATAAAACAGCACTGCAGACTCATTTTAATACTTTTATTGAAATATCAAAGCAGATAACTTAGTTATGTTGTAGAACTGACATCTACCCTATGTAACCGCCTTCATCCTCAATCAGCGCCTCGATATATGTTGGGAATCAAGTTCATGGCTTTTATCACCAGCGCCAGCGCGGGCTCGGCAAATACTCGGCAGATGGTTGCGATCAGGTTGGCTTTAATGATGTGGGAGGTCCTGATTGTGAATTTCTCAACGTACGACAAAACGAAATAGTACGGCGTGTTAAGCTCGTGTGATGAGGGAGCAGTAAGAAAGGAGTTAAAAGTCGTAGCACTCCTTCTGAAGCTAAACCTGGGTGCCGTTAGACTTGTGAGTCGGCGCCGAGTACTGCTGCTACATCTAGGGTTAGCCACACTCTTCAGTACATCTAAGTATACTTTGGTGTTGACTTCTAAACCGACTTCGAAGATATGAGGTGGCTATGTTGCTCTCATTTAAAACCATACCAAAAACCATGGCAAAAAAAAACTCTGTTTTATCACCCTGGGCACGCCCTCAAGCGTTGAACCGTCCAGAATTGCGTTTTGATTGTAGTCCTGGCAATAGTTCTGCTGTCATAACTTCGATCGGTAGAGATCATAAGCTGTACAGCGGCGCATCTCTAATTTCGCTTGTTAAAAATTGTGTCACTTCCACACATGATAAACGCTCCTATCGCTTTTGGGATGTGTACACAACTGGCCAAGAAGTAGATGGTTTGAAGAAAAAGCAGGTTTAATCACACGGAAATGGAATCCTGTATATATTAAAATTAAAACTGATGTACTCGAATGCGAGCCTATCCGGGTTTACGTTTTGGGACGACTACATCTGGACTCATTTTTTAACACTACTGAAATCTTGTCTCATTGGCACACTGTTCAGCAGGAAGAGAGAGATATCGTTCAGAAGAGAGAGATATAGTCACACAATACTCAGGTATTGTGGTGAGTGTTATATTTATTAGTTCATTATTATTATTATTGTTCTTGTTCTTGTTATTGTTATTCATTGTTAAAAGTGAGTCTTTGAGTCTTATTAAGAGAGAGTCTTATCAAGAGAGAGTTTTATTAAGAGAGAGTCTTAGAGAGATGTTGTTGTAAGAGGGATGTTGTTGTAAGAGGAGATTCATATTTATTAAAACAGTTCATTACTTAGATGTGTAGATGGAAGCTCTTTGGGTGGGGAGATAGTGTTCAGACAGTCTTAGTGTAGATATGAGATGTAGAGTTCACATTGTAGATATGAGATGTGTATGTCAAGACATTTTAAAACACATGGTATACAAGACATATGATAACAATTTTCACTTTACCTTTTGGTAGAATCACACCACAAAGACGACGTTTATAAAAACACATGATGGGTTTATTTCTTCTCACGACCGGCCGTGGTTTTCATCATCAAGAATTCAAAGCTTCACATATTAATTTCAAAAGTTACCGTCTCGCTTCTAGACGTTCGAATCCTAACTATATCTAAAACTTCCCATTTTCCATGACAGCATACACATGTTAAAACATGTGTCTTCTTTCACGTGTTCTGGACATGCGTGTCCAAAACGTTTTCCTTTGTTTACAAAAGGAATTTTAACCTATATTCCCAGTAACCTATTTTTCCAATATGTTAAAAACATGTTTATTAAATTATCTTCTATAGTTGCATTCCTCAATTGAATTTTTCATAACAGACTTGTCAACGCACATTCTGTTCTTGAAACTATTTTTCTCTAAGCTAAACAATGATTTGTTTTACATTCCATTTTCTAATTCTCTCTCGTAATCTATTTCTAAACCTAATTTACGAGGTTCGAATTTCGTCTATTGTATTTCATTTTCATTTTAACTAAATCTCTCTATTTTTATACTTACATGAAAAGGAGACAGCCCTTATCATGTAACATGAGAAATATGTCTACAAATTAAACCTGCTTAGGTTCACGGTCTGGTAGGCGGTTTTGGAACATTACTGTGTGAGGGAATGGGCTATAGAGAATTTATAGGTTTAGCATCCAGCTGCATCTGTGTAACCTTAGAAACCAAGCAAATTTTTATATGTGACATTAAAGTCACTAAACAGATGTATTGGGCGTTACTGTCTAAGGAGAGTGCTGCATCTACACTATCAGAGACATGATCGATTAGGGTACAGTTCTGACTTTAGAGAGAACGATAGAGAAAATGTATGTAACTAACGCTAGTCAAAAGCACATAAAAGCCTGGTCATCCGATTAAAGATTTTCCCCTCTAGTTAAAGGGGAGGTCTACGGATATGAACTCTAAGCCCGTGCATATATCTTCACGAGTCCTTACGGCAAAGTGGGAGGTATCCTGTTATATTAAAGTAGTTAGAGGGGTTAAAGAAATTAAGTTGTTTCACTTAATTCTAAGATATCCGAGAAGTTTACTAAAAGGTAATATTCTGCATCATCTAGATTACTTCTAAGCCCACGGATATTTGTGAAACTGAGTCTCAAGAAAGGGGGCAAATTGGTTTCATTTGGGTGGTTGTCTGGTTTTATCGTAATATTTTTGGGGTTGTCATTTCATAACGTTTTTATTTAATGTCAGGTTAGGGGAAGTGTGTTTAGCAAAATAGGCAGGTTTTGACGGCGAGTATGCACACTCAGTGCTCCATTAGCCGAGTCTTGTCTAAACAGTTGTGACCTCGTGACAGCCCACCAGGTATAGCATCAAGGTCCCTTTCCATGCGCGACATAGCATTACATCTATCCTGATATTATACAACTGATGATAGAGCAGCCGCTCTAAGCGCTACCAAAGAGTTAAGGATCCTGTACAGTCAGTCGGAAACAGCAGCCAAACAAACTGTCAATCAGGTACCCTCAAACTTTCAAACACGACCGGCTGAAACTAGTCAAGTTAGCACAAGTGGCATGCAATCAGACCCAGTTGAAAGAAAGAGAGAAATTTGAAATAGGGAATATGGAATAGGGGAACAGTGTTCAATGTCCTAGTCAGGAAACAAGGCCAAGCACACGGTGGCTTAGGTAAGTCCATAGTATTGTATATCTGCTAATAGACAAAGAAGGAGTGTGAAAGCCGGCGATAGGCTATTACTATAATTATTATTATTATTACTTATTTTCTTATTAATAATATTATTATTGTTTTTATGACTATGTCTATAATAATTATTACTACTATTATTGTTGTAGTTTATTTCCTTGTTGATATTTTGCTTTACATTTTTCTGTGCTTTTACCCCTAGCCCTATCTATATTTTCTGCATTTACTTAAGCATATCCCACATATTACTGAGACGATTATCCTATTACCATATTATATCTTCTTTACAGTGCTCCAAAACATTTAACTTCCCTTCTACAAACGTTATTGTTTATTTCACTTTACCTTAGTTTTTATTTTTATCTTCTATTTTTCTCTCACCGTCTTATTTTTCTGTTTTCCTTATTTTTTAAAATGTATTTATATCGTATAGATAAGAACATGTCACTCTTATTGAATTATTAATTAGTGAATGAATTCCCATAACATACTGTATATACACCCAACGACGCACGCCATACCACCATTGTCCAATCCTACTAAAGCCGCACTCTTGCATATTTAAAGTACTATAATTAGCTAATAACTCCCGGGAAAACCATCTCGAAATATTTACTTTTCGAACGCCCCTCGTATTATGTTTCCAGTCTAAAATATATCTTAATGCCAGAACGTTGAAAGACATGTAAAAGTATAATATTTCTTTGGATTATTATTTCTACAGTGAGTATACAAATTATATAATTAGGAAATGCATAATTACACGTAGGCAACTCTTTAGTAACGTAGCGAAATTTGTAAGTTCAAACGAAGGCAAAATTAGATTAATAAGGTAGCTCTACAGAAAAATGATCAGCTTAGTCTAATGGGGATCCAGAAGAACAACACCCACTATAAACAGGAGAACATAAGCAGACTTATTATAACGGCGTATGTGTAGTAATGATTAATCATATTCTCTAACGTTGGTATATTTTAGCAATAAACGTTTAATGTAGGTGGGTTTTTTGTCTTTTTACAAACGGCCATGTGCGGAAATAAGAGCTATAAAGCATTATTGCACAACCTTTGTCAGGTTAGAGTTTCTGTTTAGAGCAATATGATGCAAAACATAAAATCGGCATTGAAGACAGTGCATCACTGAATACTGCAGTGGATGTATTTAAAAATATTTCGTGAAATACATGAAATGGAAAAAACTACATATGAAATAATAGCTTAAAAATAAATGAATAATTACATCGCTCTATTACCTCTACAATCTGTAATTTGATTTTTGTCTTTCATCCATCCATGAAAAGGAACTCCCTCTTGAGTGACGCTAATTTTATTTTTGTTCCAATATAGAGCAGTCCGTTTGATGTAATAAGATTTTACACAACTTTAAAACGCGACCTTGTGTCTAACTGTGGCGCTAGCATTGTCCAGCTAAAGGGTTAGTAAGAGAAAAAGAGAAAGGAACAATAACAAAAATGTCGGAATACGTTGATGAACAAAAGAAAAAAGGTTTTTGTAAGTTAGCTTAATACAAAGACGATAGAGATGAAGTTGTTCATCAAAACACAAAGGCAACTTAAATAGGATTGTTAATCAGGAGGTGATAAAAGACCGGGACAGATAGCCACACACATGCATAGACACCAATAGGATAAGTTTAAGGATAGTTTTAGGAGTTGTAGTGACTTTTGCGACCGTTTACATAGTCTTCCGTTTGCGACAGTAAATGGCAAGCTGTGATTCAAAGCGGACTGAAATGAGCTGGCATCAAGCCAAGAGTAAGAGGCATTGACAAACTGCATACATGTTGGTCTAAACATTTAGTGGATCGTTTTCAGCAATTGCGTCACACACGTCCCTTGAGCCCAGCTGATATATACCAAGCGTGATGGAGTCTTTTGTTTTAGTAAGGATTGCGTTTGTACTTGATTTCTTTTTTATATACTTGTGAACCCGCTGTTGCCCCCTATCGGCAGCTGCCAATGTGAGAGGTAACCACACGACTAAAAGAATATATGAAAAAACAAGACCAAGGAAACAACGTTGAGGTTGGCAATTGCTTGGTGATCGGGGAGCATGCGGTTTCACATAACTGCCCTCATGAAGAGACAATAAATAGTAGAATTCAAGAGCATTGAGAACACTAGCCGAATAGTCAAATAATACAAATCTTAAACCATTATATTAAAAAAAATCTGACACGTAATTTATCATACTCTAAAAATGTAATCAATACAAAGTACAGACTTTCAATAATAAATATTGGACATCACGTAAAAAACTGATAATTGGCAGATAGTAAGTTTTAGAGCTAGACTTCAAGATAGCTGCACGTGTGTGGCTGTTCTAATGATGAATAATTCATACGTTTGTTTGGTTGTATATTTACACAATGCAACACATAGCCTGTGCTCATTATAAGAAATTAATGAACTTTCAATTATGTTTACATCAATAGTTCATCAATCAGTCTTTGCTGGGGGCATTTTTGATTTGAAATCAACCTAAAATGACATCGGTTAAGAGTGGAATTACGGAGACAATCTGTAAGAACTGTATGCACACAACTGATGAAATGAATATGAAATGAACATGAAAGCCGACATCGAAGCCAACACGTGTCAATAAAATATCCGATGATATTATCATGTGTTTAATATCCGTAAAATCGTGGTTTGTGTTGATTAAAATATGATTATATATATATATATATATATATATATATATATATATATATATATATATATATAGTGTTATAATGGAATAATTCCAGGAGGAAATCCGGGTATGAGAGCTAAATGTGGTAAAAAGAGCAATTCGTATATATATATATATATATATATATATATATATATATATATATATATATATATATATATATATCAAAGCATTTTAATCAACACAAATCACGATTTAACGGATATATATATATATATATATATATATATATATATGGCAATTAAGCTACACAGAATATTCAGCATTTAATCCACGCTAGGATTACTTAGGTTTATGCATAAGCCTAACGACTCCTAGCGTGAATAAAACGCAGAATATACTGTGCAGCTTCATTGCCATATATATTTTTTATAATTTAGTACGTGGAATTATCAGTGTAGAATGACAATTCTTTCTGGTCCGGAAATTCGAACTCCTCCAGGAGTTACATTCATCGCTCTCTCTCTCTCTCTCTCTCTCTCTATATATATATATATATATATATATATATATATATATATATATATATATATATATATATATATATATAATTATCCATCTTTTCTGCATTTTCTCGTATCTGTGTTATTATAAACAGTTTTTGGTGTTGAATGTGGTGAAAAACGTAACGACATTGACTTACAACCTGGATGTGGCAAGTTCGCACCCAGTAAATTTACTATCGGTTGTGAAATATTAAATGAAGTAATACAAACATTTTATACCGTACATGTGATAAAACAAAACATACCGATGAGTTTTCCATTCATGCGTTGAGGATTCAGATTGGTTGTTGGGTTCATCATTCTCGCTTGACGTCTATCTATTTACAGTAAAGAAAACATTGCCCCATTGAAATAAGATGATTACCCAAAAAGTGTGTATTATATAACAATGTTTTGTTAAGGCATACAAAATGCATGTTCAAAATAATTGTAAAAGTGAGAATGTGGGTGTGATCCCTGTCTTCAGTCGATATACTCAACGAATTTTTGATCTACAGACTGGGAATTTAATATATAGAGTATTTAGGCATGTGGACATCTTTTTATCGTTTTCATCCGTAAAAAAGGGCTACTAAGAGGTCAAAATTGAAAAATTGATACATAAAGGTTTTCAGATTTTATCTTTTCTCAATTCTTTCACGACTGCGCATGCGCGGTCGTTAAACATGATTGCTTCCTTATGTTAAGTTTAAGTTGGTTTGAAAACACTGTTGAAAGATCATGTCAAGCTGGTCAAAGTGTCGTTGTATATTACTCACTCTCGATTTACATAGAAAAATGTAGGCATGAAAAGTTTTATGGTTAAGATTAAACTTAGAAAAGTAAAAAGACTAGTTGTTTAAACTGGAAAAGAAAAATACAGATATTCAAGTAAAAAGATAAATTTTTCCTTTAAATATTGCATCATTAAGAATGTTTTTATAAATTTTATTTAGCATTATATATATACATATTCGTTCTTAATGTTGTAATATTTATTTACTAAGTATAATCAATACGATATTACTTTTCATGCTCGCATTTTCTATGTAATCGATGATTTTCCAAGCTTTCCATTGAAGTAATATTTTCTTGTTTGTGTTCAATATCATACGTATGGAAAACAATCCAAAAAAATGTATTACCAACTTCTTACATAAAAATATCAAATAAAACACATCATTAAGTAAATAAACAGACTAAAGAGAAAAAGAAAGAAACAGAATAAACGGGCGACGTCGTAAGTGAAAAATATCAGCGACACAGTAACAAACAGAATTACAATTGTAAGTGAAAGATTATCAGCCCTAGTACGGCAACGTAAGCCCTAGTAAATCTCTCTATATAACCCAAATGCTATGGCATGCGAGCGACATGTCCGCTATGATTTATGAAGGTGTCAACGCCAAGAAAGTTTCTACGGTAACCAACAGCCAATCAGAAGAAATTGTCTCTCGTGTGCGTTATTATTCTGAATACTTTTGAACACCAGCAATTTTATTATAACTTTTCTTTTAATAAACGAAAATTATTATTTTTTTAATTTCAAAATATAGCTGAGAAGATGCCCTCTGAACTGTGAAAATTGTTTGAAATTTGGTCGCATTAAAGCTGTTCCAAATGAGTAAAACATATATTCAAACACGGTAATGTTTGAATTATACAGAACTTTAACACAGGCTATATATTTTTCACTTTTATAGCTATAGCAATAAAAAGGCAATCTATATGAGGCTATATCTCAATAGTGTCTTAAATTTTCAAATGGATTATGGTTGTCTACTTTGTCTCGAACACTACTAATACAGGGATTCCCGATGGGTGAATTTAATGTTAAGTGAGAATAGGTCGATGATCTCATTTTTTGCGAAGAAAATGAATGTGATTACTTTGCAAAACGCATGCTATATATGTATATTGTCATTCATAAAAATGTAAATTTTCAAAAATATTGACACACAACAAAATTACAAAAATACATTTATAACTAAACATTTCATATGAAAAGCACTAAAAGGTCGAACAAAAGAAAACTGATGTAATATTATTCCGAAAACGATTTGTCCCATTTGCATCTGATGTAAACTTACTTAAATATATGTATGTGTCAGCCATGTTTCAGCATCAAGTACAATTATTGACAATATACAGCAAATATATCTAGATAATAAAGTAATCTTTATTTTTATCCTTGTGGTTACAGTTCCTATAAAACCATAAACAAACATTTCTTAAATAAATCTTTCACAATCATGACATACTCTATTTTAACACCTCATTTCGCGAAACCATTTTTTTCCATATCAAAATTTCTTTTCCATATGCATATTATTTCTTTTATACCTACGAACAGGTTTCCCTTAAATAATTACTCAAAACGAGGCGAAATTAAACCTTTTTCATTCGCTGTGGATCAAGTCTTGCTCTACGTCAAAATTCACAGTTATAACATCGGATTCATTCTGTTGTACCGCAGACCAGAATTGCTGCGAACAGACTTGCCAAGAATATTACACCATGATCGCTAATATACGTTCATTGATTCAACGAAATACACATGATTATTATATTTTTTCTGAATATTACAGAACTATTCACCTATAAAACATTCTATTTTTATTATGCTTCAAGTGTTTGAACCAGCATGATTCCTATATACTTTTTCCTCAGATCTACGGAGAACTAACAAACATTGTGTATTCTTTACATTTCAATCGATATTACCGCCTCTCTGTCTGTCTGTCTGTCTGCGTCTCTCTCTCTCTCTCTCTCTCTCTCTCACACACACACACACACACACAACACACATATATATGTATGTATACAGGGTGGAAGAGCAAAATTTACAGTGAATTGAAGTTGTCTTAACTTAAATTCTCTATGAAATTTGCTTCTCCACCCTGTATATATATATATACATACATATATATATACGTGTTTGTGTATATATATATATATATATATATATATATATATACTGCATTAAACAGGCATTTAAAACCTAGCACATGTCTGTGAACACTTGCATGATAAACCTAATAAAGCGACACACTTTATCAATTAGAATAATCGATAGATCAATAGTTAATAATTTTTTCAACCTTAGTGGAAGCATGATTTTCCGGACCTATTATGTCATTTCAGGAAATTCTATGTTATATAACACAAAAAAAAACAGGTTTAATCTCTTTCCTTACAACTTCATCTTACGTTGTTATGAGTAATTTATTGGCAATGCCAACCTGGTTGCCTTCTGATTTCTTTCCAACGTGCTGATAATAGCTGCACTTACATGGCTACTTCTGATTTGTCTACATTCACAACACAGACTCTTGTTTATACAGTTCGGGGCAGGTATTTTCTTGGTAACTGTATAGGTAAGAAATGCTCGAGAGGCCCGCTAAACAAAAGTGTTCGACTATGATCAGGAGAAGATTATGATGATTGCCTAAGACCAAGACTTGGTAATCAATCCTTTTAAGAAGATGAGTTAGCTCAGCAATACAAAAAGTGAAGGTTCTGCCACACAGACGTAGGGAGCGTAAGCGACCTGACATCAAAGTGTAAGATTCTTCTGGATATGACTGCTACACAATGCAACATAATGGCATGTGTAAATATAGGCTGTCCAAAAAGTCACTAAAGGATTAGAAAATCTTTGTCATTTGACCATCAATTATTTTCCTTTGTTTGAAATATTTTACAGATAATATCGTGTAAATTAATTTATAGCATTAAACAATGTATGCAAGTTGTGAAATGGTTTTACCAAAATTAGTGGTAAATTGTTTTGACTGAGAGAACTTATCGACGGCATTTCGATGTAAGAGATGGCCCAAGTCACGACGCAATTCGAAACATTGCGCGCCGATTAAAGGCAATGAGCGGTACTTGTACATATATATATATATATATATATATATATATATATATATATCTGTGTGTGTGTGTATAAATGTGTAAACTGTCTCAATCATTTTATTGCAGATTAGTAGAATATCAGGAAAATTGCACCATCAAAAGGATGCTTTAAGGTTAGTTCTTTCCCAAAATTTTATTCAAAGTCATGCTATATTCACGGAGTTATGGCATTTTATTTATCATCAAGGAAATTATACTGTCGATCGTTTTATTGTAGATCTCTTACAATACTATATATCAGGCGATTAAAGTTTATTGAAAAGCAAAGAATAGATGCTGGATTCGCAGAAGGATTCCTCATCCTAGATTTAGCCACGAGCTGGAAAGGGATCCAAAAACCTTTGCGTTATTCTTGAACAACCCGATCACCAAATCCAGACAAATAAGAGCACCAGGAGAAAACTTTTAAATAGTGATATTCGGAAAATTCGTAGGGAAGTCAACTGAAACACAAACAACACCAGTGCGTTTGTTTTTGAAAAAGCTGGAATCGCTCCAAGATCCAGACAGGCTGGATACAATGTGTTGAATGAGATTGCAAGGTCCAACCTCTTCCCAGACCTCCATTGAGCAAACAACATAGGGAAGCACAAATTGCTTGGACACATGGATTAAATGAAAATAGATTTCCAACAGGTCCTATCAAGAGATAAGGCGCATGCTATTCTTTACGGTCCGGATAGATGGACCAAAGTTTAAAATCCGAAAAGAACTTCGACCCGTTAGAGAGTTCATCGCCAACAAGGAGGTGAAGGTATCATGGTTTGGGCGGGAGTCATTGGGGATAAGTTGGTTAGACCATGCCGAGTGTCAGAAGGTGTAAAGCTTACCAACAATGCGTACACAACCTTTTTTGGAGAATCATTTGTCGACATAACCAGATGACCTAGGATTGTCAGGTCGCTTTTAGATGATTTTTATACATGACACTACACCATTCCATTTTGTTTGGGGCGACTGCAGCCTTCCTTGAGTCTATGTGATTCGTTGAGGGAATCTCTCTTGACCTGACCACCGTGTTTTCCATACCTTATCCTCATTGAATATCTCTGGTCAATATTAACAAGAGGAGTTTATGAGGGAGGAGCGGAATTTACTTCAAAGGATGCCTTGTGGAGGAACATAGTTGATTCAATAACTCCTTTTAATATCAAACAAGTGACTTTCTCGCGTTACAAAATATTGTTTCAGTTATTTAAAAAATGGTAGATATGTCGATAAAGAATCAACTTATAGTAGGCTTATACCTGGGATATGCTTTTGTTTATTATTCTTTGGCAGAAAAATATAATAAAAACTACATTTCGCAAGACATTGTATTTCCCCCAAAACAACATTTTAAGAAACTTGCAATAAAGCGATGCACAGTGGAAATGCCTCGATAAAGAATAAAATGTCATAACTTTGTAAATATCGTATGAATTTGAATAAATTGGGAAAATACTAAGCTTAAAGCAGTCGTTTGATGATATAATTTTCATTTTGTTGTGGCGTATATTTAGTAAAATATTGATATTTTACTAATCTGCAATAAAGCGATTGACTCAGTTTATATGTATAAAAATATCCTTAAATGAATACATTGATTCTCATTTTCAACGATGTTGTAATAAATTATCGACTATTATTTAAGTTTTTGCTTACACTTGGGTCGTTTTCTAAAGTCAAAACAGTTTCATATATACTTTACATATACGTATTATTAAAATTTATATTCATCTTAACCTTTCAACACCTTTCTTTTATTTCTTACTCTTAGTCGACAAGCGCTGTGTGTATCATTAGTCTCAGCAGACGAACGGCACTTTCCTTCTTTGTCTTCGGCTGTTGAACGTAGTTTGCGTTGCACACTTCTCTTTCCTCTTTTTTTAAGTGTCCGGTTTCTCCGTCTTTTTTCTGTTTTCATCGCCGCGTGAATTTGTTCGCTGCTCCGTGTTGATTCTAGTTCTTCTTTAATTGTGGCCACATCTTGCTGCAGCCATATATCTTCATCGGCGTTGCTAGGCAGGCGTTCATTATGACTGCTAATATAATGTCTTATTACATTTTTAAGAAATAGAGAAATTAATTTATAAGGCAGATTCGAGGTTGGGAGTTTATTAATGGAAGGAAATATTCCCGTTTCGCAAGGAGAATGTAACTTGAATTTATATTGAACAGGCGCAGATGTTCTGTCCTAATAAACTTTGTAAATACATATAGCAAATGGATAGATTGATGGTCCAAATGCTTATAAAAACATGACCATTATCATGACACTGACATACCGTGCTATCTTTAATCCGAGAGATTATCATTTTCTTCTAATTATTAGGTATATTAAATGAAGCCTCTCCGCAACAAATTGAAATACGGAACTCTTAAAAAATTAATATTCTTTATTTGTTCTGTTTTCCTAACTATAATATCCCGGGTAATCTTATATCGCTATACGTCAGACACTCATGGCTTCTTGTTAAGTTCGAAATATGAATTAGATGTGTCCATGATTAACCCATGGAAAGTTGCTTGTTTCGCGCACTAGGCGTCTATCGTTATTTAAACTGATTTACAAGTGCGAAAGTTTATACTTGCGTACATATCATTTCTGATCAAACAGTATTATATCAGATGGCCGAAAATGCATAATAAAATAAAATAAATCCTAATAACATCACCGTAACACTATGTCTATAAACCTAGTAGGATATATACATATATATATATATATATATATATATTTATATATATATATATATATATATATATATATATATATATATATATATATGGGGGGTGTAAAGTGTGGAACGATAGATCTGTCGCCCCAAAGAAAACAACACTACAGCGAGGTTTTAAAACATTTATTTAAAAAAATAATAATTTTGGGTAACTTGATTATGTAGTTGAGCTGACATTTACTTAATGTGGCCGCCTTCTACCTCAATCACTGCCTTGATACGAGTCCAGAACTACGAACATACATTTTAAACAAGCTCGGCGATTACTTGGCGGATGCCGGTGATCAGGCTGACTTTAGTGTTCTGGGATATTTGTGATGTTCTCTACGTATGACCGCACGAATTATTCCAGCTGGTTTGGGTCAGGCGAGAAGAGAGGCAGTGAGAGAAGTGTTAAAAGTCGTAGCACTCTTTCTAAACACAAACTTGGGTGTCTTTGGACATGTGGGTCGGCGCCGAGTCTTGCTGTCACACTCAGGGTATGCCAGCGATACCTGAATGACCAGGGGAGTACCCTACTCTTCAGCGCATCTAGAAACTTTTGATGTTGACTTTAAAAAATACTTCGAAGATTTGACGTGGCAGGATGTGTCTCTCAATTGAAACTACACCAAAGATCATAACCGTGGCCGGAAACATCGTTGAGTTGTGCCCTCAAGCGTTGAACCATCAAGATTTGCATTTTAAGGTGCTGGCAATAGTCTTGTCATAGCTAGCTAGATAGATAGATAGATAGTGAGCGTGAGTTGTACAGCGGCGCATCTCTGATCTCACTCGTTGAACATAGTTCATTTTCAGACAAGATATAGAGCTCCTATTCCTCTTGTGATTTGTATGCAACCGGCAAAAAGTAGATGGTCTGCAACAAAAAATATACAGTCTTCCTCAAACGAAAATCGAATCGTGACGTCTTTTCTAGAGCGACAATTTTATCGTTCCACCCTGTATATGTCTAGTCTTGAAAGTGTTATAATCAAGACTAAGACAACAGCATATTCGTTTCATTGTGTTGACTCGAGTGTGTATCCGTTAATATCTTATATGCTTTTATATAGAATGATGTGGTTCTCGGTTCATTAACTGTGTCTAACTGTGCCGGATATATACTAGAGAGTAAAAAAAAATTGAAAATAATATTCAGTTGCTATAGCCCTAGTTATAACCTTTAAAATTATATGAAAGAAAAATAACAAATATCAATTCTTTTTCGTCTTTCGTTTGAAAATTATTTTTTCAGTAATTAATTTATCCTCTGCAATCGCCAGGTGAAATTGCTCTAATGAATACACAATAGTGCCAATGTTAATTAAGACATCAGCAACTATTTACTACAAAACATTCTTTTAGGGACTTAAAAACTAGATATAATATATTCAAAATTATATATATATATATATATATATATATATATATAAACGTGTGTGTATATATATACATATATATATATATATATATATATATATATATATATATATATATATATATATATATATATATATATATATATATATACAGTGAATGACAAAAACTATATTCCAAAATTTTTGATGTTGACCAACTTATAATTTATTCCTGTAATTCAGTTGATATTTACAATTCCTGACAGTATCTGTTTCGTAGCGCAAACTCACTCACTTAATTATTACCTCAATCAGAGAATCCATTATGCCCTTAACTCATCAGAGGAAATAGTAACAATCAATCAGTCAAAAAGAAATCAAGTGTGATTTGACATGATTAAAATCCGAAAATTGGAACTTAATTCATGAATATAGTTTTTTGTCATTTATTCACTAAATTTCTCTGTAATTACATCGAGCTTCTTAAATAGGAATTGGTACGCATCATAATAAAATATATTTCTACAGAAATATATATATATATATATATATATATATATATATATAGGTATATACATATGCATACATGTATATACACATATATATATATTTATATTTCTGTATATATATATATATATATATATATATATGACTGCTTCATTTAATCACATAAAATTAAAGTACGAAAGTATTATTTTATGCGTAAACTTTAAGTATTTACTTCAACAGTGCTCAATACATAGGTAGAGCAAGATAGAAAGTTATAAAAATAAACTATACAGAATACCCCGCGTGTCGTCCACGCTAGAAGCCACCAATGTTGAAAAGAAAGACGACGACATAAGTATAAGCTTGACGAATCCTAACATGCATGAAACGTGGAATATTCTGTGTAGCTTGATTGCCATATATATTCTTATAACTTACAGACTATATATATATATATATATATATATATATATATATATATATATATATAGATCGAAATCAACAGATACATTTATGTGATTTAAAATATTTTTCAAATTAAGTTAAAAATAAAAGAGATTTACGGAGCAAATATGGCTGTTTAGAGCTGTTTCGAGGTAGCAAGTATTTTAAATTATATAATAAATATATTAAACAAATTTAAATAAATGCCAGCCCGGAACATCTTAAAACGAATATAGAATTTTGGTGAAACCTCTATATTTCTTACATGTAAGTTTGTTATTTGCAAAGTTGTCGATAGATCTTATATATCTCTGTCTATAACGATGAAAGTAGAGCGCCGCATGTGTATATAAATTAAATTAATCTAACGAGATGATAAATAAAAAAGTAATAACGAAAACGGTTTATATATTAATCGCTGTTTCAGTTTAATTTAAAGACATTCTCGGTGTAACTAATTTGAAGTAGAAAAACATAGAAGTCAACATTTAAAATACGTCCATGACGGGTAAAAATAAGATTGCCAATGGTGATCGGTTGGATGAGTGACCAACATTGCTCAACCGACTGAGACAAGAGCATTCTTTAAGTAGCCGTGTACTTATGTTTAGTTTCGCGCTAGTCATTAGTCAAATGAAACTTATTAATAATATACTAATTTCTACTATTTATAATAGTGTTTGCCATGACCGCCTATGATAGAATAAAAACAAATGTACGTGTTGATAAAAAAATGACTCGCTTTTTGAATATCAATATTTTGAATCAGTTTTTTTAATTTTTTTTTTTACATAGGCATCACCACGTATCAAGTCCAAGAGGTCACTCGAGGATAAGGGTAATGAGTGTACCGTAGAAATTAGGCAATATAGTAATCGTTAGTAATGGAAATTCGGTAAATTTGTTAACTTATATGGAACAGCTCATCAAAAACTTGTTTACGTTAGACTTGAAGACAACCATATTGTAGTCAGCTTGAAAGCAGGAAAACAGAAGACAATTCAATAGGCTTGAAGTTCTAAGGTTTAGGCACAGATAAAGAGTGGGGGAATTAGTGATAGTGTTTTCTGCTAGTCGGGTGTTTCTTGTAAAAGTTTGGCGAGGGAGCACCATAGATTTGAGCTCAGCCGAGCACTTGCCATGAAAATTACGATAAAGCAGAGACAAACTCGCAACATCTCTTCTATGGGGAAGAGGTTGCAGGGAAAAGAAAAGGATATTCCCTACGAGGCTATGAAGCGTGTTTTGAACTCTATCTAGGCAGGATAAGTCCTTTCCAGTGCTTCTGCCCAGATGTGGCCACAGAACTCCATCCTTGGACGTACCCAGATTTTATATAGATAGAGAATTGCATCAGCAGTGAGGTATCTACTGGATTGATAAAAGGATCCCACCATTTTTCCAGCGGCCTTGGCAACGGATTTAATGTATGTGTTCCATTTAAGATCAGGAGTGCATGTCAAGCCCAGAAGCTTGTCAAAACATGAGGCCTCCCCAAGACGAGAGCCATTAATTTCAATTGATGTCAGACGGGGATCAGAGCGTTGATGATGTAAGGAAAAAACTTTGTTTTAGATGCATTAAAAGTAACAAGCCACCTCGTTCCCCATTGTACCACTTGCTCAAGATCAGAAGCGAGAAAATCAGAGAGAACTTGGTCGTTTACGGTCTTAGATGTGCTACCATAGATAGTAGTATCATCAGCATAAATGTCTACGAATGATGTAAGGATATGATTTGGAAGATCGCTAATATAGATCAGGAAGAGAGTTGGGCCCAGGATGGACCCCTGAGGGACTCCAGCATTAATACCGTGAGCTTCTGATTTTTTGCCCATCAACTACTACTCTTATGACATCGTTACAAACTTCATTTAATCCCACATGTACACACAAAAACTGGAAGACACAACATCCAGATAAACGAACGCAGCACGTACATGAACATTGCAGATTAATCCGAAAACGGCAAGAAAACCAATGTAAATAGTCATATAGACAGTAGAGTATGACATATTCTTAGGGGTCCCCGTCCCCCAAATTATGAGAAATAGACAAAAAGAGAAAAGTATTATAACAAAAAGAATGTGTAATAGGGTTTATCAGTAGAAAATTGACAGTAATTTGTATATTAACGCAACAAAAGATAAAGAAAGAAGAGTGTTAATCAAGGTATAACGATGATTGTAATAAAAAGATTCGAACAATGGGTGTAGATATATAGAGAGTTTGTTTGCCGGAATATTGCCGAGTGCTATGGGTTTGTGACCATATCTAAGTTTTCTTATGACGGCAGGGTGGGTTTGCAGACGCTATTGTTCTGTGATATTTTACTGACAGTCTAGATAACGACTGTCATGTACAACATGGTTGACAGTTCAAGTTCGGACACAGTTAAATGCAGATTTTCGCTTGGATCATATGGTAAAATCAACTGGTCAATTTACTGACAAACAAAGCCTCGACAGTGGATTGAGAGGTAGACATTAGCATTCAGACGGTCGGGGGGGGAGGAGGTCTCACACACATACACACACACACACACACACCGAGAGTCTAAAAAAAATATACATAAAATGCCGAGTCAGTGTTATTCTGTATTTTCTCTGTGTGTTTTGTTTTATTTTATCATTATACTTGTGAACCACTGCCCACTCTGCCAGAAGCCACCAATGTGAAACAAAAAAAAATACGACGACATGGACAGAACTAGAATGATAGAAGATGATGTAAAAACTCACGACACAACGTTTTGGTGGCGAGTTCTCAGGTGGTTACAAAAATGAAGCAATGAAAGATATATTGGTGTCGAATATACAGAGAGTCATAAAAGGGCGCAGGTGTTTATCCAATATTCAGTCTATGAGATGGTAAACTGAAAATGCATGAGAGTATTATATATCATCGGTGTTTATGAGGAGCCTTATCCAGTCTATGAAATTTCCACAGTCAGGCTAAAATAGTTAAATGTCTTTATTAATAAAATTGTTTGGGGTAAAATACACAATGTTTTTCTATGTAAAAGGTTTACATAGTGTTTATATATTTATTTATATATATATATATATATATATATATATATATATATATTGTTATTGTTGATTTTTCAAGTGATACATACGGTTAATATTGGCTCCGCCTCGGAGCTCATTTTTTTATTTATTTAGAAAGTAGCCTTTTTAATTTGGACGTATATAACATTTTTATTTATTTATTATTTTTAAAACAGTAATCTACGTACACGCGTGTTTCAAGGTCATTACCTCTCGTCAGCGTCAGCGTAGTTTAACTGTTTCTAGGAATCGAACCTCAGACCATGTTTACCACAGTCCGCTGCCTTAACCATAATCCCTAGATTAATTATACTGTTTATTTTTATCGCTTATAAATTTAGATTTTGTTATTGTTGATTTTTCAAGCGGTAAATACGGTTAATATTGGCTCCGCCTCGAAGCTCATTTTTTTATTTACTTAGAAAGTCGCCCATTTTAATTTGGACGTATATAACATTTTTATTTATTTATTATTTTTAAAACAGTAATCTACGTACACGCAGGTTTCAAGGTTATTACCTCTCCAGACGTAGTTTAACTGTTTCTAGGGATCGAACTTCAGATCATGTTTATCACAGTCCGGTGCCTTAACCGTTAGGCCATAATCCCTAGATTAATTATACTGTTTATTTTTATCGCTTATATGCATACATATATATATATATATATATATATATATATAAATATATATATATATATATATATATATATATATATATATACTAGCAGAATTACCCGTCGGTGACTGGGTTCAAAAACAGCCTACAGAAAATCGACTGTGATTTATGAAAGTATGGTAGGTTATAAAAATGAGGGGTTGTAAAGAGATATGTTTTGATACTCCAAAATTTTACCCTAAGCAAAATATGATGAAAGTAAAGATAATTTTCGCGAAAATATATTTTTTTATATCAACTTTGTTTCCATTCGTAGCCAAGAGTGACCACCAAAATGATCTTTCCTTACAAAGAGAAAATGGCATATATATAATAATAATATAAATATACAAGAAATATATGTTATTATAGTCAATAAAAGTTACTTTTATGGTAGAAAAGTTCATTGGTTTGTATTTTTAAGTAGTTTGTATTTTTTTTTAATTCACGAACCGGTTTAAAAATATCAAAATGGTAGCGACTTTGAAATAGAGAGCCCCGTTTTCAATTTGAAGGAGGAGCACCTGAGCATTTTGTGTTAACAATGTAAGAGAGTTCTGTCAACGTAAGGAATATTTATAAACATATTTTAATGTCTTCCGTTATTTTTGTGCTTGAAGAATATTCGATTATGCCATTTATAGGTTATATAAAAATTCATTTAATAGTTATCGCCTCAAATTTCGTTTTAATTTCGGTTCGCTGAAATCATTTCAAGTTAAGAGCATATAAAACTATTTCAAAACAAAAAACAACATGAACTGAACTTATATTGATTATGGTAACATTTATTTCTTGCATATTTATTTTTTTGGATAGTCGTTTGTTGGCTTTTCTGCTAAACACTCGTACTAAATAATATCGACGAAATATCGAAAAACAAAGAAACAAAAACAGTTTGGAAAAATAATGAAGCTTTACTTGCTTTAGTAATATAATCCGAAACAGCAAAATGGGATATTAAAAACACTAAACACGTAATTACTTTAGTTTTAAAGCAAAGAATCGATAGAAATATAATTAAGAAGAAAATAGCGCCCTTTTCAAGCAGAACGGCTTTGTTTCAGTTTTACAGTATTGAACGGTATAGTATTGCACCGACGGATTCAAGGTTGTACTATTGTAATGTAAAGAACACGCAGAAAGGGTTTTAATCAACTGAATTCTTTTCAGTACAATGACAAAAAAGCTTAAATAGATATATAAATAAAAATAAAACGGTTATGTAAATGTTTTTAAAAAGACACGTAATCACTTGAGCAGCATGTTTTCATTCTTTTCACACGATAACAAGTAAGGTTCTTTTTTTTATTATTTGTCTATTTATCTATTTTCGAAAGAGTGCCACGCGCAAGTGAAGAAGGAAAAAACAGAGTTATGCAAAATTTGTGTCGACAATTGTCTAAAGTTCCGACTTTTTTTTTGCTTTCACTTTAATAAGGACGTGAATTTATGAGGTGAATTTATTCGACACAATATGATTCAACTCAAAAACTAAATAAAAGCTAACGTGAATTAAGATTAAATTAAAGGTGTTATTGTGTACTCTCACCCCTTTTTATAAAAGCCTTGTTAAACTTTGTTACATATTCACATTCTATGGAGGTCAGGCGCGAACGAACACCCAATAATTTTATTATACCATCTTCAAACTGAAACATACTTATCAAAGTATACTTACGCGAATAGATATGAAAAGTCTTTGTTAAAGTTTGTGCCATATTTCCATGGAGTACAGACGCGAAGGCAAACGCCATAATTTTATTATACCATCCCTATTAAAGTTTAAACATACTTTTCAAAATAT
Organism: Euprymna scolopes; assembly: GCF_053919585.1. Lineage (NCBI taxonomy): Eukaryota > Metazoa > Mollusca > Cephalopoda > Sepiida > Sepiolidae > Euprymna > Euprymna scolopes. The sequence goes on along the minus strand of NC_136486.1, from coordinate 106,119,461 downwards.
TCTTATGTAAATCTATATCAAAAACCCCTGTAAACGTTTTTTTTTTATTTTTTATTTTTCAATTCTATTCTTTGGGGGCCAGGCGTGAACGCAGACCCCACAATTTTTATGAACCACCGTTCTGCTAGATCAAACTACCCATTCCTGATCCTCGATACATCCATCATTATATGTAATTCGTTTTTTTTAAATAGTCAACCATATAGGAGCCTATTCGTGGCCAGACATACACGCGCGGCGCGTTCAGCTTTTTATTTTATATATATATTTATATATATATATATATATATATATATATATATATATATATATACGGAGATAAGCGGAGAGCACTACAGCATCTGGAAGTCCTAAATGGTCACCCATTTAGTATTGACCAATGTCAACGTTACTTACCTTCGGTGATCCAGAGTTCTGGACTTCTCTTTACCACTGGACTCAAACACTGCCGAGTCAGGAGACCTGCGGCTGCGGATTGCGTAATCCTTGCTTCAGAATTACACGTGCAGCTGCCCTTACAGTGGATATCCTTTGTCTTTCGAGACAGAACGCAAGCATCGATATATATATATATATATATATATATATATATATATATATATATATATATATATCAGAACAAAAAATAATAAAGAATGTTGCTAAACATTTTAGTAAGAGTATAATAACAATTATTAATCAAAAAGGAAACAGGAAAGAAGCGGATTGTCCGTAATTCGCGGAGTTTCGAAAAATACTTTTCTTCTCATCAAAAGAGAGGAGTTAACAAAATGTAGAATCAGAATTTGATTGCAAGGTATTTAATAGAACGGCAAGTTAGCCGTAGACCATACTTGCGTAAAAGTAAAAAAGTAAAAATGAAGCAGAAGGAATAGGGGAAAAATAAATGTGAATGACGAGTGGAAGTTCCAAGGACGATAAAATAAAAAAATGATTGTAACCAGGTGTAAAAAAACACAAAGGAATCCTGTAAATGGAAGATGTTTCGAGGTCATCTAAAAGACAGAATTCCGTGAAAAAATATACAAATAGTACAAAGAGAAAACGTTCGTCTGAGATAGTAATATGAAGAGAAAAGATAAATTATGGGAGGATAAAGAAATGGAAAGTTTTTGACAAACTACTGCCGAGGTTGATTTAAAGCTACAAATGAAGTCAACATAGATCAGCGGTAGTTGGGATATTTTAGAACAGAAAAGACAATGTTACAATGAGCAGACAAAATGACGTGATAATAAACTTCAATTAACGCACAAAAGGGGTCAAATTAAACTATATAGGTTATGATGAATTACCAGCAGGAGTCGCAGAATTGAAGCTAATCATTGAATGGAATGGGTACTCATAATTAAAATTGCTTCAAAGCAAGGGATATAAGCTCATTATGAAGATGTATCCACCTAAGAGATTGGGAAAGTGTATTTGTGAGGAATAAAGCGGTAGCTAGTGTGGAATTGGCCGCCATTCACAGACTCCGTTCTAAAGCATAAACAGAAAACTATATACAGTAGCGTCCAAAAGTTAAGGAACGATCGATCATTTTTTTTAATGGCTTTTAACTTTATCTATGAAAAAGAAAAAAACATTTTTGGTGAATTTTCCAATGTTTAATAATGGTAGTTAAAGAAATTTTTTTTGTTAATTTTTTATTTTAATACATATTAGTTTTTTACATATAAATAAATTTAATTCAATTACAGTTGTCCAAAAGTTACGGAACGATGGAAATTCATTATGAAAAAATAAAGAATCCTTTCAGTATTTAGTGAAAAGCCCCTTGTTTTCAATCACATTATGGCATCTTTTGCTGCAAGACAGAACCAATCGTTCACATGTTATAAGTGAAATATTATTCCAGGATGTTTTTATACATTCCCATAAATCATCAAGATTTATTGGGGGGTTTTCTGTGATCTTATCACCAATAATTTTCCAAACATTTTCAATTAGATTCATGTCTGGGCTCTGAGCTGGCCAATCCATAACGCAAATATTGGATCTATTTAGCTCTTCTAAAACTATTTTTGCTTTATGGCACGGTGCATTGTCTTGCATAAAGATATCAGAATTAGAATGATTAGGTACCACATGTTCTCTAATCAATTCTTTGTACATTCGGACATTAACTTTTCCATGAATTCTCACAAGGGGGCCAGTTACTTTTGAAGATATCATGCCCCATACCATTATACTGCCGCCTCCAAAATTTACTGTACTTTTAACGCACTTAGGGGACAGTCTTTCTCCATTTTTTCTTCTGGCATGTGCAGCAAAATATGCCATAATGTGATTGAAAACAAGGGGCTTTTCACTAAATACTGAAAGGATTCTTTATTTTTTCATATATATATATATATATATATATATATAGTGTATATATATGTATATATATATAATCCTGTGTGAATATGTATATTTAGATTATATATATTTACACATATATATGCGTGTGCGTGTGTGTATAACGAGATGACTTTCCCCCGTTCCTTAACTTTTGGGCGACTGTAATTTAATTAAATTTATTTATATGTAAAAAAAAAATAATATGTATTAAAATCAAAAATTAAAAACAAACTTTTTCTTTAACTACCATTATTAAACATTGGAAAATTCACCAAAAATGTTTTTTTTTCTTTTTAATAGATAAAGTTAGAAGTCATTAAAAAAAATGATCGATCGTTCCTTAACTTTTGGACGTTACTGTATATATATATATATATATATATATATATATATATATATGATTGTTGAGCTGGATTAAATCCGACGATATGAAATAAAATGGAGGTGGAAGGACCTGGATACTCAACGTTTCGCCCGATTTATGCGGGCTTCTTCAAGAGGGATGGTCATTGACTCAATGACCATCCCTCTTGAAGAAGCCCGCATAAATCGGGCGAAACGTTGAGTATCCAGGTCCTTCCACCTCCATTTTATTTCATATATATATATATATATATATATATATATATATATATATATATATATACATAAGTACATGTACATGCATATGTACATACCAGCATATAAGCAAACACATATACAAAACTATAATTGCGTAGGTGTATACATGCACAAATATGCGCACATGCATATATACTCGGACGAAGTCTGAAGGTATTAAGCTGGCCAAGTAAGAGGGACTAAAGATATTATTAAAAAAAGAGTTATAAATGCTGATAAAATGCGTAAAAAGATCTATTATATATATATATATATATATATATATATATAAATACACGCGTACAAACATATATGTATACAAATATATATATATATACCTATTTGCAAACATGTTATACATACATACACATACATATATATGTATATATATATAATCTAAATATACATATTTATACAGGTTTTCATATATATATATATATATATATATATATATATATACAAGAAGGAATAACGAATTTATAAAAAAATATATAACTGCTAAGAAGGTCTGTAAAAAGATCTTATACATGCATATAAATATATTGGTATATTGACATATATACATAAATATACACATATATAGACTTATTTGCAAACATGTCATCTCGTTATACACACACGCACACGCATATTTATGTGTAAATATATATAATCTAAATATACATATTCACACAGGTTTATATATATACATATATATATACACTATATATTTACACACACACACATATATATATATATATATATATATATATATATATATATATATATATATATATATATATATATATACAGTGATGATCATATTTATTGGCACGGTAAAATAAAAGTTAAATTTTGTCTAATAAATTCTAAAAAAGGGATTAAATTAAAGAAAATAACAAAGTATATTATGTATTTTTAACTGGCCTTTCCGATGCAGCAATCGGATTTTAGAAAAAATAAATAACAAAGGAACAACAAACATAATTGCAAAAATCCCTTGTTCAAAATTATTGGCACGATTTATTTAATAATCAATTGTATAGCCTTTGGCCTTGATTACCTTCCTCAGTCGCTTTTCATAGTTTACAACCAAGTTGTTGCACTCTTCAATAGTAATTTTAGCCCACTCTTCCTGACAATAATCCTCCAATTGAATAAGATTCTTAGGCTTCCTTTGCATTACCCTCAATTTTAATGTTCTCCATAAATTTTCAATTGGATTAAGGTCTGGGCTTTGTGATGGCCACTCCAAAACATTAATATGATTGTCCTCAAGCCATTTCTTAGTCAGTTTAGCCGAATGCTTTGGGTCATTATCTTGCATGAACCACCAACGACGACCAAGTGAGAGCTCTTTAGCAGAGTCTTTCAGGTTTTCATCCAATATTTTAACATAATCTTCCTTTTTTATGCTACCTGTGACCTTAACAAGTCGCCCTGGTCCAGAGGCAGCAAAGGATCCCAAAAACATCAAACTGCCTCCACCGTGCTTCACTGTGGGTATGGTGTTCTTAGGCAGGAAAGCTTCGCCAGATTTTCTGTAAATATAAGACACTTTATTATGGCCAAATAACTCTATTTTCGTTTCGTCAGTCCATAGAACACGTTTCCAGAATGCAACATCTTTATCAATATGACGTTTTGCAAAGGCTAGCCTTGCTTTCAGGTGCATAGGCTTCAATAAGGGAGTCTTTCTCGGACGACATGCTTTTAAACCAGCTCTCTTCAAAACTCTACCAACTGTATGTCGAGATACATTCACTCCAGAGGTGCTCTGTTCATCAACAATCTCCCCAACAGAGATCCTTGGGTTTTGTTTTACTTGTCGAACAATTTTCCGTTCATCTCTTGGGGAAAGAATCCTTTTTCTCCCTCTACCCTCTAAACTCATAACGTGGCCTTGCGATTTGAACTTGTTTATTATGGCTCTAACAGTGGATTTGGGAAGGTTTAGCTTCTTTGAAATCTTATCATAGCCCTCCCCATTGGTATGGCATGCTACAACAAGCTTCCTGACGTCTTCGCTGTGTTCCTTAGTTTTAACCATGGCGATTGAAAATTATAATTTAGTCACTTATAATAGTTTAAATAAATCGCTATCTAAAAATTATCTGAAAAAATTATTCACTGAATTAGCGTTAAACAAGCATAATATGGCTATAAAAAAGTTCAGAAAGCACGTAAACCGGAAATTGATTGATATTATACTGATACTAAAAGAAAAACAAAGCCGTGCCAATAATTTTGAACAAGGGTTTTTTGCAATTATGTTTGTTGTTCCTTTGTTATTTATTTTTTTCTAAAATCCGATTGCTGCATCGGAAAGGCCAGTTAAAAATACATAATATACTTTGTTATTTTCTTTAATTTAATCCCTTTTTTAGAATTTATTAGACAAAATTTAACTTTTATTTTACCGTGCCAATAAATATGATCATCACTGTATATACATATATATATTATCAAGAAAATAATCTCAAAAATAAACGTGGATAATTTGTGTGTGTTTGTTCTTTTGCCAAATAATTTATCTTTAATAGATAATGATTTTACTTTTTTGTTTGACCTGATTTTATTTTTGCAAATTATTTTTTTCAAAAGTATTTCATTATTTTTATACCAAGACTATTTTGGGGACACAGGAGATACATAGGCACAGGCCTGAGCACGAATACCCATGTGTTGTTCCTCGTTTGACAGATGCATAAGCATTGTCCCAGATAACCGAAAGCCCTGTCTGAAGAGTGAATTTTAGAGCTTGTATTGGAAATACCCTGGAGACTTGAATAGTTTTAGTATGATATAATTACGTTAGAACTATATATATATATATATATATATATATATATATATATATATATATATATATATGATAAAAATTATGGAAATTATATTTAATATGATATAAAAATATAACAGAAAATATTCATAAAAGTTTTGTCGTTATTTCAGGATTCCCTATATATATATATACACACACACATATATATATATATATAAATACATGTGTGTGTATCTGTGTGTATGTATGTATGTATGCATATAAATGCTCTCTAGGCATTCTTGAAATAACAATGAAACTTTATGAATATTTTCTCTTACATTGTTATATCACATTGAAATGTTATTTCTATAACTTTTATCATATATATATGTGTGTGTGTACACACACACACATATATGTGATAATATATATATATATATATATATATATATATATATATATATATATATATATATATACATATAACCTAACGTAATTTTGTTATATATATAAGATTTTTTCGTTTCAATACTCAAACATACAGCTTTCTTTAACATATATCAGCTCAAGAAAGCTTACTGTTTCAGCAGTGAAGCCATGGTTATGAGAAATCTGTTGCGCGAGGAGGCCATTTTCGAATGGAGGATACGTTACTGCCTAAGCATTTTTTTTACTGAGAGCTAAAGACTTGGAAACGTCCTCAGCATGGTCGAAAGAGACGCTTAAATGATTGCATAAAATATGATATTAAAGACTTTAAAATTCCTTTTCAGAACTATGAAACTCTAGCAAAATGCGACCCGAATGGATAAAGCTAGTTAGAGGTGGATCTTACGTTTTTCAATGGGAATGAATCGAACATGTGTAGCTTAACAGAAATCTGGGGAAAGGCAATGCGTGAGTTTTAGCTGATGGGTTGAGTAGGCAGTTGGAAATGTGAAACACGTAATCTGCTGCTCCTCTCGAAAGTTGCTTACATTAATAAAAAAAAAAAAAAACGTCGAAGCAGAAGTGAAACAAGTTATAATACTCAACCTTTTCTGCCACACATTGTGCAAGTAAACTGATGGCGTGAAAAGTTACTTTTAGGCTAATGGGCGTAGTTTGGGGTTCATTGACGATTCATCAAGAAACTACAGTGAAGATAGTCATGAGCATTGAGATGGCTAGCATCTGTTACGACTGTTAGTACCATACGTATTTTAGCATGTTATCACATATAGCGACCTTTATTTGGTTGGCGGTTGGCATTTTTTCTGTTTTGATATACAGATTTCTTATACATATATATATGTATATATATATATATATGTATATATATATATATATATATATTTATATATTTATAAAAGTCTATATACTTGTCCGTCTGTCTCCATATTTTCAAACCCTATCTCCACTGAAACGAAAACTCGCAGAGCGGGCCCGAGGCCTTAAATGCTTGGATGTTTTTTACGGACCGTTCTTTTATGGGTCTTTGGTGAGTTAAAATAGTTTTAAGGGGTAAAAAAGGGTCAATTTTTTTTTTAAATCATTATACATTCCGTACATTCATGTTATTTTTTTTTTAAATTTTTTATCAGTTAATATACATGACATGTTGGTACAGTTAGAACGTCACTAGCTTTGGATGCTATAGTTTCACTTTCGATTCTAGCTGATGGCGTTCAAATACTTGTGTTTTACTTTTGAAACCATGATTCTATAATACTATATGCTAAATCTGGACAAATTAAAATATGATATTTAAGCCTATTTTACACCCGGCTTAAGCTGGGCGCCCTCCCCACTCACCATATAGGGAAAGAGTGAGCAACAGATAGAGTGATGGATGATTGATAGATACAGAATAGTTCAAATTTAACGTCAAATATGACTTTTTTATTTGTCTGTGTTTCCATTCGCTATTTATCTACATAAATTACGAAAATATTTATATAAAATATGAAATTACATGAATAATTTAATTCTCTATATATTAAGTATTATAAAAGTTAAAAAGTTGAAAAGATAATAGTTATTGTACTATTTTTATTAAGTGGAGGATTAGTTTTTGAATTTATTTCTGATAGCGGGGTAATTATGAGATTGTGGTCTGACTTGCTGCCCGCTATATCGCTTCGGGGGTGGGGCAGACATTTTATTTGCCAATATTGCATGTCAGGATTAAGTTTATGAACACCCATATGACTCTTTACAATTTTAACATAATCGTGTTATTTTAAAGTCATAATAAACGAATGTTTTTTTTTAAGGTTTTATTTTCTATACATATTGCCACTGAAACATAAAGAAATGCTGTGACATAGCTTGATTGATATAGGAAAAGTAAGAGTTTGACAGCAATATTGATCTCTGTACATTTAGATTTATGCATGTTGCTAAACTCATGGACACAGGGAGCAGGGAGAAAATTCCTAGGCAAGCGATCTTAAAACAGAACCAACTAGATTTTATTTTATTTATTTTTTTTTACAAAATCAGATGTATAAGGTATTTTACAGTTAAGTAGAGGGGTTTTCAGCTAGTCGATAGAGTCAGGCTTATTTTAGGTGAAGGAGTATCTGGTTCAACCTTAACTTTTATCAAACTTTCTCTCGCGTTATTTGGAATGTTCGGAGAGCTGTTGTGATGTTTGCTTTTATTCTCATATAGAAAATAATATCCAAGATTAGAACGGTAATTCAAACAACGCAAATATTATAATTCAAATTATCAATCCTCGTCCAAAAAGAACTTCCGTAATATAAACTTTCTCTCTTTTAAAAAAATAATCCTCTTCTATTTTTTCGATTTGTCAAAAATTGCTAGACATTTTTTGACATTTGTAAATATTAAAATTATTAAAATGTTCATTATTATATATAAAAAGAAAACTACCAAGGAGACCCAACGCTGCCCGGGAATGAATGAGGATTAACGAATATTTCACCCTCCCATATATTATTGTCATCAAAATCGGTAAAATCGCACATTTTCAATCCTCCTCACAGTTACTTAGTCAACAATTCAGTGTAGTCTGCATTGCTCTGTAGAAACCTACTGTTGAGTTTATAAAATTATGTTATATATTAGCTTGAAATAAAGTTTAAATATCAAGTATCAGCGTTCAGTTGTGTTTTACACAGAAACATTCATTTGGAACGCGTCCCTGTCATATCAAAGAGCATTCTGTTCATTTTATATGATCGTCCTTTCTGCCTGTGCGATTATAACACTTCTCAAAAATACAGACAATCACTTCTCAAACGAACTTGCCATGTTTGGCTGTATAATGCGCTAATCTTAGTCAAAATCGCCTGTCCCTTCTTTCATCGGAGTCTTCGATTATCGGTTACCGATATTCATTGAAGACATATCGATACAAGACCTATCTAAAAACACTGTCATGGCGCATAAATTACATTTTTGTGAAATCTCATGAAACAATTGGCTCAGTCGTTTAGGAGTACATATGGAACAAACTCACGCGCACACAAAAACAAAGTTCGTTTTATATCATAGTAGAAATATATAATCCCGTTATCGAGCGTGATGTGATACAATTGAGATGAATGACATCAGACTTTTACTGCCAGCGCTGCAATACACAACGACCGTTTCCAACAAGTATAAAGTTGATCAACTGAAAGCGCTTTTGTTTTTTGTTTTTATATATAATTATAAACGAAACGAACAGCTTTCTTTACAGTCTCTTCAACGTAGCGACAACATCTGCATGTCGCAGACTCATGGCTGCCTGTTACTCTTTGACTCCGCCGCTGCCACTATCCCTTCAGTGGTGATTGCTGTTGTAGTAGCCCAAGCAGCGCCAATAGTCAGAGGGAAGCGGATATAAAATAGCTTGGGGTTGGAGTGGGCATTCCAATAAATGAGCGCGATGATAACTGCTTCTTTTCTATCACGTTGGTCTACTAAACTACCATACTTTTTTATCGTGGATAATTCCGAAGGTGGTTTGTTTATTTTTCGATGAGTTGGGGCAGTTGTAATCTAAAAGCGGAAATTCATTGGTTTGTTCGTCGCATGTAGAATTTTTTGTATAAGGAGTTAGATTATAATAAATATTAAAAGTAACTTTAGTCAATATACGAGATTGAAAGTACAATCTAAGTTTCTTATGGGATATAGATAACTATATTGTTACATATTTTTTTTTTTTAGATGTAAAAACTATCTCGGATTCAGCGGCAGTCTTTAACACGTTGTCTGAAACATTTCGACTTTTCCAAAGTTTAAATTTTAACATTCAATCCGAGTCAACCTCCTTCTGTCTCATGTCTTTTTCTCCTCTTTCTCTTTGCTTCTCTCTCTCCTTCCCTCTCTCCTTTTCTCTCTCTTTCCTTCTCTCTCTCCTTCTCTCTCCCTCTCTCTTTCCTTCTCTCTCTCTCTTATATCTCTTATATATTCAAACGGATATCCCACAATTCTAATAATCTAATCGCCAATTTTGCAATCAAATTGATTGCTTGCCTTCTCTAGTCGGGAACCCACAGCAGTACATCGCGAAGAAGCTCCCACGTGCTTCTCTACAGTTATTTAGTCCACAATACATTATCGTCTATAATGCACTGCAAAGGTTTTACTGTTGGTTATACAAAGTCTTTTTATATAATAATGTGACTTAACGTTAAAAGCTAAAGGTCCAGATTCAGAGTTTCATTGTGCCCTAAACAGAAGCATACATTACAAAGAAGCTACTGCTGGTTTTATATGTTACACCATCCTGCTTGTGCGGTTATAATACTTCTAAAATTCACTTAAGATATTTTGGTAAAATCGGGCTGCTTCTTCTTAAATCGTTTTTTTCTCAATTATCAGTTTCGGTAATTATCAGAAGCATTCCGATATGAAAGTAATCTAAGATAACTCCGAGATACATGAAGTGCATTTGTAAGAAATTTCAGAAAACTCGGCCAGCTGTTTCTTTATCTATAGGGAAGAAACTCTATCACACAGACATACACAAGGTGCCTTTTATGCATAAGTAGATATCTATCTATCTATCTATCTATCTACAATTATATAAATGCAAATGTGAGTTCGCTCCTTATAGACTCCGAGACGGCTGAACAGATCTTCTTTAAAATTTAAAGAACTTAGTGTATAAGTCTCGGAGTGATCTTAGTTTTGTCTCATAATACCCCCGATAATTACCGATAATCGATAATCGAAACTTATTTTAATTTATCTATCATCGGTAAAGTCATTTTCCATGTCGTCGCTTTGCAGCAATATTAGAACAACGTGCCATGAAAATTCTACTGTGGATAAGTGTATAGCGTGTTTTATTATTTTTTCATTTTATTTAGTTATTTATTTTTGCATGACGTGGTTTGTAGATTAAAACTACGCACATAAATGTATTTATATTTTCATTAACTGCAAAGAAATTTATAAGACTTGAAAATTTACGTGTGTGTGTGTTTTTTTTTTTCTTTTCTTTTGCCTGGCGTGATCATTAAGTTCAAGCCCCGCACGTAACATTCTTAATGTTTTTGTTTTTTTTTAATTTTCGTTAACTGGATAAAACTTTAACTAAAATAATTTTATAAGAGAAACAGTGGGTTCTCTAGATTGCAATGTAGGATCACATATATTTTGGACTAAGTTACTGCAGGGAGGCATGTGAAGCTGCCTCTCGGGCGATTTCCCGGATTCCGACGAAAATAAAAATATAAGAGTGTGAAATATTCGTATATCATCATTCAATCCCGGGCAACGTCGGGTTTCCCTGCTAATATATATATATATATATATATATATATATATATGTATATATATATATATATATATATATATACATACATACTAGCAGGTCGCCCGGCATTACCTGCTCGTAAAATAGATTTTTATATATATATATATATATATATATATATATATATATATATATATATATATATATATATATATATATATATATATATATGAAATATGCATTAATCATATATATATATATATATATATATATATATATATATATATATATATATATATATATATATATATATATGATTAATGCATATTTCGTATTTATATTATATTGGACATAATATATAATAATGGTTGAAAAAGGTTTTTAAAAAATGACTCAAGAATCAAAACCACGGTGTTTGGACTACGATTTACTTTTTTCTTTCACGTTAATGCATGAGCTATGAAGATATGAATGCAAGGCTAATTAATTAAAACATAAACCAATAGCAATTACATTACACATGCTTACTCGTAATGCCGGCGTTCGACCTTCACCTGGTAAATTCTACTTTCTTAATTTTCACATGTTTGCACCGATTTTCCCCGGTTAGAACCCAAATATGAGGTCCCGCATGGGGTCGAAAATCCTATATATTATGATTCATGTCTGTGGACCAAAAACTGACAGAGAAGTTTGGTATGCAACATTTTCAAAAACAAATATATATATATATATATATATATATATATATATATATATATATATATATATATATATATATATATATATAAGAGCAAGTAGTTAAAAAACATGTTGAAAAACACTTTGAAAAGAGTAAAAAACATATTTAATTTGAAAAGGAAACACTAAATAAGTGGATAGTGTATATATATATATATATATATATATATATATATATATATACGTTTAATTTTTTATTACCGTATTTTTCTGTTGAGTTACACTATTGCTGTTTTTTCTGTTAAGTTACATCAGTGTTGTTTTTGCCGTCATGTAGCTTCCTCAGACGTTTACAGAAATGTTCGCTTATTGTGGAATGAAAGAGTGAATGATTTCAGGGGAGGAGTGCCATATATATATGGCGATTAAGCTACACTGAATATTCCGCGTTTGATCTAGGATTCTTCAGGCTTATAACTTACTAACTAGCTCCACCTACGTATTAAGCACTGTTGAAGTAATTACTTAAAGTTTACGCATAAATGATACTTTCGTATAATAATTTATGTGAGTAAATGAAGTAGTTATATATATATATATATATATATATATATATATATATATATATATATATATATATATGAAGAAATACTGTACTTGCAATAATTCTTATCCCTGAGTGGCTTCCGGGTATTGATAAGTGGTGACCACAGTGTAAAAAAAAAAGAAATAGGTGTGCATTTACTATAACGTTTTTACGCAAATATTACGCAAGTATAAATCATGTACAATATCTGCATGAATATAATTACAGTTAATAGTTAACTTAAGAAGATCACCTCATAACAAGACCGAAAAAAGCTAATAGAGAATTAACAAAATTATATACTTAAAACAATATGCAAATTACCTAGATTTTTTGCAGATGAATGGAATTGTACGACCTATATATAACAATGTTAGGTTTTCTTTTTAAATAAATAGAAAAAGGAGTTTTTAATATGAATATCAATGCAGAAAAAAAAATTCATAGGAGTTTAGACAGATATTGAGTTCAGTTCGAACTTCACCCAATTATACATATATTTGTATATATTAGCAGGGGGGGTCGGCTTTGCCCGGGCGTAAAATACGCTTAAATATGATATTTTAATTTGTCCAGATTTCGTATAACCGAGCTGTGATTTAAAAAGTAAAAACAATATATTTTCGTGGCATCAGCTGGAATCGAAACCGAGGCATACAAAGTTGGAGGCGTTGGCGCTGTACCAACGTAACACGCTCATGAAAGTGATTTAAAATTAAAAATAAACTAAAATCAATGTAGAAGATATACAACGATGCTTTTTTTTTCAATTTTGGCCCTTATTTGACGCCTTCAACATAATTTTAATCCGCTTAAGACACAAAAGAGAACTCGCCCGCAAAACGTAACTTAATTGCAGGCCCCTAGCGCCGCTCTGCGACTTTTAGTAATTATATATTATGCTTAATTTTTTAGTATTGGATTCAAACCGTGCTAAATATATAAGTAGAGCAAGGTAGTAAGTTATGAAAATATATATGGAAATTAAGCTACACAGAATATTCCGTTTTTCATCCTCATGAGAATTCGTCAGGCTTATCATTCGTCAGGATGAAATGCGGAATATTCTGTGTAGTTTAATTGTCATATATATTTTCATAACTTACCATATATATATATATACATATATATATATATATATATATATATATATATATATATATATATATAGTAATTAGTAATTTATAAAATATATGTGGCGATTAAGCTACACTGAATATTCCGCGTTTCATCCACTCTAGGATTAAGAATCCTAGAGTGGATGAAACGCGGAATATTCAGTGCAGCTTAATCGCCATATATATTTTATAAATTACTAACTAGCTCTACCTACGCATTGAGCACTTTTGAAGTAAATACTAAAAGTTTACGCATAAATTTATACTTTTGTATATTAATTGTATGTAGTAGTAATATATATATATATGTGCATATATATATATATATATATTAGAGAGAGAGATAGAGAGAGAGAGAGAGTAAAACATTGACAAAGAGTTAAAAATGAATGGGAAAATATTCGTAGACATATATTTAACATAGTTATTAATAGTACCATGTCCTCGTTGTCTTTTAGAAAATATATAAATACATACTTTTTCCTCAGGTTACAAAACTTACATCAACAAAAGCCTTCACAATAATATTAAGGCCGCTCCTCTTTAGCAAGTGGTACAATACTATTTATTTAAAAAGTAGTGTATTTTAAACGTCTTTCGACGCAAATGCATGTCATGGATTGCATTTTTTCACGTGAAACCAAGATGAGGTTTATCTTATCTTCAGATTTTACATTTGCTGTTTTGTCTTATATGGAAATCGCCTCAGATAAATCATGAAACCACTGGATGTAAAGAGCAACCAGAAAATCAAAGAATCAAGCAATCTTTACAGCAATAACGCAAGGAGAAATCTATTTAATCAGAGCCCGACATCTACTAAGAGATTGCCTTCCGTGAATGAATTCCTAAGAATTCGTGGAGTTTATAATTTAATACATCACTTAAGACATTATAACGGCCATATCTTGAAGGTTTTTCCTTAGATTTTTTTTTGTATATCTGTTATTTGATCAGCAAGAACAACAGAGTATAATGATTAATATGCTACCATGATTCTCAACCGAGAGATTGTGATTACTTCGGGAATGCTAACATTAATAAGATATATGAATATGCCGCCGACGAGAACGCCTGTGGGTCGTAGTTTTCTTCTCCTTAATCATTTTTCTGTTCTAATCGTCCGTATCGTCTTGACAATCGCCGAGAGCGCAAACACTGGTTTACAAATATACAAAAGTAAAAACAACATAATCTCACGAAAATAAACACAAATTCTGCTATAATAAGTGTTTTTATTGTGTGTGATACCGTATGAGGGTTCCTTGTTACTTTCGATTACTTTTTCATTTTTTTTTATACGACTCAATTTCTAGACCATGTATTTGTTTTCATTCTGATACCGTTTTTTTTATGGAAAATTTATTTTCATGGAAAATGTCCCAACATTACTCGGAATTTTTTTACCGGACATGTCTCATGCCTTTAATAACACATGGGCGGCTTATGAGGATAATTTTTCGACTATAAATATGAAAAAGATTAATTTGGAAACAAACACTCGCTTATGCGTATTACAAGCGGGACGCAGAAATGTTTTTTTTTAATTCCTCTAGATGTAAGTTATTTGGAAAGAGAAAGGAAAGCATTTTTTTTTACTATCGTAATAAGGCGAGTACTGCTGTGAATGTATTATAAGGACATTTAAAAAATATCAGCATACTCAAAGGCCTTTGATTATTATATTAACAAAGTAGTGAGAGGCTAGCTTGATATCTTCTATGAGAAATTGCAAGGTGCACAAATAAAACGATACTTTGAAGTAACATAAAAATGCGTGTTCATGTGTTCATGTGTTGACAAACAATTCTGAACAAATATGTTAAGTGTTGTTAGTATGATAGGATTTTACGTGTGCTATATGGTCGAGACTACGACTAACTATGATTATAACTACGAACGGCGTTCCAAAAAATGTTTCCTAATCTTTTATCCTGCAAGAATGGATCAGAGACGATTGCAAATCTTGTTGTTATAATAGGTGAACTAAAGCATTCATTCATCTGAAAGTTTCATGTCTCTGTTGTAGATATATTTTCAGTGTGAGAATCTAAGAAATGCAACCTTTATCATCAATGTGCGTCAGAAGCAGAAATGTATCATTTAATTCCTCCAAGCAGAAGATATTGAACCGATAAATGTCCACAGGCGCCTGTTAAACGTTTACCAAACCGGTGCTATTGATGAAAGCACAGTTAGGTTCGTTGATTTCTATTCGTTGAGCAACTATAGATATGAAAGTGAAAATGCGCGCTCCGGACGCCCATGCACAGCCAATATAATATGATAAACGTACATTGACAATAATGTTGTTTATGCATAAAAATAAATTCTTGAGGACAAAAGGTCGCTCGTTTTAATGGTGCCACTCACGTTTTCGTAGTTCTTCATCTTTTTTAGAGTTAAAAATAGAAAGCATTGAAACGCCCCTGATTACGACTGCTTGCATGTGTCTGAATTTTCTTAATAATACATATTCACATTTGTAAAAGTCAATATTAAGAAATAAAAAAGTAAGAGTGAAATGTTATTTCGAATATTTAACAAAATAACAGCATTACTAAATTTGAATAGATTATACCTTCGATTTGTTCAATAAATACTGCGCTACATAGAACCATCATGATCAATAAATGAATCGCTTTTAAAGTGTCTACTTTTTTATATTGAATGTCGAGCGTTTTAAGTGTCGAAGTGATTTCCCATGGTCAGAGCTTCTCTGTAAGGGTTTCATTAAAACATGGTCATCTCCAAACTCAATACCAACAAACACTTTGGTTGGATAAAAAAGTGGTCCAGGAAGGATGTCGTACTAAAAAAGATGAAAGAACTTGAAAGCGGAAGTTTCAAATTACGTAACTTCCTCTAAGGAGAACGGTTCTTTTACTTGGCCTGTGGACAACCAACGTCAACAGACGCAAAATGTTGTTGCTTCGATCAGAGCTGGCGTGCGGATTAGGCAGTGGCGTGCAGGTAGCTGATAGTCGGCCTATCTGTAATATATTATCGGTGTCCCTTCATTTCTTTATCTCTTTCTCTCTCTCCCTTTTTCTCTTGTACACAAGCATTTCATTTTTTTTATCGTTGTTCTATTGAAATAAATCTTTTAAACATTCCAATATTCATGAGGTGGTCTATAAACAGCCGACTTTAAATTCTCGAGTAAAGGACGAAAGTCTGGGGTACCACGGATGTATGATGTTATACACTCGCGACGGTAAACTATGTTAAAGGAACCAAACTTATTTTCTAACGCTGATTGATCGTTATCTCTCGACTGAACATCAGTACATCTTAACACCTCTTGTGGCTCTCGGTCTTGATAAGTGCAAAACCAATAGCAAAGGAGAAATTGTAAACGTCTTTAAATGTCTGCTTCAATGTTTTCATCGAATTGCAGTGGTTTTTATTTAGACCAATGTTTCCCAACCGAGGTCCCGGAAAAGGTATCTCAGTGTTCCGCAAGAACGACTTAAATGAATTTTTATTAAACAAGTGTCATACGGAACAAATGTAAGTCAATAGACGGCCCTGTCAAATCTGTTACAAATAATATGAACTCATTTTATTGGGATTATTTCATATCTTGCTGACGTATTAAACGTTGGATTTACACTTTTCATTTGGTTGTAATACGCCTTACCGCTTGAATATTCCTATTGTTTTACCTAGGTACAAAAGCCGGCACTCAATTTCTACCCAGTTTTAATTGGGGTTGTCATATATTTGTATAACAAAAAATAAACACCGTCTAGAAACAGTTGTAAACAACTATCATACAATTGTGTGAGCTATTTATTCGGAATCGGATTTACGTACATAATATATTGCCACCTCTGCTGCAAACATCCGAATAATCACAGCTGTTAGAAGCCACGATTTTACCACGACTGTAGCATGGTTGCAACAGCTAGGCTGATGTACAGACCTCCAGTCTTTCCTTTTCTTAGACAGGGTCCAAGAAATAGCCGTTTATCTGACTACCAAGCTCAAGCCCCATCCCCACAATATTGCGTCCCTCTAGTTTTTTTTTTATTTTATAAATACAAATTATATGTGTTCTTACAAAATCGCTTCATTTGTGCCACTTTAACGTAAATACCCTCAGCTAACCCGTCGGTAAGCGAAATAAAGCAATGCTGATAGTCCCAGATGCTTGAAACATTTCTAATTTTAATAGCGCCATTTCCTGCGTATATAATTACTGCCCTGCTCCTTGTTTTCTATGCTGTACGAAAAAAGATCATATATGAACGAATCGCTGTAGTAATCTCTACTTGGAGTGCCAATATTAATCTGGTTTGTAATTAATATTTAAGTCTACATGGCAATTTACTTGTTTAAAGTGATTATAAGTAAAAAAAAAAAAAAGTATAGAAAAACAGACATTTTCTTCTCGTAAGTGAGAATAAAATCTGCGTGTGGATAAAACAATTAGTATAAAACTAGTCCGCTTCGATTAGTCGTAAAAAAAAAATCTGTCATGCTTTTTTTTCATGACGAAGATAACGATAACTGTCTTTGATGCAAAAATTGGTTCTCCAAATGCAAGTGGAATGCATATATAGGACGCATTTACTATTAAAATATTGTTTAAATTGTTATTTTAAAAAATTGCGATGTAATTAATAAGATAAACTTATTTGTAAAAAAAGAAATTGATGCACAATGATATAAACACATTTTTTAAAGAAAAAAAAATGATGAAGAAACGAAAACGAATAAACTTTAATCCGATAAGTGAGGATGTTAAATGCTTTGTTCCACGAGTGATACATGTTCGCAATGCATACAGAAACGTATGAAACACATTTGCCTTTTGACTACGCACCAGATGAATATCTGTTCTGATACTACCTTTAAAATTTTCTGTCATCGTTAAGAGAAATCATTCTAGATTATGACATTGTGTTTTTTTATTTTTGTCTTCAGGAGTAATTCTCTATCTGTATAAAAGCCAAGCACGTCCAAGGATGGAGTACTGCTGCCACATCTTGGCAGGACCTGTTAAAAACAGCCTATCTTGCCTTGGCAGAGTACAAAATAGACTTCGTGGTTTAGTGGGGGATACCCTTTTCTCTTCCCTGAAACCTCTCTCCCACAGAAGAGACATTGCGAGCCTGTCTTTGTTTTATCGTTATTTTCATGACAGGTGCTCGTCTGAGCTCCAATCCCTCGTCCCCCCTCGCCAATCTTTCACGAGAAACACCCGTCTGGATCAAACTACTGTCAATAATTTTCCCCACTCTTTATCTGTGCCTAAATCCAAACGAAGATTCCATGAGCAAAGCTTCTTTCTTAGAACTGCACGCCAGTGGAACTCTCTGCCGCCAGTCCTGTTTCCTACCTGACTACAACTTGAACGTCTTTAAGTCCAACATAAACAAACTCCTGACAAACTGCTCCTTAAGTAAGACACGCTATCAAAACCCCCAATACTAATGATTGCTACACTACTATCTCATTGATTACTGTACACGCAATAACCCTCATCCCTGAGTGGCCTTCGGGCCTTGATAAGTGGTGACTCCCATGTAAAAAAAAACTTTTGATGGCTATAGATGTTCAGTACAGTAAAACATCGATTTCTGTCTAAGTCTGCCTACATGGAGAGGTAGGTGAATAAGAATCCCACTGAAATAAGCAACGTTAAATCCTTTTTATTTATCTTTATTTTTCTAGTCGGTATTTAATATTCTGGATAAAAATGCTACCCTTAATAATTAGACGATTACTGATTGAATGAAAACAAGAGCCGATTTACAGTTTGGCAAGTTTTAACTGAGGTATTTTAACGATGCTACGTGACTCATTACCATAAGCCGTAACTTCAAACATGACCATTTAACTTACGTTACAGAAATTCATATGTAGAATCAAACAAAGATGAGCTCTCGCTGTTATTATTTTTCATTTTCCCTGCGAAAGAAGCATATTTTAAATCATTTTAAATTTCGTAATGTTTGAATTTGTAGTCATTTTAGCTATATGTACGATGTACTAAACTCTGTTAAAATGTTTGCGTATTTTCAAAGTTAATTCAACCTTTTTTCGTGGAAGTCGTTCGAGGCAAAGCAGAAAACCATTTAAGAGATTAAACCAAGATGATTAAGTTACTTGATTGAACGGAATGTAGAATTTTTGAACTGACGCTGATGAATTCAGAGACCAACTAATCGAATCTAAAGCCGAAAAATATGTCTGGCAATGACGAATTTAATCAACCCCACTAAGAATTCATCAAATGGCACAAATTCATAGGCGACATGGCACTTGAGAATACAGGACACATAGCATAAGCTCATCGCGAAATCTATGAAGAAGCTATTTGGGAATTTGAATTTCTGTACTATCACCCTGGAAAACATCAAGTAAAAAAGATGTACGATTTCGCCGTTCATCAAAGATACTGCACCATCATCTTTGGTCAGTTATCACGCTTTTTGTCACTTATCAGCTGAACAAAAGCTGAAAAATTCCTCAACACTAGTGTTAAATCCACTGTATTCACAAAAGAGTACCGTACCGAAACGCTATTCATTCTATGCTGGTTGAACCAGCTTAATTGAATGAAGGAATTTTCACTGGAATACAAAATCCACAAGTAGGTTTCAATCACTTGTATATCCCGATCAGGAGAGATAACAACGTTAGGTATTTGCCTTACTTGCAGAGAGATATAGATGTTCTCTTACATATATCGCCTGTTATTCTCAAGAAGCCACTCGTCTGATACTGATCAAGCTCAACATTGCTCGGTGTGTCAACATGATAATGTACGTAACAAAACGGAGTAACGAAAAGTAAACCCGTTAATGGGGAAGCAAGTGTTTACAAGATTGGTTGAGTGTAATTTCAAGTGTAGAAGATGGTTGAAATAGTAACGGTTCATTTATAACAAATGTAACTCGTATAGTTTTCTCATCTTCAGCAACAGATATAACTCTTATATAGTAGCAAAAACACCAACAAGTTGTTCATCATCATCATCATCATCATCATCATCGTCGTCGTCGTCGTCGTCGTCGTCGTCGTCGTCGTTGTCGATGTCGTCGCCATCATCGTAATCGAGTTCATCATCATTATCATCATCAGCACAAGAAGCATAAGCAGCAGCACTGCCAGTGCTCTTTGCAATCATCACTATTATCGTCATCATAATGATTGCCGGCATCATCATCATCATCAACAGCAGCATTATCATCGTTATCGTCGTTATTATTATCATCATCGTCATCATTGTCAGAATGCGAGTATCCATATATTAAGAGCAGGTGGCATTAGAGCGAGTCGAAAACCAATCATTAGAAGCGAAACATACGTTGAAAAAAAAAAGCAGCCGTATATCTGCATTATAGTGAAGGAGATTTAGTACAGGATAACACGAAAAGAATTTGTGGCACTTTCTTTTTTCTCCATTTATTAGAATCTCGCTCTCGATGAAAAGTGCGGGATATTTTAAGTTTTATATTGTTATTTCTTTGAGGCGAAGGACTTAACATTTACTGTGGTCTCAATGACTGAGGAAACACTACATTATTGATACTTCAATAACATCGCAACGGTAAATGTTAAAGATCGCAGCCAGAATAGAATGCAATAAAAAAAATGATATATAGGCATTAAAAAATTGGTTTGTCTTGTATATTATATTAAATAGGAATAAACGACCACATCATTTCATGTTAGAATTTACTTCGTATTACGCATATAACTTGAGAGGAAACATGTTTTAAATGCATCAATATTATGTGAATAAGTAAAATTTAAAAAAAAAACATGGCGGTCGAAATTGACCTTAGGTTGTGTAGTTCATATTCGCAATAAGGTTGAAACATTAGAAGCTTGTTTTTCTCAAGCATGAAATAATTCCTTATGCATTAATATTATATAAATCCATTTTAATGCATATAGAGATGTTTTTTCTTAGAAGTTTGCTTTGTCTGTGATCTTTAAAATTTTCTGCCACAGCACTCCGACATATTCACAAAGCCACCCAATAAAGGTCGGTAGACAATCAAGTACCGACACGTAAGATCCAATCGCCGTTTATTCCGCTCGGGTTATCAGATATGGTGTCACAACGCAGATACACAACGGCGGTCATGACACCACCACTGCCACCACCAACACCATCATCACCACCACCACCACAACAACAACAACAACAACAACACTTACGAGGGAAAACGATCATCAGCATGATCAACATCAATAAACTATCATTGCAAAAGTTGAACGATGAGACCGTAAATACTAATGCCTTCATTAACGTTCCTTTAGTTGCGGTTATCAAACAAATCTTTTATGTTTAGACGTTGCAACACAGTACAGGCATAAAGCTAATGCAACCGACCTCACAAATAACCTATCGTTAAAAGATTAAGAAAATAATTATTTTAGAAATGAGTGTGATTATTAAGATAAATCTGCCTATAAAGTATTATTCTGTGGAAACCCCCGCGACAAGGCGTGAAACCATTCAGTGTAAAAAGCTAACAGGAACAAAACATGATTATCAGAAAGACAGATGATGCCTATTGGCCTTAGCCTTAAGAAGCCTGAAGTTCTTGCAAAAGAAGCTACAGGCATAGAAAGTCGTATTGCAATGAGATATCAACAGTGTGAATGCTTAGACCGCGAGATCAACGTGTCAAACGAGCTAGAGCAACAGAAAGCAGAAAGTCAGTTAGACAATTCAAAAGAACAAATAGCATAAAAGTATTTATAAATATAACTGAGATTAGCAACATCAATTCTCTGAAAGAGATGCTGTAGAGAAGAAGTTGTTGGGACAAACAAATTCGTATTAAATACTATCCATTACTAAATTTTGCCGACATTATTATTATTATTATTATTATTATTATTATTATTATTATTATTATTATTATTATTATTTTACTTTATTTGATAATTTACTTAACTAAACTGTAAAAACGATTTCGGTTCCTCTTTAGCAAAAAGTGAAAAGTAGACCACACAAACAAAAATACATCTATATTCATTGATCTTTAATGAGGAAAATTGTGTTTTGCTGCACACCAACCCCAACCGCCTTACGCAACTATGAGATTCAAAATTACAAAATAGCAATATGAACTGGAACAAATGCATAGAGGGCATTGCAAAGACTGGTGCAAAGAATGTGGGTTCCCTTTATCGAGCTAGAATATTACTTACGCAGGAGAGTATCCTGTATCTTTACAAGGTCACCATTCGCCTATGTATTGAGTATTGTTGCCACATCTGGGCTGGTGCCTCTAATACTAGTCTCTCCCCCTTAGATAAAGTTAAAAAAAAAAGAGTTCGGTCCCACCTCATCAACTAAGCTCCAGCCCCTGTCTCATCGCCGCAATGTTGCATCACTGAGCATATTTTACAAATACTTTAATGGAATGTGTTCTGATGAACTCGTTTCATTTGCAACCCCTCGACGTACATATCCCCGACAAACCGCTTAGCAATAAGATCTCGCCCCTTCACTGTTGCTGTCCCTAAATGCCAGAAAGTTTCTTCCTTCGAATGGCTAGACTTTGGAATTCCCTTCCTACTGTCTGTTTCCCTGGTTGTACTGATAATACAGAAGTTTAAATGTAACATAAACAAATATCTTGTTAATCTTTCCTAGACGTGGCCCCAAATAGTAGTCCCTTACATTCAAGTGACGATATTCTTTGTAAGGGGTGAACATGATTAAAAAAAGACTACTTTTATATGCAGAGCCCAGCAACATTGAAAAATTATGAGAAGTTTGCGAATACAATTGGCTCTTCTGTTATTTTGTGAGGTGACACGTTACTGTTTTGTAGGATGTTTATTCATCTCACAGACTGTTTTCATTATGTCGTGTCTTATATCAGCATCTTTTCTATTCTTTTGCTTGCAGTTCTTTGTCAGTTGTCTTTTGTTTTAGGCAGTAATCGTCTGCGAATTCCTTACTCAGGAAAAAGGAGCCTCTAGATTGTCTTCGATTCTAGTCGACCATATTTCTTTTTCGTGAAATCCGTAGTGTTTCAGTATTTATTGATAAGAAAGAATAAGTTTCCGGTCCGCGTATAAACAAAGGTTTCTAAATATACCAATCATGAAGATGCAGATATTATAATAATCTGTTGGAATTTATCATATTTATCTATTACACAAGCGACTGTATTTCCACTGTATATATTTTATAAAATGGTGGATTTACGACGAAGAGGAAATAATATCGCGGAACATGTCAACGTAAATTAATTTTTCTAAATGCTTTTCGCCATCTATGTATGCATGCTACTATCTTAGCAGATCCATCTCTAATTCCCCCCCTTCACTCCTGTGTATTCCTTTTTTCCATTCTCTCTTTTAGAGTGTTATATCTAGTTTATATTTCTTTATAATTCATTTGTTCTGTGAACCATGACTTCTGATATATCGTATCAATTGATTCACCGTTTTTATTATTATTATTATTATTATTATTATTATTATTGAAGAATTATTCTAAATGAAATATTCATAGAAATCGTAGTAAATTACAAATAAAATCGAATAAACCGATGTATGTCCAATAATCAAGGAAGGCTTAAATAAGAGTTTATGTCAACACATTGTGAAAGTCTAGAATATACCAGTATAGACATAGTAAAACAATACAGATAGTACACCGACCGAATGTAGAGATAACGGAGCAATTGCGTTTGGTCATTTCCTAGTTATAAAAGGGTGAAATATTATATAGTTTTAAAGGTTTTTTATATATGATTTAGTTATCGCAAGTTTTCATTGTGGTTGCGTTACACAACACGTTGTGGATTCAGTCGCAATGAACTTCAACGCGCTTTTTTCTTTAAAACAATGCCATGTATATTCTTATTGTTACTGTCCTGACGTCCCCCGTGATCGTCTTCTCGAAGGTCATCTCAAACGTCATTTTGAACGTCATCTCGAAAAACATCTCGAACAACATCTCGAAAGTGATTTAGAACGTCTCTGCCAAATCTCGAACCTTATTTGCCTCTCTAACGCAATCTCGTTTTTAAAGTCTTTTATTTTCCTTATCGGTTGCGTCATTTCGCATGCATTTGCATATGCGCGTTCGCGCTATGTTACATTGTGACAAATGTTGCGATTGAATTATACCTCCATGATGTTCCCACTGTATGGATTGACAAAGATGTATTGGCATATTTGATAACATAACCGAAGTTAAGCAACGTTAACACTGGCCAGTACTTAAAATTGATGAAATTTTGAAATAAGCTAAAGCAATAAATTTTAAAACAAAGCGCGATCTAGTGGAAATTATCGCTTTTGCCACCTGCAGACCTTTTTATACTCTCTTTATCCTATCGTTATTTTTATAGAATGTGCTCGACGACTAAGCTTTAATCTTTAGTCTCGCTTTGTAGGTCATTCACGACAAGAACTCCTCTCTCCACCACAACGAAAAACTGTTCCTATCTTCCTGTTAAAGAGCATCTCTCCTCTCTCTCTCTCTCTTCCTTTTTCTCTCTGGCTCTTTCATACTCTCTCTATTTTCTCTCCCTGTGTCTCTATTAGATAGTAGATCGAGAGAGAGAGAGAGAGAGAGAGAGAGGGAGAGGGTGAGAGGAGGTCAGAGAGATATTTTGTAGTTAATCCACGTTGCAGGAAGTGACGTTTCATCCAACTAGATGTCATGTGATGCTACGTGGCAAGGTTGTTGAAACGTCGAGTCTCTCAGAAAAAGCCGAGCCGAGCAGAAGTCTAAAATGGTTCTCTCCTAAGTAAGGGGGGAGATGCGCGTCCCAGACGTGGGACGTGGTAGGTACCCACAGTGGAGACCATCGATGGCGACATCTGCAGATCATGCCTGGGAGAATAAAAGGTTGAACACCCAACATCTGTCTTCATCTTGTGTATTCCGGCGAAAACAGCAAGAGAGCTCCACCCAGATGAAGACTCTCCCAGAGCAGCAAAACCAGGTATGAACTTCTATATATAAACACATACATCCACAACAAGTGTCCTAACCACTAGACAAACGGTTTAAGGGATCTTGGGTCCCGTTCTCTCGTCTCTTAACACTTGTAATATCTCTCTCATCGTCGTAAACTTTTTCTCTTCATTAGTAAAATGGACACGTCATCACCAGGGTACCAGTATCCCTCAAGTAAAGTGTCCAAACTCAAATCCTCTTCTTCTCCCTCCCTTATGTAACATAGTATGAATTGGTGCCTTGATGACCAGTTCACTCCGCAAGAGTGATAAGTAAGAACTTTTTAACAAAAACAAAACTAAACAAAAAGAACTCTTACACAAAAAGAACTTGGTTACCACATACACAACAACAAAGAAGAAAAACAAACACAACGTGAATCAATCGACGAAGAGAAACGCGAACGCAGAAGCAAGAAAGAGAAGAAGAAAGAACACTGGACCTGAGGAAAAGCAAAGGTTAGTTGATTTTTTCAATATTTTCTAAACCTCGGCTCTTAAAAAGTTTTGTTAAAAAAAAAAAGTTATATATATTTCTTTTCTTTCTTCTTTCTTTCTTGTATAATTTTGAAAATAATTGTAAAAGATGGAACAGCAGTTTTTCCCAGATTTCGCTCAGATCCTAGGGGTTGAACTACACAATGTAGGGAAGGCCATTTCGAACTCTCTGAGGGGGGAGGCGTTGTTAGAAAAAATAAAAACTTTAGACACACGACGATCGCAGGAATACAGAAGATGGCTAAATGATATAGATAAATACACTAGAATAGTTAGCCAAACAGAGGAAGAAAAATGCCAATTAGCGTTAATTACGACGGCTGGCCCAATAGGACAGTTTGTTTCAGGACTACTAGCCAACAATGAGAGTTTGGCATGGGTAGACTTGAAGCGAGCTCTAAATAATTATATTGGAGTCAAGGCAGATCCTACCACGTTTGTTAGGGAGTTAGCAAATATTAAGCAGGGTAGAAGCGAAACTCTGCAGGACTACATGCAGAGGTTAGTGCACTTGGCTGTAGGTTCGTATGGTAGCCTAGATACGAACAATGAAGTAATAAAAAGCCAAGTGATAGGTTTCTTCATCGAGGGGCTATATGACAGGGAAGTCAAAATCGTTGTCATGAGGGAAGAACCATCGGACCTCAAGGTAGCCTATGAAAAGGCCCTAATCGAGGAACGGTGGCAAACCCGCATAAGAGGCAATGACCGAGAAGAAGAACCTATGGAAATAAATTATAGTAGGCGCCAGAGGAATATAGAAGCAATAAGAAAAAAAAAAGATTCCCAGAGCCAGATAGGGGGCAGGGGAATTATAGAGGATTTAATAGGGGACCCGGCTTCAAGGCAAGAGAAACAGAGCGCCCTTGGCCGGGGATTAAGTGTTACAATTGCGGCAGAAAAGGCCATATAGCCAGGAACTGCACCTTCCCCAAGTCGGGAAACGAGCAAACCCCACTCGCAAGACGCCCAGCGAGAGGAAGAGGGGTGAACAGTCAAAGATCATAGGACATATGGGCGCCGCTAATTGCATCCCTATTAAGATAGAGAAAAATAAGTTTAGGGCTTTAGTAGATACTGGCGCCGAAATTTCTGTAATAAAAAGTACTGTATTAGAAGGTCCCAGAGAGACGCCTGAGATAAAGAAAATAGAGATTAATTTAAGGACTGCAAACGGGTCACCTCTCATAGTGCAAGGAGTGGCGCGTTTAAAAATAAATGTAGGAAGCCAGTACATTCGACATGATTTTGTAGTGACGAAAAACCTTAATAGGAACGTCATTTGGGCCGAGACTGGCTCAAGCAAAATAGTGTTAGAATGTACTTTGATTTAGGAGCAATCCGATATGGCAGCGAGTACATAGCGCTGCAAGAGGAGGCTCATATTTCGAGTATAGTTAGATTAAGGCACGATGTCACCCTGAAACCGCGGCATTTACATGCGTGCACAGCTCGTGCCGAAATGAGAAACGGTCAGGGTTTAGATTAGGAAGTAGTGCAGATAGATAAGGGCTTCCTAAGTGATCTAATTGGTGTATCCGTAGCGAATACGGTAGTTAAAATTAAAGGTAGGGAAAGCTTTCCCTTGCTAATTATGAATAACACGAACCAGACAGTAAAATTAAAGAAAGGTTACAAGATAGGTAGATGTAGAAGAACAGAAGTAGTAATGGCAATATCAAAGCCAAATAAACAAAAGAAGTCGGGAAACAAAAGTAACCTCAACGGCATAAAAGTGCCGGAAAAAATGAGGAAAGTTTTAAATAAAGTCCTGCAACGAAATACTGATTTATTCGTCACAGAGGATAGATATTTAGACCGGACTGACACAGTAGAGATGAGGATCGATACAGGAAAAAACGATCCCATAGAGAAAAACCCGTATAGAACACCTCTCAAACAACGAGAAGAAGTTAATGTAGTATAAGAGGAAATGCTACAGGCAGGGGTGATAGAAAGGTCAAACAGTCCGTGGAGTTTCCCGATAGTTTTGGTAAAAAAGAAAGACGGAACAAAGAGGTTCTGTGTAGATTTTAGGGCCCTGAATAAGATAACAAAGAAGTATGCCCGAGCGCTACCAGTAATTGATGATATACTGGCCTCGCTTGGGTCAGCAAAATACTTCTCAAAGTTGGACTTGAAATCAGGGTATTGGCAGGTAAAGTTGAATGAAAAAGATAAAAAGAAAACTGCGTTCACCTGTCATAGAGGACTGTTCCAATTTAATGTAATGCCATTCGGACT
Source organism: Euprymna scolopes (assembly GCF_053919585.1). NCBI lineage: Eukaryota > Metazoa > Mollusca > Cephalopoda > Sepiida > Sepiolidae > Euprymna > Euprymna scolopes. The sequence continues at coordinate 106,090,986 of NC_136486.1, read as the reverse complement.
TGCTAACGCTCCGGGAGTGTTTCAGGAGCTAATGTCCGTAGTGTTACAGGGACAGGAAGAATTCGCCGTGCCTTATTTGGATGATATTTTGATATTCTCCAAAACTAAGGAGGAACATGTTAGGCATATAGAAAAAGTGTTAGGTAGTTTACGTAGGCATAATTTAAGGTTAAAGGCGGCGAAGTATGAGTTTTTCGGCAAGGAAGTGCAATATCTGGGATTCCGAGTAAGTGAAAAAGGTATCCAGCCGGAGGGGGACAAGGTTAAAGCAATTCAGGCAATTGCGACCCCAACCACTGTGAATCAGGTTAGATCCTTTATAGGCATGACGTCCTATTACAGGCGATTTATCAAGGATTTTTCTGTAATCGCCGAACCGTTAATTCGGTTAACTAGGAAGCATGCACGTTTCTGTTGGGACGATGCGTGTCAGTCTGCTTTTAATCGATTGAAATCGAAGCTTGCAGAGATGGTGATGCTGGCATACCCGGACACTAACAAAGGATACAGGTTATACACGGATGCCTCCGATTATGCGATCGGAGCAACCCTGTCTCAAATGGTCTACGACCCGGAGGAGGGTCGGGAGATAGAGAAACCCATTTATTTTCTATCTCATAAGTTGTCTGATACCCAGACTAGATGGTCAACAATAGAGAAAGAAGCATATGCGATTCACTATGCCTTAAGCAAGTTGAATCACTACTTGCATAGTGCTACGTTCACCATCTACACGGATCACAGACCATTGGAGTACTTGCTGAAATCTCCGATACAGAATAGGAAGATACAGACGTGGGCATTAAGTATAGCTGGCTATGATTGCACCATACAGTACCTAAAAGGAAAAGATAACGTCTGTGCGGATCTCTTATCCCGTGCGGTAAATGCGAGTCGGGATGAAGACGATCCTCCAGTAGAAATAGATGATAGGAATTACACGGTGAGTGCGATAAACTCGAATCGTTTTGAACCAAGAGAGTTTGTATCGCATAAGGATGACGAAGACTCACCGGTAGTAAGCGAGCGTCCTACACTATCAGGTTTGGATATGTGTAAAGAACAAGACGCCGATAGTCAGATCGTCGAATTAAAGAAACGGATGAGGAGCGGTAAAACGTCCAAGATGGAAGAAAAAAAGTACATCATAATGGACGATATCGTATATTATTTATCGCAACCCGACGATGATCAATTAGTTAGATTATATATCCCGTCACATTTGAGGATGAAGGTATTGAAACAATACCATGATGAGAATGGTCATATGGGTGTGGAGAAAACGTTCCACTCCATTAAACAGAAGTATTTCTGGCCGGGTTTGTTCAAGAAGGTAAACGAACACATAGGGAAGTGCGTCCCATGCCAGACCAGAAATTTGAGGAAGCAACAACCTCAAATGCAGGAAACCGACATGCCTTCTTTTCCTTTTGCTAAGATTGCATTGGATATTTCCGGACCCTATCCGAGGACATTGTCAGGCAATCAATACATAGTCACGTTCATCGACATGTATAGTGGTTGGCCTGAGGCTTTCGCTGTGCCTAATAAAAAGGCAGAGACAGTGGTGCATCTCTTAATTGAGGAAATATTTCCCAGATTTGGTGCCCCATTGCAGTTACTTACGGATAACGGACCGGAGAACGTCAATGGGATCATGAAAAGGGCTTTAGAAGAGCTTAATGTTGATCACGTGACCACCTCATTTTACCACCCGCAAAGTAACGGGAAAATAGAAAGATTCCATAGGACGATGCATGACGTACTAGCAAAGAAAATAGGGGACAATGACCGTTCATGGGACATGTACTTGAACCAGATGCTGGCTGCTGTAAGGTTTCATGTCAGCGAAACAACAAAGTACTCCCCCTATTATTTGCTCTATAATAGAGACGTTGTCTTGCCGTTAGACAACATACTGAGGCCGCGTAGAATTTACTACGGGGAAGAGGATCATGAGATCGCTCTGCAGGACATGCATCGGACCTTTACATTAGTCAGGAACAATGTAAAGAGAGCTAGGAAGAAAATGATAGATAGGGCCAACGAGAAAACAAAAGCAGTCGATTTTCAAGTTGGCGACTTAGTTTATTATAAAAATAATAGAAAAAAGGGAAAGCTAGACGTAAGATGGTCCCCATATTACGTAATAATAGAGAAGATGGGGCCATTCTCGTATAGAATTAGAAGTCAACTGACGGGGGCAGTAACAAAAGCCCATGGGGAACACCTTCGGAAAGCAGAACTGGAGGAATGGGATATCCCCAACAAGCAAGAGGACTGTAGAAAAACTACCCTGTCAGCACCGGTAGAAGATAGTAGTTCAAATCAAGAATCCTCTAGGGGGGAGGAAGAAAATTATCTTCAACAGAGCAATCGCCATCAACGAGAATCCCCAAGTCAGGAAAACATGGAACGGAAAATAATCACACGTAGCATGACGGCTGAAAGGGCTACAGAAGTTGATGAAATATCGAAGGAAGATATATATAACTTAGTGCCCAGGTCGTGCGGAGTTGATTATGATAGTAGGGATCAGCCAACCGTAGCTAGGGCTAGCACGGGGGTTGGGAACTCAGGTTATAATCGAACTGCGGGTCGGGAGCGCGGAACAGGATGTTTGGATTGGTTAAGAAAACTACTCTGTTGATTTTAGAAAATCCTTATCATAGGGAGTTCGGAGTTGCCACCAATAATTAGGATCCTGGCGTTCTGGTCGAAATTTTTGTACTATATGCTGCCCACATTTTAAACAAGTCATTAAAATGTTAGACTCGTATTTAGTTAATTAGTCATATTAATTAGAGAGCTGAGGTAGTGGAGAATATTGGACAAATCGACCACGTCGGTAAAATTGGTAAATTTGCAGCGTATATTTTGCTGTTAAGTGCGGCCGATGCACTTCTACCGAAGAAGACCTTATGCTTTTCGTGTTGCTGTTTATTTTTATTTTTATTTTTTTTCTAAGTTAAACGGAAAAAAAACAGTAAAAGGGATGAAAAAAAAAATTGTGGCATTAAAAACATTATTGGAAATATCGATGGACCGATAGACGATTGAAAAAAAAAATGGTTAATGGAGGGGTGTTATGTAATGGATGGCTGGAACCATCATACATAACTGAAAAGAAAAAACTTCTTTAATAAAAGATTTAAAAGAGTGGGCATCGAATAATCGATTGTCTACCAGTTGAAAAGAGAAAGTGCTTACGTCATAAACAGAGAAATCGGACGACGATTTTTTTGTTTACAAAACAAAGAAACGTGACATTCCTCGTAAGCTCTGGAAGTACAGATATTGGCATGAGTGGTAAATTCACGTGTGGGTCAGCTGAAGATAAAATCGGATGATCATCTGAGGTCAGGAACCGGAAAAGAAATTGTCAAAACGTGACTAAAGAACGTATGTTCTATTATCGATCAGCTGATTGACAGAACGCGTGGATAGGAAAAACAAAGCGACAAAATGCCAATAAAAACGGTGAATCTAACGAGAAGAAGCAGAGAGCTAGCAGAGAGAGGAGAAACAAGGGACAGCACGTGTTGCTGAAGACCGGATCGTTGAAACGTCATTTTCCCTCCTCAGAACACTGTGAGAACACTGTTACCATCGCGGTGAACTTCAAAATCACCAAAAGAAAAAAAGACGAACTGTTTTAAATTGTAAATATATTGTAAAATATAATTTTATACAAAAACAAACGCAATTGTGACTTACGTCTTTTAATGCATATTTTTAAATTACGGCTGATCGTTCTAAGTTGTCAACCGCTTTGTTTTCAGGTTCAACGTTGTTATGACATTTTTGACAATTGACGAGAGGCAAGATAAGGAAAAAGTGCCAGTCTAAGGTGAGATAACTCACTAGTCTTAACTCGTTGTCATGACAACCGCTTAGTAAACAAGTGAACCCACGGACGACCGACGTAATTAAAACTGCTATGTACCACAGCCAGGGAGTCCTACGCACTACTACGATTTCCCAACCTGGGGGTCACTCCACAATACAACATATGAGTAGTTTTGTTAGGCAGAAATTCCATGAACTGGGCCACTTTGCGAGAGTTTCCTTTCTGTGGAACGTATTACCATATGATTGCTTCCTTGCAGACTACAACTTTGTTGTCTTCAAATCCAATTTCGGGAAATTTTGGTAATAATTAATACAAATTCGTTGCATTGGTACATCTCATTAACCCTGATCATCGAGTGGCTTTTGGCCATGATAAGTAGTGTTCCAAAAGTGAATCTAACACAGCAACGATCTGGCATCCTCTAGTGTAAAATGTCACTGTATAGTTCTGCTGAGTTCTATAAAACAAGGATTAAGATTTAAACTTAAGTTAATTTTAGACTGAAAAAAAAGATTAACTACATTTATCTAATAAGTGATAATTTTGATTATAGATCAATCACACAGTTTCACCAAATAGACGATGTAAAAAATGTAATATTTTAATATTAGATTTAAAAGAAAAAAAAACGTCGGCGATCATACTGGATGTGAGATAACATTTCTTTTTGTTCTTTTTAATTTACCATAAAGTAGTCATATATAACGATTTTTCTCGCCTGGAACTGGTAATGAATAATGAATCTACTGTTTTAGGTTTTCTAATACAATATGACTGTTAGTTGTAACACAGAAAAAAAATAAGGGAACAAAACATTATAAAAAATACAAAACAGCAAAGTTACTCATTAGCATGCAACAACAGCTTTCACGGTTTCTCGTACAGGTCTCCTAAGATTCACGTACAACAGTCCCCAACTTACAATATTCAGGTAAATAATCTCCAAGAACTCTCGTCGCCGTTCGTCTGCGGTCCTCACACAGCCTCCTTTTATTCGGTCAAGCAACGAGCATATGCACACGCAGCCGCGAGATTTTCCGTTACTTTGCGAGGCCGCTTTATTACAAAATCTGCGGGCGCCGTGATCTTGATTCTTTCTCTCCTACTCCCGACAGTTTGATTTCACATGACGCACACGCGCACGACGTTTTATTGGTAAGCCACAATTTTTCCTACATTAGTAAATGAAGATCTGTCGAAAAGAAAATTATCAACTTGTTTCGAAAACGATTTTGTTTTATGAAGAACGTGAGTAATACATTGGTTAAAGATCTGCAAATGAGGAGGAAAGAGATTCTTATTGGATCTGATTTTAAAAAAGGACACCTTTGGCTCAAAAATCAGCGATATTAACCAGATGTTTCCTGCTTATACACAGCATACACCGGATGACATACGTGACGTTCATCTTGGTTGAATGGATGACCATTTAGTAAGGTCAGGTGCTGTGTATGCTCTAAAGCGTGAAGAGGGGTAGGAACCACCAGGCTATTCTTGCCTAAGATACGCTGTACGTAATAATGACAAGCGCTCAACATGTCGAAGGAGTAAATGACTCTCGGACCCTTCAGATTTAATAAATATATGATGTGATGTTTTTTTACAGAAATGTAGGCTTTTCGTTTTATTGTAGTTTAGACTTTCACGCTCCTGAATTGGAGTTACATGGATTCACTTTATCGATCATGATAAAATCGATTGAATTAGCAGCTTCTGTTCGATGGCTTGTCCATAGGAATTATTGTTTTTTGGTTATTTTTCTTTACTAACTTGTTTGTTTTGGGAATTAATTGAAAGTCTGCTAAAACGATTCAAGAATTCAGCGATTAAAATGTGGGAAAAACGTAAGTAATCAATATAAAACTTAAATGGACGAATAAGGAAATCAATGCAATGAATATATATATATATATATATATACATATATATATATTTATTTATATATGAGTACTTCATTTAATCACTATAAATTAATATACGAAAGTATAAATTTATGCGCAAACTTTAAGTATTTACTTCAACAGTGTTTAATACGTAGGTAGAGCTAGGTAGTAAGTTATAAAATATATATGGCAATTAAGCTACACAGAATATTCCGCGTGTCATCCACGCTAGGATTATGCCTGATGAATCCTAGCGTGGATGAAACGCGGAATATTCCGTGTAGCTTAATTGTCATGTATATTTTATAACTTACTATATATATATATATATATATATATATATATATATATATATATAAACTGTCGAGATAAATATAGAAAAGAGAGAGTGGTAGAGAGAACGGCATATGGGGAGCGAAGGAGAGGCATGTCTGTTAAAATATTGGCATATATAGATAGATGGGAAAGAGAATATTAAGAGAAATCAATTTACGCTGACATGTTCCGTCGATATTATTTTCGCTTTATCGGAAATCCAGTGTTTTTTATAAATCCAAATTGGAAATATAGCCATTTGTGTAATGATGAATTTTGACAGATTTTTACGAGATCAGGAATCTTGATATTCTGTATACTTAGAAACTGTTTGTTTATGCACAGACTGGATACTTATTCACTCTTATTTATGATTCCTCGAATACAAATGAAGGTTGAAATACTACGAAATTAACGTAATCAAGATAATATTTCGACCATAGTCCTAGTCAACCCGGAGGCTCCCTTTTCATCCATTACCACAATAACGTGTAAGTGTACATCACCTCTTTGCCAGAACCATAGCACTTACTATTGATTCAAATTTATTAGCAGGTAAGTTTTAAGTATAATTCGAAAGACATTGACCACCTCTCTCCTAGTTCATTACTGAATCAAGTTGTCTGGCTAAGATAAAAAAAATAAAATCTGAAGAAGCTAAACTGATGGAAAACTCTTTGAATAAGGTTCGTATACAGATGTGTCAATTTATATATATACATATATATATATATATATATATATATATATATTATGTTGCAAAAATACACGAACGCAGCCTTTCCAGGTTGAAGTCAAAACACCAGAATAAATTGCAGCATTTAATATTTAAATAATTTGGTTGCTCGACTTGCCCGGATATTTCTAGAAACGTCCTTAATATCTCTTCCTATAGATATAAACTATAAGACTATAAAATTTATGTGTTCATTTGTCCCAACTCGAATTGAACATACTTTCACATGGGTTGGACTTCTGCATCCCCGCTTCTAACCCCAAACGGGAAGAGATTTATTCTGAATTCGAAGTATTTTTTGCTCAATTAGCAAGACTTTCCCCTGTTTCCGACAATAAGGTTAGTGACCTTAAGGCGAAATTGAATGATATTGCTCATTCATATGCAGGTACACCTGTCTCGTTTAGTGAATCCAAATGGCGTAATGAACATTTTCGTGTTATCAAAACACTACGCCAAAATAAATCTCTTACTATCACTAAACCGGACAAAGGCTCTGATGTTGTTATACCTGACCACCAGGATTATATCAATAAAATGATTACAATTCTCAATGACACCTCTAAATTTGTACAGCTAGGTCCGGTAGAGACACACGACTCTACTGTATCTATTGAATCTAAATTCCAAAGACGTCTGGTTAAATGGGTGAAGAGTGGAGCTCTTTCTTCCTCCATTTGATTTAATCAGACCGACAGGTTCATTACGTCCTCGTCTCTATGGTTTACCTAAAACCCATAAAAGTGGGGTACCTTTAAGACCTATATTATCCATGATAGGTTCCGCCCAACATAAAGTAGCCAAATGGCTTACTAATATTTTAGAACCAATTTTGGAAGTATATAGTTCTTTCTGAATTAAAGATTCTTTTTCTTTTGCTAAATTTATGAAGAATTATACTCAGACTAACAAATTTATGTGTTCATTTGATATTGAAACCTATTTACCTGCGTTCCACTTCCAAACTCCTCCTATTCCTAAGAATATTTTTGTGGAACTTATGGAATTCGCCACCATATCGGTCGAATTCAGTTTTAATATCATTATGTACAGGCAGATAAATGGTGTTTCGATGAGTTCTCCCCTGGGACCAGCTCTGGCAAATATTTTCGTAGGTTTCCACGAAAAGAGTCTTTTATCTGGCTTTCAAAAACCAGATATTTATTTTCGTTATGTTGACGACACTTTTTGTCTGTTCAACAATGAAACGGGGGCAGATACCTTTTTGCTTCCCTTAATAATATTCACCTAGTTCTAAAATTTACTATAGAAAAGGAAAGTAATTCTTCCCTTCCTTTTCTAGATGTACTGGTGTGTAAAACACCTTCCGTTTTCTTGACTTCCATCTACCGTAAACCTACATCTACTGGTCTTTACACACGTTGGGACTCTTTGCCCCATTAAACAAAAGTATAATCTTATCAACACTCTTATCCATAGAGCTTGTATGATATGTTCAAATAACAAATTAAATGATGAAGTCAAATTTATTACCAAGACTCTTTGCAATAATGGTTTTCCATTGCAAATCGTGGAATCTACTATTAAAAATAAAATATCTAATTTCAATAAAATCAAACAGGTATCCGTCGACAAATGCGCTATCTACCTACGCCTACCTTGGCTAGGTAATGTTAGTGAAAGATTTGCCAAGCAAATTTCTTCTGTCGTACAACAATTTTACTTTGCATCAAATACCCGTATTGTTTTTTTCTTGTAACCCCATTTTGTCTTAAATTTGTAAAGACGTTCTTCCCCCCACCATTAGAATTCTATTATTTATTTATTTATTTATTTAAATGTAGCTGCGGTGTGCGCTACGTCGGGCGCTCGTCTCAAAGATTAGATAATAGGGTAAAACAACATGTTCCATCCAAAATTCGAAATGGAAACTACCTACCTTCGGACGTTTTGAACAATACCCATGGCTCATCTATAGGAGAGCACCTTATAAATAATCGTATTTGCACTTTGAATTTTAGTGCGGACTTTTTTTCCATCCTTAGTAAGTCGCACTCTCTTTATCATCTTAAAATTCTAGAAACTATATATATTAAGACTCTGAGACCTTCTCTATGCAAACAAAAAGAGAATCTCTTAAGGCTTAATCTAGTTTCTATTTAATAATTAATTCATCCCCCCTCTTTTTTTTTCTTTTTTTTATATACATATATTCCCCCCTACTTTTTCATCTCCGATTCATTGCCCCCCCCCCTTTTCTTTTTAAAACGTAATTAAGCTCGATTTTAGCTCTGTTGAGCGAACTTCGAAACCGGTCAGCTGACACATTCATTTTTATTTTTTTAATTTCACAATCTTAAATAAATAATGTTTTCGAACAAGTTTAAATTTAGTCTTTGCATAGCCATAATAAAATTTTGTACCCCGCAAAAAATATCTAAATATATATATATATATATATATATATATATATATATATATATATCACCAATTTCTACGTCGCATCTTCGCTGGCACCAATTCGTTCCAAACACAACCATCCGTTCACACTGCCGGATACCATCTTTCAAACAGATCCGACTTTCTAGGCGTCTTCGATGGTTTGGTCATGCCTTGTGCCGGCAACCAGATGATTCCATCCGTGCCACCATCAACCCAGCTCCACTCCAGGGTTGGGAGAAATGAGGCAATGGTCAACCGAAAACCTAGCTCAGCACGGTAAAGCAAGATGCCGACGGACCCTGTATTCCCGCCTCTACGGAGTGTGTCGCTAAACCCGTGAATGGCTGGATTTGAAATCGACTGCAGCTTCAAACCGACGTGCCTGGGCAGCGTCTATACGCGATGCAGAGAATTCAGTTGGAGGAGCCGACTCAAGCGGCCCACGCTAAACGGTGATATTGTAACAACAACAATAACTACAACAACACCAGCAAACATAACGTAGATTTTTTCTATCTTTGTTCTATTGGAAACACTCACACATGCATGCATACAGGCATTGAGATATATTTATGTTAACTATTACTAAACTAGTCTTTTAAGCCCGCTAAAAACGAGTAAAAGTTATAGCCGGTTGGCTTAAAGTGAATGATTTATACCAAATTGATATACCCATCAAATTATCGCCTCATTAGCCTCCTCCCACTTTTTGCCAAAATATTTGAGACCATAATTAACCATGCTCTAGTCCATCATCTTACAGCTGCTAAACTACTGACTGACAAACAATATGGATTTAGACAAGCCCGTTCCACAGCAGACATTCTAACTGTGATCTCTGAACGTATATACCATTCACTGGACAAAGCGGGGGAGGGCAGAGCGGTAGCTCTAGATATATCTAAGGCTTTTGACAGGGTATAGCATGAGGGTCTCCTCAGTAAAATCAGATCATACGGTATCACTGGTAGAATACTTAACATAATTAAATCCTTCTTAGATAAGACAAAAATCCAGGTTGTCCTCGACGGTCGTACATCTAAACAATATGATATAAATGCGGGGGTGCCCCAGGGTTCTATCCTTGGACCTCTATTATTCCTGATATTCATAAATGACCTCCCCGACAACATTGCCTCTGAGATGGGTATATATGCTGATGACACTACAATTATGGCAGACACGACAGGAAGACGAATGAACACATTTCTAAAGAAATGGCAGAAACACTAGAGGAAGACCTCCAATCTGTAGTGGAATGGGGCAAAAGTGGTTGGTCGCGTTCAATGCTGCCAAGACTAAACTAGTTTCATTCAATAATTACAAGAAACCCTCTCTACCACCCATAGCAATGGCCAACGACTCTTTATCTGAGAGTCCATCTTTCAAACTCCTTGGCCTAACGTTCACAGGAAACATGAGTTGGAACAATTACATTGAAGGCATTGCCAGGGCCGCTGCAAGAAAGGTGGGCTCTCTCTACCGTGCTAGAAAACTACTAACACCCGAAAGTATCCTGTACCTCTATAAGGCCACCATTCGCCCATGTATGGAGTATTGCTGCCACATCTGGGCTGGTGCATCTGCTACTAGTCTCTCGCTCCTTGACAAGGTTCAAAAGAGAGTCGCAAACCTGATAGGCCCTGAACTGGCATCTAAGCTTCAGCCTCTGTCCCATCGACGAAATGTTGCATCCCTCTGCCTTTTCTACAAGTATTTTAGTGGTGAATGCTCTGACGAACTGCAATCACTTGTGCCCCCACGACGTGAGCACCCTCGACAAACCCGACAGGCTGCTAAATCCCACCCCCACACTGTAGAGATCCCTAGATGTAAAAGATCTTTTTACTCCAATAGTTTCTTCCCCAGAACCGCTAGACTCTGGAATTCCATTCCAGGTCCCTGCTTCCCCAACAGTACTGACGTGCAGAAGTTCAAGTGTAACGTGAACCGACACCTTGCTGCCCAAATCCCTACATAGTACCCCAGTAGTTGTTGCCCCTGATAGTAGCCCCCTACACCAAAGTTGCAATTTGCCTTGTTTGGGGTGAAAATGTAATAAAAAAAAAAAAAGTTTACTATAGTTAAATGCGATCTTGTCTTTGCGTTGAAACTAAATTTATAGTCATTCTTATTACTCCTTCACTGTGTATCGAACGGATACTGTAATACATATATCTCTGCAACTTATCATATGAAAGGCCCATATAAATATGCAGCCAAATCAGCTCAGAAGTTTCTTTGAAAGAACTCATTCTCTAACACTTATTAATCTCCATTAACTCCTAATACTGTATCAAACTTATATCATAATACTTAGTAAGCTGCGTCGTATCATGAGAAACGTCTATACACAATTGGACCTCGATCGACTCAGTAGTTTCCAAGAAAAAAGTTGAACGGGCAGAAAAACAAACAGGTAAACTAATAAAAAATATATTATACATTGTTCGAATTAATCAGAATGATGTGCTGCTTTTATTAATTTATGGATTTATGCAAACATAATTAAAGATTACGAAATTATTTAATTAGTTTTCCTGAAAAGTCTAAAACCCTCGAAAGGATTAGTGTATGAATATTGAACTGTTAAATTAATTGCTTCCCCTATTTTGTAATGGCTTAACCGTTCATTGCATATCTGAATAATTTTTAAATATTTTACAGAGAAATCGCGTCACTACAGAGAAACTGAGTTTTCCAAATAGCCCCGTCAGTCATGCGCAGTGCACGCACACCCATTTGATATTTTTTCTGAGTCCTATCTAAATATGAATCGGAATGCTTTTAGGGTTAGAGTAAGTTAATCGTTAGTGTAAGGCTATACAAAATTTCTCATAAACGCTTTTGGGGAAGTCATCATTGGATGCCGGGCAGGTATATGTCTGAGTTTTCGTGGAGGCAGAACTATAATGAAAACGAGCGCTTATACAAATACTCAATGACATGAAAGAACCATATTTTCTGGAGTAAGTATGAAACATTTGTAACGCATTTTGTCTATTTATTGGATTGCACGAACATTTTCGGCGGATCTCTTTAACAAAAAAATCACTTTATTTTTTATCTGTAATGATAATCAGTTTTCTCACCATATATTTTTTTAGAGTCACCACTTGTCAAGGCTCAAAAGGTACTTGAGGAGCGAGATTAATGAGTGCTACGTAGACTTTGAACCAATACTATGATGGTTGGAAATGATCATGAAGTTTTCTAAACTTTATCGTTATTTTCGTGGCAAGTGCTCGTGTAGATTCCATGAACAAAGTTTCTTTCTTAGAACTACATACGTGTCACACTCACTTCCATTTGCCTGATTTCCGGCTAACTATAATATGGTCGTCTTCAAGTCTAACGTAAATAAGTTCTTGATGAGCCGTTCCTCTTAAGTAATCCAATTTACCAAAACTTCACGACTAACAATTACTGCGACATTGTCCCATTAACCATTGCACACTTATTAACCCTCATCCTCGAGTGGACTCTGGGCCTTGATAAGTTGTGCCTCTTTTGTAAAAATATACTCTAATTATTCAAGGGAAAAGAATGTTCAAGTTAGATTTAAAAGTGACAATGATGTAATCAGATGGGAGGCAGCTTCGCGGTATTTTTGTACTGATAGATAAGTCTAAATGTGGTCATAGTTTTAGAAACAAATAGGGAAAAAAGAAAATTAGTGACAATGGTTGTAGCTCGTCGAATTTTTATTGTTAATATTTCCAGTGAGTGAATCATAGATTGAAGCTCAGCTGATCGATTATTTAGCCATTTCGCTATTTGACAGAACCGGTGTTCAGTGAATTTCCAGATTCTCTCAAAATTGCTTCAGTAGATGCTCGTGAAATTGGGAAGAAGTCATTGAGTTTGTCGGGATAAGTTACTCCGGATGACACATCGATCCCCACCGAATCATCTAAGAATGCGCTTATACCCCAATGGATTAGATTAAGTGTCCAATTCGATATAATAAAATTGTACGTAAATAAAACTATAGAGACATTCTGAAAAAATCCAAAAGTAGAGATTTGGATGAGTGATTAACAAGACTTACTGAAAGCCTAGGTGTGTAAAGTTCGAATCCAGTTCCATCCACAGAGACTTCCAACAAATCCACACTTACAAACGTGTATTTCACTTCAGGGAAAAGAGAGTAATATAATTATAACAACGCTGATAATAGTTAAGTTTGTATTTAGTTATATCTCCACGAAGATAAAGTTAGACACAATGTTTTTGTTTTGTTTTTTATTTAGGAAAAAATCATTTTCCCTAAGTACCGCCACGTTTATGTATATTTTTTTCTGCTTATTTTTACGTAGGAAAATATTATATATTTTCTAAAAAGTTAGAATATTAGAATTCCGCTATTTTTACTTTTTACAAGTTATTTATTCAGAGCATTTACCGGTGAAATCATCCTAGAAATGGTTTTAATCCGTTCTAAGAATTTCATTGTTGAGTGCAAATTTTTAGTCATATAACATAAAAATAGAAGAATATAAATAGGGAAGTAATTCATGCAAAGAGTTCTTTAAGAAACATTATGAGGAAAAAAGTCAATTATATGCATATAGGTACATATATATTTACATATAGGTACATATATATTTAAGAGCACGCATGTACATATATAATAGATTCATTAGTGTATATTTGATTAAAATTTCAACATTAAGACAAAAAAACAACCAGCCGTATATAAAGAAATGTATACTTGCTTCCATATACATATATATATATATATATATATATATATATATATATATATATATATATATATTCTGTAAGGTCTGACGAAGCTGTGGTGTCGTAAACATGGGCCAACATTCGAAACATATGTAAGTAAACAGAAAAAACTGTAATAAAATAAAACACACACACACGCACACACACATATATATATATATATATATATATATATATATATATATATATATATATAGAGAGAGAGAGAGAGAGAGACAGAGAGAAGGAGAGAGAGAGAGATAGATAGATGTTGTTTGTTTTGGTTTTAGCGATATGTTTTGAATGAATTCAATTATTTACGACAGTGCATTTTTACCTAAATGCGAGTTGAGAATAATTTCCTCATTAACAAATTTGGTACCCCCACGTAGGGAACGGTAGATATATTATTTTTAAAATATAATTATCCATTGACACGTGTTCCATCGTCTACGATTCATCAGAGTGGTGGAATCTAGCGAGATTCGAAATCGGGGCCCCATATATATATATATATATATATATATATATATATATATATATATATATATATATATATATATATATATATATAAAGTTATGAACAGTGCATAGGGTCCGAGCAAAGCCGGGCTGAACTGCTAGTAGGCTATAAAACAATGATATAGCCTAAAATTGACGAACATAACCGATTACCAGCTGGTGTAGGATTGACAGTTATAAGTAGGGCTAGAACAACAGCATATTTTTTGCATTGTTTTGACTCTCAAGTATGTATCCGTTGATATCTTTTATGCTTTTATATAGAATGGTGTGGTTCTCGGTTGATTAACTGTGTTTAACTATATCGGTATATATACTCGAGAATGAAAACAATGATAAGAAAATTCAGCTGTCATAGCCCTAGATATAAGCGATGTTCAAATCTCTATTTATAAGAACTTAAATATATGTTCATTTATTTTTCTCTGTCTGTCTGTCTGTGTGTCTGTCTGTCTCTCTCTCTCACTCTCTCTCTCTCCATATATATATGTGTGTGTGTGTGATTTATGACATATACTATTTAAGTAACCATAATGAACATAGCTGCCAGAGTAAAGGTAGTTAATGTGGGCTATATTTATTTTGACTTTGTTTTTCTCCAATATGGATGAAGAACGAATGAACACTTTTCCTGATAATTCAGGCCCGTTTCTCTTTTTTTAACAATATATATTATTAGGTCGTTGCAAGAACTATATATTATTAGGTTGTTGCAAAAGTAGTGTCGTTTTTTGACGCATATATATCTGATAAAAAACGATATTTTGGGGGCACCAACCTAATAAATATCAATAAATATATATTTCCCAATTTTCAGTTTCTTTTGTGTATCTTTGCGTGAGTTTTAATGCGGATAATATTGTAACTTTATCTAACACGTCGCAAAGTAGACAAAGCATGAGAAAAAAGTTCAGCTCATTTTTCCCCTCGTAACAGTGGCATTTATTTCCTCATTTTCCCCTTAGGCGTGACTTCTCGCTGCGTGATCTCGAACGTCATCAACATATCTAATTTGATTTTTTTTTTAATGCGCTCTTTCGCTTTTTTATAGTTTTTTTTTTCTGTACCGGTAACGTCATTTCGCATCCATTTGAATACGTGCGTCCACGCTCTGTTACAATATGTGCACAGCCTTCTAATGCAAACTGAAATATTTCAGACTAGTTTTAATCATTATGATCAATAATAGTTGGTAGTTTCTAATTAATAAAGATTCGATGAATTTCAATTTTCTTTCAAGACCCACTAAGCTTAAGTCTTACATTTTAGGGAATTTTTGTAATTTGAATTATTTAATGAATTACTTGTAAAATTTGAATAACGATCTTACAGCTAATTTTAGTATCATTTTATTCAGATTTTAATTTTTTTAAAGGTACATAAATTTGGTAAACAATGTTTAGTACATAGGATTAATTCTCATCGTCGTGTGACACATGTTTTTATTGTTTCAAATAATATAAAACCTATACCCTGTGATACTTATCTTATTCTTTTAATAACTTATACTTCACCAATATTACTAAAGGAACATTTTATAAAAACGCACGTAAATAAACATATTAAAATAGAAATAAATACGCATTACTTTAATTTTTTTTTTTTTTTTTTAGACAGAATGTTTTTATTCAGCGATGTGCGTTCGTTTCAAAAATAAATAATTCTTGTCAAAATAGAAAAGAGAAGAATCATCTCCATTACGGAAAGAAAAGCAATTCAAAATATATAAGTAACTAAAACAAAATTTAAAGTAAAAGGTAAAACATATTAAGGTACGGTATAATCAAGTTGACACACCGGTTCCCGCTGGTTCACCGAAGTTAAGCAACATTGGAGCTGGTCAGTACTAAATGGGTGACAATTTAGGAGTTTCAGGTGCTGCATGTACTCTCCGCTTATCTTGGCATTGTTTCCAGTCGTCCTGGTCTTCTCCTTGCCACTGGATTAAACAGTGCCGATTCAGGAGAGGTGTGGTTGGTGATTACGCAACCCTTGCCTCATATTTACACGTTCTACTGCCTCCTATTAGGTATCCTTTGTCTTTCAAGACTGAACAGAAGTATGGATGGAAGATAAAAGATAAAAAATAACAACAAACTTAACAGCATCTTAAACAGGTTTAAAGAGTACCTTTCACCACTTCTTATCCCTTACCTAAGAAAAGCACGGGGAGTTCTAAAAGCATCCGTTTCCCGTGACTCACCCCGTATATAAAAGAAAATATTATTTCATTTTTTTTAATCCTTTCAGACGAATTTACAGAATGCGTGTATTTGTGTGTGTGTGGGGGGGGTATTCACTTTTTTTTTCATCTTCATAGTGTTTTTTGTTTCACCACGTTTCGGCACAACTCATATTCTGGCCTTCAAATGCATTAATTACTGGGAATACAGTCAGAAGACTTAGCCTTGCTATCCCGTAACTATTAACCACTTGAATAAAGCCAGAAGATGAGTTGGACGAAACGTTGGTAAACAACAAGAACTATGAATATGAGGCTCACAGTCCGCAAAAGAAAACAAACTAAAAATGAATAAAAAGATACTCTTATATTTTTAGTCTTATAATCTATAATTCTTTATTACTTATTCTTCTAATAACGTATTCTTCACCAATATAACTAAATGAAAAGTTTTTAAAAAGCCGCACGTAAATAAACATATAAAAACAGAAAGAAAAAGAAAATCACGCATTATTTTCTTAAAATATATTTAGACAGAATTTTCTAACTCAATGACAAAAACAGAATGTCCGTTCGTCTCAAATATAAAGAATTCCTGTCACAATTGAAAAGAGAAGAATTACGCCGATAATGGAACCAGCGTTTCCAGATAATATGAAAGATATTCTTATTTCTTTCAGTCTTATTTTTTGTATATCATTTCTATTAAACGCACGCACGAAGCGAACGGTTTTACCTACGTAGCTACAGCTGTTAACAGCCACTACTGATGCTGCAGACAGGAACAACGCGAGAGGAACTCCCACAAGAATGCTACTGCTTCGCAGACGCCTACCAAGAAAGAGAAGAAAAAAGTTCTGCCGCTGTGGACAGAACTAAACGGGACTGAATGATGGAAGTCGAAACATCATATCTCAAAACTTTATAACCGTTTTCTCTCTATCGCATCTTGTTTTGTTTTTAGTTTTTTTTTGTTGTTTTTTTGTATTTATTTATTTATTTTCTTTTTCTTTTTCAATCTGTCATACTTCTTTTTTTATATATATATAACTAACGCTATCATCTCCCCCTATACCCTTCTTGTATTTTTTTCCACTCTTCGACTGCGATACACACATGCGCACTCTTGCCGTTCGTCCTGTTCGTTATTCAATGAATAGCATGCTCGAAGGAAAGAAGAAAAAAACAGTGATTTTACACGCACCGGATTTATTAAAAGTGAACATATCAATTAATTCATAATAATTTTACTGTATTATTGAATAGAAAACGAACCAAAAAAAAAAAAAAGAGGCAAAGTACATTAAATGGTTAAAACAATTAAAGATACGAGCTATCATTTAAATTTATAACATTACTTTTTAAAAAAAAACTACATATACGTAAATATTCCAAAAAATTACATATACATTTCATACATACATAGATATGTACATATAGAAATATATATATATGTATGTATATATATATGTCATTTTTACATTTTTGGAGAAACAGCTAACTATAACAAAACTATGTGAAAAAACATTTTGACAAGATTTTGACAAGCACTTGTTACAGTTTACTTAATGGAAAACAAGGTAAGACAATGATTATTGATTATTGCTTATATTTATTATTTAACGGACTTGATTTCTGAACTATATCAAATAATTGCTGCTTTATAGCTTTACAAAACAAAGGAAATAAAAGAAAACTTATATGCAATTGCATTAAAACACGAAGTTTATATATAAGTATACGGTAGAAGTCAAGTTCTATACACGATTAGGTTTTTTTATTACGCGTGGATTTACTGGTTATATATCCAATTATTTAAAGAAAAACAAAATCAATCATAATATAAGTAAGTAAACGATCGAAATATATAGTAGCATCGTAGTAAACTTATAACATTCATATACATATGTGTCTGTGTGTATATAAACAAATGTATATTTACATACACACATATATATACATGCATAAAAAGTATATTAATGGGAATACACACACACGCATGTATATGCATACATGGATATATATATATATATAGAGAGAGAGAGATAGATAGAGAGAGAGACAGAGGCAGAGAGAGAGGGAGAGAGAGACACACATACATACACCTGTGATTTGGTAGAGATTTATTCAATGAAATTCCAGTGTTTATAAAATAGTTTTTAATAAGATAGTAGGAAGTACAATTGTAAGAATA
>NC_136486.1:106044673-106067173 GCF_053919585.1 Euprymna scolopes | reverse complement strand
AAACGTTGTGAGAATAGCATCCTAAGCGAGCAAATGAAAACAGTATTTGATTAATCAATATGAAAGAAATATGTTCTAATATCATTATTATTATTATTATTAGTAGTAGTAGTAGTAATATCATCATCATCTCATTTACAATGCGTTCTCACACACACCATCATCAGAGATAGCTCACTGACAACAACCCGTGCTATTCCCTCGAGTCTGCGTGACAACAATTCTTCCCAAGATTACAAGTACGTTCATCTCTTTCGTTATCGCAACAGTCGTTTGCGATTGATTTCTCGCTGCCAACGATTGGTGGTCTTCGCTGGAATTTGTGTGGCAAAAGGCATCGCAATGCCTCCAACCTCCTTCGCGCCCATGCAGTGGGTGTCTGGTTAGTGCTTTCACTCTTTGGTCGCTTTATCCTCCTTGACCCTTTAACTATTTGGTTGGCTGACAGTCGATGTCTGCATTTTAATTTATTTAAACTTACAATTTTACTGTTTCAGTTTGCTTGGTTACATTTCTGTTTTACTTCTGCTACGTTTTCTATTATGACCAATTAGAATTTGTCATTCATGGAGATAAAATTCAGCATACGAGAGTTTTTTTTAAGATTTCATCTGTTTTAATCATTACGATCCATTGCGTAGTCTGAGTCTTCCTCTTGATTCCAATTTCTCTAACAGTTTCGTGTTCCTAATGCTCCTACAATTATTGGAATGACATTAATTTTCTTCAGATTCCGTATTCCTTTCAGTTTTCTGGCTTATTCCGCGTATTTGTTTCGTTTTTCTATCTCTTTTATCCTCACCCTGTGGTTTGCTGGAACGGCAATATCTAGACTTTGATAGATCTTTCTTTCTGGTTCAATAGTATAACGCCCAGTTTTCTAACTTGGTCGAGATTATCTGTTTGTACCTAGATATTAAAAATGGAATTTGTATTTTTGTTCTCCAGTATAATCTCCGGTTTGTGTTTGAAATATTTGACCGCATACTTGAGGAGTAGTCATTTGCAAAGCTCCCAGTGTACTGCCTTCACGGTGATGCGTTCTTATTGTTTTATATATATATATATATATATATATATATATATATATATATATATATATATATATATCTATATATATATATATATATATATATATATATATATATATATATATATATATATATGTATATATATATATAAACATATCTGTAACATGCAATTACGCCAAAGGATGAAGCGTGACGAATTACTTTCTTGACTTATATGCAAATACAGTGTAATAAAATAACTCAATGTATTTACTTGTGATTTATATATATATATATATATATATATATAATAACTCAATGTATTTACTTGTAAGCTAAATATCTCTCTCTCTCTCTATATATATATATATATATATATATATATATATATATTATCCTGTATTTTGTTTTATTCTGCATATAGAATGATGCCTGCAAATGTATGTATATTTAGGCAATATTCTTTCGTTTAAGCATGTTTCAATAAATATAATAGAGAATTCTGTCTATGTATTTGAATTCTGATCTTTTCTAATATTATTAAGGGTTTTCTTAGTTATAAAAAGAACTGTTTATGTAACAACTATGGTTGGCTGTTGTCCGACTTTCTTTCAGATCTGTCAGAATTCATCTTCAGGGATGAATGACATTAAATACGTAAAAAGTAAAAATATATATATATATATATATATATATATATATATATATATATATATATATATATAAACAGAAAAATCTAATAGGGAATTAATTAAAATGAAACTGTAAATGAATAAAGAATTAGCTACATCTTTGGTTAGTGAATGCAATTCCGCAGACCATACATACGAAAGTTGTATTGTCTCTTTAAAAACTGTTTTTAATATGAATATCAATATACAAAATACCCTAATTTATATATATATATATATATATATATATATATACATATATATTTTTCTGAACCTCCGTAATATTCATATATATATATATATATATATATATATATATATATATATATATATATATATATATATATATATATAGTAGAACCCCATGATATGTTGGACCTAACATAGGGTTTCTTCAGGTTACGATGTAGAATACGATGTGTTACGATATTTAACCCGCCTTCCGATGTTATTTATAATGTCATTTGATGATGTTTATTATATAGTGTAGTATTCTGTTACTGACTTTCAATGCCGTACCTCGGGGCTACTGTATATATATATATATATATATATATATATATATATATATATATATATATATATATATATATATATATATATATATATTATATATATTATATATATAATATATAATATATATAAGATATATATATAATATATAATATATATAAGATATATATATATATATATTATATATATATTATATATATAATATATAATATATATAAGATATACCGCCTGTTTGGCAACTATCTAAGTACCAAATCTCAGCGACTATTAATCAGAATTGAACAAATAAAGGCTGGTTGGAAAGCTAACAACCTGAATTCTGTAGTGTACTATCTGGTAGTTGCTTATAAGGTCGCACATTTTGAAAATCATCAATCGTCCAGCGCCTATTTTTGGCACATTCAATATGTTTCCATCATAGATATTTGTTTTTATTTTTATTTTTACATATGAATTACAAAATATCTGATATTTATTCAAAATACTAGGCTTGATAGAGAGGAGACTAAAACTTGCTGCTATGGTTTTAAATGATCTGAAATAACAGAAATAGGAAAATTGTTATATTCCTCCTCTTTGGTTTTCTTACACGAAGTATATTTCACAGTGTATAAGGGTTATGTAATGCGGGAGATATTCATAATCGAACTCTATTTCCAACAAATAGAAGATATAGCATATGAGAAATATTATTTGGGATCAAGTCTCCCATGGCCGTTGTTTCAGACTACTTGAACCATAGAAGCAACATATATATATATATATATATATATATATATATATATATATATATATATATATATATATATATATATATGATGAGATACTGGAAATAGTATTCCGACAAAATAGAGAAATTAAAAGAAACAAACTAAGTTATGTGTTCATCAAAGTTTCGTCTTCATTTCGAGACTTCCTTTCGAAATAAAGACAAAACCTTGATGAACACATAATTTGGTGTGTTCCTTTTCATTTCCATCTATTCTTTCTTTCTTTCTTTCTTTCTCTCTCTCTCTCTCTCTATATATATATATATATATATATATATATATAAAATATAAAGCTGAATGGATGTGTGTGTGTGTGTGTGTATGTGTGTGGTCACGAATAGGCTCCTATTTTTTAAATCTGATTACATGTAATGATAGAAGATATATTGAGACACAGTAATGGGTATGTTTGATCTGGCAGAACAGTGGTTCATTAAAATTGTGGGGTCTGCGTTCGCGCCTGGTCCACAAAGTATGGAAATAAAAAATAAAAAAATAAAAAAAAAGTTTGCAAGTGTTTTTGATATAGATGTACATAAGAATACTTTGATAAGTATGTTTTACTTAAATAGTTATGGTATAATAAAATTGTGGGGTCTGCGTTCCCGCCTGGCCTCCATTTTCTGTAGGCTGTTTTTGAACCCAGTCAACGACGGGTACTTTTGCTAGTATATATATATATATATATATATATATATATATATATATATATATATATATATATATATATGTATGCGTGTGTGCCTGTATTTGGACATATGGTGTTTATTTGCTCCCCCACTGAGCAAATTAGGCACAAGGCCGTTTTTAATGTGAGGTAAAAACCAGCTCCCCTAAAAGTAGGCAAAAAGGGGGCACTCTGGTTACCAAAAATAATAATTGTCCCAGTATAGAGGGTTTCCCCTCCATTGACTGGTACAAATTATCTTAAGTGCAGCATCTGCCGGAACAGATGGTATTTATTTGCTCCCCCACTGAGCAAATTAGGCACAAGGCCGTTTTTAATGTGAGGTAAAAACCAGCTCCCCTAAAAGGGGTCACTCTGGTTACCAAAAATAATAATTGTCCAAGTATAGAGGGTTTCCCCTCCATTGACTGGTACAAATTATCTTAAGTGCAGTATCTGCCGGAACAGATACTACACTTTGATCTTTGCACCCCCGTGCCGCCGAAGCGGTTGGGGGGGGGGCCTGTATTTGTACATAAAGGAAAGTGTAATAATGCTAAGGTTCATATAGAATAATTGCCTAAATAGCAATCGGCAGTGCACATGGTTACTCGAACCAACGAATGATCACTATGGTTAAATAGTTTATCAATCGTAGTTCGCTACAGTCTCACCTAATTATTTATTTTCTGTTCAAATATAAACACATATATAGATTTTACATGGAACTGAATACCAAATATGAATCGATCTATGGCTCAAGATCCTAACAAAATAATCTGCACATGTCTAATGTAAATAAAAGTATATATTTAACAGCAGTACCCACCATAAGCCAACGAAATCTTCTGAATGTTTATAGGCAGGCTTGTGATTTTAAAACTCGAAATACCACTCATATTATTCAAACCATCAATGATGGATGTGTTTAATCACTCGACGTTTATTCCAATTTTATCGTTGATTATGACGTTCTAATCTATACTATTTAGCGTCTAGTTTTCAGTTGCACTTAATGTATTTAATTAATTTAACGTTTATTTAAGTTTGAATTTTAATATCGTATTTCATCTATTGATTAAATGTGTACAGATATAATCATCGTAAGCGTGTTGGTTTAAAATTATATGTACATTTACCTATCTTATTTATCATATATATGTGTGTGTATGTATATATATATATATATATATATATATATATATATATACGTATATGTATATATATACTTATATATATACTTATATATATATATGTATATATATATATATATATATATATATATATATATATGACAGAAACCTCTATATATATATATATATGTAAATAAAATATGCGAGAATTTCTCCAGAGCTCTTTCGGCTATCATCTCACAATTGGCACAATTTTAGGCAGTAAATTCTTTTCACGTATGAATTCCCCTTAGGGATCTTTACTTTCGACAATAATATTGTTTTCCCTTGCTATTGATTTTCTCCTAAAAAAAGAGGATAGCCAAAAAAGCTCTCAAGAAATTTTCGCATATTTTATTTAAATCTGTCTATCTATCTATCTTGGGTGACCGAAATATTCTTATAAATGCATAGCAACATATAAATACGTACGTGAAAAAAATACAGGTGTATATATATATATATATATACATTTGTTTCACACATGTATATGTGTATATATATACACATACACAGACACATATATATATGTATGTGTGTATGTATATATATATATGTATGTATATTTATACATATATATGTATATATATATATACATACATACATACATACATACCTGTATTTGTTTCACCTTGTCACTTTGTGTGTGTGAGATCTTTCCTCATAGGTCTCGAAAGGGTAGAGCCTTTATTTTGAAATTTCACATAAAGGTAATTTATATGTCTGGCAGTGTTCTTAGATATGTTTTATACACAAATTCGTCCGATAAGTATCGAAAATCGAAAAAAGTCCGCTCCTAAAATAGTCTTTCTTTCGTTTAGATTAATAAGATCTTTTACAGCATAATATTTTAGGTTTACCCGGGCATGTAGCTAATAAAATCTCAACAAATAATCATTTTTGAAGAATAATAACAAAAGAAACCCCCAGATTTTATTGACATCTTGAAACATAGTACAATAGTTGAGCATTCGACACCAGACATAATGATCTCCTGTACTTTCCCATTTTATTTTTATATTTACTTATTAATAAATTCAATTAACGAAGAGAGGTACCGTTTAAAGCCGCTGCAAATCATTTCTTTGCTTGCATATTTTTAAAACTACAGATTAATCAAAAGTGAGTTTTTGACAGACTTTGATGAAATATATTGTCATTATTATCTATTTTCCTTTATTTTATTTTATTTATATATTCCTTTGCGAATTGGTCCAGCGGGTGAATTATTCCTGTAATAGAGGATTGATTCTGTATTAGTACATAGTCTGTATAAAGTAAAATATATGAAAGCGTAATTCACGAACGAGCAACAACGGGTGTCCATCTAGTTCATACACACACACACACACGCGCGTGCACACACACACATAATGCAGTGTATATATATATATATAATTTCCTTCCCTTTAAAATAAGATTATAAACATTCACTGTCATTTGGCTTGCGTGCAAATTCCCGACAGGGCAGTTGCTCGATCATTGTAGACCGTTTTTGTATGACGGTTATGCATTCATAAATGTCTAATTTCACTTGAACAGTGTTGTGGTGGGCGGTGAACCTGTTGTTTGTTTCTCGCTAATAGAGACAGTGATGGCTTAGTTAAGGGGTTCGGATACAACGACCAGTGGTAATCATAAAAATTCTACACTGATGATTTCGGAAGGATGACATATAAGTGTCTCTAGGTATTGAATATATATATATATATATATATATATATATAACATTAAAATCATTTTATCAAAAATAATTGTTAAATTTTAACTGTATCTCTCGCGGTTGACGGTAGCCGAATGGTTCGGGTATTTGCTAATGAAGCCAAACATGACTTCTGGTGACAGGGTTCGAATCTCTTGACTGTCGTTAATGGTGACACCCTGCGTTGATTATTGCCGGAAGGATGAAGCACAAGTGCCTGTAGGTATTTGATAATTATTATATTAAATAATAATAATAATAATAATATATATATATATATATATATATATATATATATATATATATATATATATATATATACACACACACACACTATTATTTAATAATAACTTTGTGTGTTTGGGCGAGTTTTTTTGGATGGGAAGCGACTTGGACTAATTTTTAACAAATTCATGCGAATTTACTTGATGTGTGTGGGAGTGTTATTACATAGGTTTTGTATCGAATTCCCTTTAATTATAGAAAATCGGTAATCGAAAAAAAAATCCGATTAAAGAAAGTTAGATTGTGACCAAATAAACACTTTTACACAACCAAATATTACCTTACAAGTGCATCTGAGAATTTTATCACCGAAAAAAAAATCCACTATAAATATTTTGTAAGCCGGGGTGGGAGATGTTCAAAGTGAATGTTTCTTTTTAGAGGCCAATTGAACCATGATTGTTGACATTTGTACGCTAAACATTTATTCAAATGATTATGTAAAAAACAATTTCACAAATTTAACAGTCTGTTATTTGATAGGACGGGGGAAAATTCGAAATAATTTTTTTCTGTTTAGAGCAATTGAAACATGATACTTGACGTTTGCATTTTAAACTTTGTGTGAGGCAATCACTTGCAGATAAATTTATCAACAATAAGCTCTCTACGGTGCAATGTTGACTACAATATATATTAGCTTAGGTCACAACGGGGAGGCATATGAAGCTTCTTCCGGGTACATATTAGGGGGGGGGAGTCTTGATTATGGCAGGCAGTTAGTCAATTAAATTAAAAAAAAATCACTTTCGTTTCTCATGATTGAATCCTCGAAACGTGGGGTCATTTTTCTACACACACACACACACACACACACACACACACACACACACATATATATATATATATGTATATATATATATATATATATATATATATATATATATTTGAAATCAGACTCTCATAAAATGTATATATTTAGTAACATTTTTATTAAAGGGGCATAGGCGTACGTATATCTATTCATAACGAAATTATATACATATATATATAAATATATATATATATATACACACTAGCAGTTCATCCTGGCTTTGCTCGGGCCTTATGTACTGTTCATAACTTGCCCTGCGTGTAAATGCACTTTATGTAAGATTTCAAATGTTTAGACCAAATTTTTCTGAGTAGAGACTGCAGAGGTCAATTTTTTAAACATTGACCCCAATTTTGACCACTTAACAGTTATTATTTTGGTCACAAATAAAATACAAACTTTTACCCATGCCCAAGATACCTACATCTAAAATATTAAGTCTTTAGACTTAAGTTTGGCGGAGGAATTTGATAGAATCTGCAAAAGTCAACTCTTCAAACTTTGACCTTTTGGCAGCCAAATTTTCGCCCCCAAACTGATTGAAATGCTTGCCGCATTTCTGAATACCCGTTATGTATAAATTTCAAATGTTTAGACCACAAATTGGCTGAGTAGTTTGCTAGACACCGCAAAAGTTAAATCTTTTGAACTTTGACCCCTTGACAGCTAAAATTATCGACCCAAACCGATTAAAAAGCGTGTCTTATCTCGAAATACTCTTTATGTAAAATTTCAAATGTTTAGACCAGAAATTATCGGAGTAATTAGGTAGAGACCGCAGAGGTCATTTTTTAAACTTTGACCCCAATTTTGACTCCTTAACATTTAGTTTTAGCGCTCAAATCAAATTAAAATGCTTGATCCATTTCCAAGTAACTTACATTTAAAATTTCAAGTGTTTAGGTCCAAAATTGGCGGAAGAGTTTGGAAGACTGTTCAAAAGTCAAATCATTGAACTTTAACTCATTGACAGCCAAATTTCTGGTCGGAAACCAATTAAAAAGATTTTCATAAATCTCAATGCTCCTTATGTCAAATCTCGAGTCTGTACACCGAAAATGAACAGAATTCTTTGGTAGGAAGATGTACACGGACACACACACATTTTCACTTTTATAGATATATAGAATATATATATATATATATATATATATATATATATATATGAGTATGTGTGTGTGTGTCTGTGTCTGAGGGTTTGTATTGGAGTATAATACTAGAGCCTGCATTGATAAATATGTACGGAAAATAGACAATGTTGATTTTCTACCATACTCTAATTCCTGGTGAATAGAAGTCTACATTTTAAATGCCTTTTTCCCATAAATATTACGGTTTAATTATATTTACTGGAATAGGTCGTAATAATTTTACTCGTATACAAACGAATTTGTTATATCCAAAAGAAAATTGAATATTATTACATGTAGACAAACACGAACATAAATGTATGTGGTTTTGTATGTGTATACATCATAAAGTAACATCTGAAAAATTATTTGATAAGATAACATAATGAAGTCTCGTTCTCTCTCTTTCTCTCTCTCTCTCTCTCTCTCTTACTTCTTTCACTCTTCCTCTCTCTTTTTCTCTCTCTCTATTTGTGTATCTATCTATCTATCTGTCTATCTATCTATCTATATATCTATATATCTATATATTTATATATATATATATTTATATATTTATATATATATATATATATATATATATATATATATATATATATATATATATAGTAATTTACCATTCAAAAACAAAAGCTGGTGCTACCAGATCAGGCTGTCTGAAAATATTGACTTTCTGAGACGAAATACACCTAGTATTGATGTTTTTTTTTTTGCTTTTCTACTTTCTTTTCATTACGTTTTGCTAAACCAATAACATAAGCCACAACCCACCCTTTTCCAATTCTCCATTTTCCTTTTTCCCCCATGTCCCCTTTCCTTTTCTATCTCTTCACTTTCTGCCTGGTTTCCGAACTTCAAATGTACCAAAAATTAATATTGTTACCGTTTTCTCTCTCCCATTGCAAAACTTATTCATGTTCTGCGGGGCAAAAAAAAAAAAAAAAAAAAAAAAACGATAACATCAACTATAAAACTACCAAACCAAACATTACAAACTAGTGACTGAAGATACAAAGGCTTGAAGAACACACGGGCTAGAAAAGTACTGAATGCAACATGAATACTATTTCTAAAATAACTTGATACGGCATTAAATAACCCAAAAAGGGTTGATGCGCTGTAAAACAAACAAGCCAAACTCTACAAATATTTAATTTGTAGTTAAAAAGAACTTGAAGCATAAAAACTGTTTTCCAAATTACTGGATTCGGCATTAAATAACCCGAAAAATATATATGCCGTAAAACAAAACAACGAAAGAAAAGCTATATTCAATTCACACTCATAAGTTTTATTCATTTTTGATAAGTAATGGTATTCATGCACTGATCCTTTCGAATATATATATATATATATATATATATATATATATATATATATATATGGTATTGGATAATTTACGTCTGCAGAATAAAATATAATGAATCCGTTATCTATGATATGTTAAACTGTCCATATATATATATATATATATATATATATATATATATATATATATATATATATATATATTAATGAAAAAATAGGCTTATTAAATTTTTTCAACCTTTTATTTTTCTAGCGCGGCCGTAGCCGAGATTGAACTCACTACACGAGTTCGTAGTGTAATTCAAATCTTGTCGCCAGTGCTATAAAGGGTATTTTACATCGTGACACAATCACCAGACGGGGGGGGGGGCTTGCTACGGCTTAATAGAGTTCCATGTACCCTCGAGATTTTACCTATATCTATATAATCATCCTACAATGTATGAAGCTCCATGTAAATAAATAGCAAAAATTCAGATTCAAATTCCAAAA
This sequence comes from Euprymna scolopes, assembly GCF_053919585.1. Classification (NCBI taxonomy): domain Eukaryota; kingdom Metazoa; phylum Mollusca; class Cephalopoda; order Sepiida; family Sepiolidae; genus Euprymna; species Euprymna scolopes. The sequence continues at coordinate 106,056,639 of NC_136486.1, read as the reverse complement.
TGTTGTCAATTTTACCGATCTTTAAGCACATTTAAGCGTTCAATACTTAACAGTACTTTTAATCATTACTGTGTATGTAAAAAAAGCGTCATAAAAACTTACATTTTTCATATGTTTTTGTTAAACAGTTGCACACATGCTTTATTTCTGTTAGAAGATATAAACTGGAACCTAATGAGCTCTAACTGATTTTCGGCTTTCAGCAGATCATATCTAGAAATGTGTAGCTTAACTTTCAGAAATTTATTATTTTGCATTATATATATATATATATATATATATACACATATTTATATATGTATATATGGATGTGTATATATGTGTGTGTATTTAATTCAATACATACACACACACTTATATATATATGTGTGTGTGTGTGTGTTTTGTGTGCATATATTTGTGTGTGATATGTACTTTACTGTTTTAATATATATTTATATTAAGAGTAAATTAAACTGAAGACTTATATTGACATGAGAACAGTTTTTGATGCCCGAGGAGACTTGTATTCCCTAGACTTCAGGTAACACCACAAATTGTTCTGGAAGAGCAATAAGTGATGGTGGCTTGTGTTACTACTTCTAGCGAGTAAATGCTAATAATATGTATCTTTTCAAATATATATATATATATATATATATATATATATATATATATATATATATATGGCTTGAGGTAGTTGCCTTTCCAGCCGCACTGATTAGCTGTAAAACAGCGAAACAGTACTGTATGTGGATAACTATAATGCTCCTCATCTTGAGCTGAGCATATTGAGAAGTGATACACGAATTACCATTAGCGTATAAAGCGATGCTTTTTGTGTAAACAAATCGGGCTTAGGTATTTCGGACGATGTCAAAACATCGTTAAACTCAAGACTCGAGCAACAGCCGCCGATAGCATAGTGGTTAGGAGCCTTGACTGTCGTACAGGCGGTCGGGTTTCAATCTTGGCTTGAGGTAGCTGCCTTTCTAGCCGCACTGATGAGCTGTGAAACAGTACTGTATGTGGAGATTCTATATATATATGTATATATATATATATATATATATATATATAAAGAGAGATGGTATATAAATGACAAAAACTATATTCCAAAATTCATGATGTTGATCGTCTTATAATTTATTCCTTTAATTCAGTTTACTAATACATTTTTTACAGTATAGGTTTCTTAGCGCAAAATCAATCGCTTAATTATTATGTCAATCAATACATCTATTATGCCCTTAACTACTCATTAATTTTGGAATATAGTTTTTTTTATTCTCTATATTGCTCTGTAATTACATTGACATTCATAAATAAGGATTGGTATATAGTATAATGGTTAATTGTAGGCATAGACCAATTCATACCATCTAAAAAATGTCAACAAAAACCTAACAGCCAGCCATGGTTCTCCCCAGAATGTGCTGCTGCTATCGCGCACAGAAATCACTTTTTCCATAGCTACCAACTTAATAGATGCACTGAAACTAAAGCTGTTTTCAGGTCTGCCAGCAACCACTGTAAAAGAGTAATAAAAAATGCCAGAGAGCTATATGCCCAGTCTGTTAAATCCAAGGTAGGTGATCAGCGGCTTGGATCCCACCAGTTTTGGAAAATAACAAATAAGATCCTGAACAGAAGTGTGCGTTCTATACCAACCATTATCAATGCACCAGAGGTCATCTCGTCAGCGTCAGACAAGGCCAAACTATTTGCAAAGAACTTTGCAGCTAATTCTACCCTATGCGACGAAGGCCATCAACTCCCCATATTTCCTCCTATAACACAGAACAAGCTGGGTAGCATACAAATATCCGTGCATGAGGTCGCCAAGCTAATAAAGAACCTAGATTCCAGTAAAGCAACTGGTCCTGATGGCATCCCAATTATAGTGTTAAAAAAGCTTCAACCAGAACTTGCTCCCGTACTTACGAAACTATTTAAGCGCTGCCTTAAGGAGAAGTGCTTTCCGACTCCCTGGAAGACCTCATCAGTTTGCCCTGTATTTAAGAATTCAGGTGATAAGTCATCTCCCTCTCAGTACAGACCAATAAGTCTCCTGTGTGTTATGAGTAAGTTGCTGGAATCCATATTAAATAGAGAAATAGTCAACCACCTCAGCAGAAAAAAAACCTTCTTAGTGACACACAATATGGTTTCCGCTCTGCAGGATCCACCGCAGATGTGCTGACGGTTATATCCCACAGGATAAGTGAATCTCTTGACAAAGGCTTTCTTTCTAGGGCAATTGCTCTTGACATATCAAAGGCCTTTGACAAGGTATGGCATACGGGTCTACTTCACAAGATTTCCAGCTACGGTATAACGGGAAATGTTTTCTCAATCATTAAATCATTTCTCTCCGATAGGCTCATAAGAGTAGTGGTTGATGGACAAAAATCGGAGGCCTGCAATATAAATGCTGGAGTCCCCCAGGGGTCAATCCTGGGCCCAACTCTCTTCCTGATCTACATCAATAACCTCCCTAAACACATACTTAAAACATTCGTTGACATCTATGCTGATGACACAACCATCTACGGCAACACATCAAAGGCTGTAAATGACAAAGTTCTCTCTGATTCTCTCTCCTCTGATCTCGAGCGCGTGGTTCAGTGGGGGAAGATGTGGCTGGTTACCTTTAATGCATCCAAAATCAAACTCCTATCCTTACACCATCAACGCTCTGATCCCCAGCTGGCATCAATTGTGATGGATGGCTCTCGTCTGGGTGAGGCTCCGTGTTTTGACAAGCTTCTGGGTTTAACCTTTACTCCTGATCTGAAATGGAACACGTACATCAAGTCTGTTGCCAAGGTCGCTGGAAAGATGGTGGGATCCTTCTACCACTCCAGAAGATATCTCACTACTGATGAAATTCTCTATCTATATAAAAGCCAAGTAGGTCCAAGGATGGAATACTGTTGCCATATCTGGGCAAGAGCTGCTAAAAACAGCCTATCCTGCCTTGACAGAGTACAAAATAGACTTCGTGGCTTAGTGGGGGATGCCCTTTTCTCTACCCTGCAACCTCTCTTCCACAGAAGAGACGTTGCGAGCCTGTCCTTGTTTTATCGTTATTTCCATGGCAGATGCTCGTCTGAACTCCAATCTCTGGTCCTCCCTCGCCAATCTTTCACGAGAAACACCCGTTTAGCTGAATCCACTGTGAAAAATTTCCCCCACTCTATATCTGTGCCTAAATCAAAACGCGGATTCCAACTGCACGCCTGTGGAACTCTGTTCCGTCTGCCTGCTTCCCTCCGGACTATAATTTGGATGTGTTCAAGTCCAATGATAACAAATTCCTAATGAACCGCCCCCTTAAGTAAACACTTCAGCAAATCTCCTCACTAACTTTATGTACTTGCAATAACCCTTATCCCTGAGTGGCTTCCAGGCCTTGATAAGTGGTGATCACTGTGTAAAAAAAAAAGAAAATATATTTGTACAGAAATATATATATATATGTATATATATATATATATATATATATATATAGTCATCCACATACAGTACTGTTTCGCTATATATATATATATATATATATATATATATATATATTACATAAGGGCTACAACTGATCAAGGCCAGCATCACTGGTAGAATACTTAACTATATTAAATCCTTCTTACATAAGAGAAAACTCCTGGTTCTCCTCGACGGTCATACATATAAACAATATGATATAAATGCGGAAGTGCCTCAAGGATCTATCCTTGGACCTCTATTGTTCCTCCTATTTATAAATGACCTCCCCTACATATTGTCTCTGAAATGGGTATATATGCTGATGACACCACACTCTATAACAGGCACAATAGGAGAACAAATGAACGCATATCTAAAGAAATGGCAGAAACACTAGAGAATGACCTCCAATCTGTAGTGGAATGGGGACAAAAATGGATGGTCAAATTAAATGCCGCCAAGACTAAACTGGTTTCCTTCAATAATTACAAGAAACCTTCTCTACCACCGATAGCACTGACTCTTTATCTGAGAGTACATCTTTCATACTCCTTGGCCTTACGTTCACAAGAAACCTGAGTTGGAACAATCACATTGAAAGCATTGCAAGGGCCGCTGCGAAGAAGGTAGACTCTCTCTACCGTGCTAGAAAACTACTAACACACGAAAGTATCCTGTACCTCTATAAGGACACCATTCGCCCATGCATGGAGTATTGCTGTCACATTTCGGCTGGTGCATCTTCTGCTAGTCTCTCGCTCCTAAACAAGGTTCAAAAGAGAGTCGCCAATCTGATAGGCCCTGAACTGGCATCTAAGCTTCAGCCCCTGTCCCATCGACGAAATGTTGCATCCATTTGCCTGTTCTACAAGTATTTTAATGGTGAATGCTGTGGCAAACTGCAGACACTTGTGCCCCACGACGTAAACACCCTCGACAAACCCGACAGGGAGCAACCCCCCACAAACACACAGTAGAGATCCCTAGATGTAAAAGATATTTCTACTCCAGTAGTTTCTTCCCAAGAACCGCTAGACTCTGGAATTCCATTCCAGGTCCCTGCTTACCTACTGTACTGACAGGCAGAAGTTCAAGTGTAACGTGAACCGACATCTTGCTGCCCAAATCCCTACAGAGTACCATAGTAGTTATTGCCCCTGATAGTAACCCCTACACCAAAGTGGTGATAATGTAATATATATATATATATATATATATACACACATATATGTATGTATATGCATATATATATACATATATGTATATATATATATATATATATATATATATATATATATATATAAATCTGAATGTCCGTGTGTGTGTGTGTGTGTGTCTGGTCCCGAATAGGCTACTATATGGCTGACTATTTAAAAAAAAAACTGATTACATATAATGATAGAAGATGTATCGAGACACAGGAATGGGTGTGTTTGATTTGGCAGAACGGTGGTTCATTAAAATTATGGGGTCAGCGTTCGCGCCTGGTCCACAAATTATGGAAATATAAAATTTTAAAATTTAAAAGAAACGTTTACAAGTGCTTTTTTTATATAGATGTACATAATCATACTTTGATAAGTATGTTTTAATTTAAATAGGGACGATATAATAAAATTGTGGGGTCTGCGTTCGCGCCTGGCCTTCATAGAATGGAAATAGGCACAAACTTCAATAAACACTTTTCATACCTATCTGCGTAAGTATACTTTGATAATTATGTTTCAGTTTGAAGATATATGGTATAATAAAATTATGGGGTGTTCGTTTGCACCTGACCTCCATAGAATGGAAATATGTCACAAAGTTTAACAAGGTTTTTTTTTTTTTAATATAGATCCACAGAATATTGTGATAATTGTTTCAGTGTGAGCAGGTATGGTATAATAAATTATGGTGTTTATCGATTTTATTTTTACTATCATCATATGTTGCTTTGGTTTTGATACCCCCAAAATTCGAAGTTATCTCTTTACAACCCTTCCTTTTCATAACCTATGATACTTTCATATATCAGAGTCCATTATTTGTAGGCTGTTTTTGAACCCAGTCAATGACGGGTACTTTTGCTAGTATATATATATATATATATATATATATATATATATATATATATATATATATATATATATATATATATATATATATATACTGTTTCTCAAATTAATGGAACTAACCACAACCTTCAAAGACTATGATTTCATATACAGGAAGGCTCTTTTGTGCAGAAATTACATATGTAATACCACAGGGTAGCGATTCTGGGAGCTATAGGTTTATATATGTATTTATCAACAGCGTCGTAAATGTGAATTGACATGCTGAGATCTGCAGATGGCGATTGCCAAATAAGATATTAAGCTCCATAGAATACTTCTTGTGTACTATATATCAATTTTGATTTGTGGTTTGTTGCATTATCAACCTGAAAACTGCTTTATCTTCCGACAGCATTTCCGCAATGAAAGTGTAGATTTAATCAACTAAATTGTTGCAGTAATCGTGAGTATCAGTTCTATCGTGAAGGGAAACCATTAGGCGGGCTGATTTTAAACGTATAGCGTCGGGTCATTATAGATCTTCCTCGATCTTTAATAGCTGGAAGACGGCAACGTGGGTTAAACGCTTCTCTTGGCTATCTCCACTGATATAGGCGTCTGGTAATTGGAAAGAAAATATTTTTGGTTTAAAAATATAAAGGCATTAATTTACATATGAAATGAGTGCCTGCGTACAAAAGAAACAAATTGTGGAAAACAATGACGCCGTGTTTGACAGCGAAGAGACCACGTGGAAGTTATGATTTAGTTCGGATTACGGCGTCTTTAAAAAGAAGTGTCGCTAGTTTGTTTTTAGTCGCGTGCAAGCGACTCTATAAGTCACTCCGTCGGTCCGTCGGTCTGTCGGCCGGTCTGTCAGTAACACTTTTGTGCGTGCCCCTTTTGGTTATGATCAAAGGTCTGTTGTTAATAGATGCTGTTCTTAGCTTGTTAAGCTTTTTTTTTGGCATTTTGGCCAAGATCAAAGTGCTGAGCATCCTCGCCCAATTACCGTATCCAATGTCGTTGACAACGTGAAACCGCCGTGGGACCGGGAAAGACAGATGGTCTACATTACGATCCTGGTCGTGGCGAGAATGGTGATTTGGACGTCGCGTCTGCAAGGTGGCCGGGGGGGGCTGTCTTTTTCTGATCAGGATCTGATCGCTTTCTTTAAACACGAACTACGGGTGAAGATCAAATGTGATACAAGAAGGCTGCATCGTGCGGCATTTGACAGAAGATGTAGCAAGTCTGTGTGTACGAAAAGGAGCCAAGTTTGAATACGTGTTCCCCGCCTAGGTGTGGAACGCGCAGTTCCGTCAAGCATAATCCATTTTCAGCCTCTTAGATAGTCGAGTAAATGCTTCATCCCTCCTCAAGTAGGAAACCTCCAAGGTCCCCATCCCCACCTATCTGCAATTTTTTCTTCTCACCCCTCACTCTAAATTTCACCCATCTTGGAGAGAAAGAAATCAATCACTAACTCCCCATCCCTCATCCACAAAATTTTCTTTTCTCCATAACGTCCCATCTATAGAGCATCCCCACTTAGAGACCTCCTGCAGGAGCTCAGATTCCTTTACAAACCAAGTGAAACAGACGGTCTATCAACTAGACGAGGTTGGGAGGGTCATACTAACCACTTTTTTCCTCCCAGCCCTCAACACAAATGAATTATCGTATCACCATTGTTATCTTTTTGTTTTTACACGGAAATAAAAAATGTTTAGAACGATTGGGTGCCAAGTAGAATGTGGTATTATGGTGAAAGAAGATCCTAGCTAAGAGAAACTTTTGTTTAGTTCTAGAGTGGCAAGGATGACCAACGACCCCCATCTTCCCCCCTTTTGAGTTGGCCTTGTGCCTAAGTTTTTGTACATGTTCTTTTTTTCCCGAATAAAAGATTTAATATCTCAAAGTGTAGTATCTGTTCCGGCAGATACTGCAAGCAAAGACCATATGTGGAGGCAGCCCCACATATAAGACCTTGGTCAATGTAGGTGTAACCCTTCATACCAATTGTCACTATCCAGCTCCCCTACTCCCTGGGGAATTGGTCCCCATTTCTCCTTCACTCCTCACATTAGAAATCAGCCTTGTGCCTAATTTGCTCGGTGGGGGAGCAAATAAATACCAACCCTTCATACCAATTGTCATTATCCAGCTCCCCTACTCACCGGGGAGCTGATCCCCATTTCCCCTTCACTCCTCACATAAAAAATCGGCGTTGTGCCTAATTTGCTCGGTGTGGGAGCAAATAAATACCCTTTTGTTGGCCTTTTGGCCAAGATCAAAGTGTAGTATCTGTTCTTACTACATGCTGTACTTATGTTTGTAACTTTGTGATATAAAGTGAGGGATCACTTTTATGTATTAATTTAATGTAAAATGATCACCCACTTTTAAACCAGTCAGTCTCAAAGCCGTTCAAGTCATTCTCCAGATAATTCGTTGGTTTTGGAGGATCCCGGTAATTTTTTAGCATTCAAGTCATTCTTAAGGTCAGTCAATTCATCCTTAAGTTCATTAAAGTCATTCTAATCATTAACTTTTTATTTATTTAAGTCATTTCAGACCATTTTTCGGTCATTTTAGTTTATCTTTAAGAATTTCATGTCACTCCTACATTCACGCATTCATTCATTACACGAGAGCACGTAACTAATGGCTATCGGCCTTGTTAGCTTTTAAATGGATCATTTGTGTAAGAAATAACATGTTTCCACAAAGTTACAGAGCATTTATTTAGACTGTTATTTCTCTTTAAATACTTCGCAGAATTTATTTTTAAAGTTCCAGTTTTCTGATTGCAAACTCTCAATGAAATCTAGCATCTTTAGATTGAACGTAAATTATTAGAGATAGGGCGATTCCAATATTTTTTCGATTCCGATGTAATTACCGATTCGTCACTACATCTCTGATACCGATCAAATTACCGATTCTGATTCTTTATAAATCTTTAAATATTTAACTATAAAATTGTTATATTTACAAATTAGCTTAAAAACAAAATAAATGCGCACATATTTTCTCAAACATAAAAACACGCTTATGGAGTGTGATATACAGATTTTAGTTTTACCGGTAGTTAAAAATCAATAAATATTGATTATTTTATCATTACTGCCAGCAGTGGAAGATTTGATTTTGAACAAAATGAAATAGAAATAAAGGTATCGCTTTGGAGAATCGGAAAATAGGCACAGAGTTTTCTGATTCCGATACTGATTTCGATTCCTCCAAAATTTCAGATTTCTTCGATTCCCGATTCCAATTAATCGTTCCAAGAATGGTAATTTTGTACAAATTAGTTTTTATTATATTTGCGATAATTTGATAATCGCTTTACTTTAAATACTTTTCTTATAACCAGCGTAAAAGACCTACAGTTTATATCTGAAATCCTAATTTTCTTCCAGTGTTATGTTTCGACCATTAGGTTTTACTTCATACCTACAGGTTATACTCCTTTTTTACCCAAAGAATTAATTCTAGATGTCGGCTTTGAGCAGCTTTGGCTTAACGATAATTTTGTGGAAATTCACTCAGCTAACGACTTTTTTGTAGCCATTCGGTTCTCAAGATTTCTGTTAAGATTAATACCAATTTTTTAAGGCGTTTCATTGGAAACCTGTCTGACAATAAACCTAATAACTTTTGGTGATTTATTTTGAACAAAGAGGTTCTATATTTTCACCTAGGCTTGCTATTACTTCCGACACAGTTCTCGATACACCTAAAACTTCCAAAACAGTTATTTTCGATTCAGTTTAAGGTGTTGCCTTGTGGGTGTTATTTTAGAAGGTACCAAATATCAGAGTATGTTACGTTGTTCTTATTTGATGACGACTTATATATTTGTTGTTGTTCATGTTAGTAAGTCTTAAAGTGATAGAGACAGTCTTAGGAGTGTTCATGTTGTTGAGTGTTGTGAGATGCTAGATATTATATATATATTCATTGTGAGTGTTCATATTGTTGGGATATAGAGACAGGTCTTATATATAACGAGACAGACAGGAAGAGTACCGATTACTACAGGAGAGCCTAGCCTGTAATTCAATGAGAGGAGATTTATGAATATCTTGATAAATAGACACAGAGTGCATTTGACATTTACGTTTTGACAGTTGTACATTTTTATAAACACAAAGTTCGTATTTATACAATTTCACTTTACCTTTGTTTTGGTAGAATGACACAACACAAGACGGAAATTATAAAACACACATAATGATACGTTTATTTCTTCGACCGGTCGGACATGATTCTGTATTTTCAGGGATTCAAAGTTGTTTACATAGTTACCTCTAAAACCTCTCGCTTCCCAGAGGGTGTCTTGACTCTTCTAGCTTCTCCCGTCTAACTCCTCTCGCTTCCTCCGACTGACTCATTCTGATTCTGACTTATCTAACTAACTTCATAACTCATGACGTCACTGCATGACCAGTACATGTTTCTCAGACACATGGCATAACGTGCCTCCGTGTTTAAGCATGCATTGTTATTTACATGTTCCTTACAAAGCCGACCCTCTAACCTAATTTTCGTAACCCACGTTACAAATAACATTTTCCATTGTCCGTTTTTAAATTCCTTATTTTAATTTTCATTTTTATAACAGAAACAAAATTCATCATTACATTCCTTTTTAAATAAACAGATTTCTAACTATTTTGTGTGAGATAAACAATAGCAATTCCACATTCCTTATTTTCAATAACATTCTGTATTTATTTTAACTTATGATTGGAATTCTCAATTCCAAATCTAGCTTCGCAAGTTCGAATCCTTGACTATCCTATTTTATATTTAGTCACTTGTAAGAACAGGCTAATGTTCTTGTAACAAAGGATTCTTTCATTAAAATAACGTAAATTTACAAGCAATCACAATTTGTTATTTTTCACAGCCGGATTCGTCACAATTTGAAAGAATACGTCTTATATTTTTCTGATAACTATGCAATGAAGGTTAAAGGATGAAACTAAAGTTTTCCTGTTATCTACCTTTAATGTTCATACAAAAATGAATTTGTTTTCTACTTCAGCTTGTAACGTTCTCGTTGCACACAGAAAACGACAATCGTTTTCGTCTTCCCCTTTCGACGCTCACAGAAAATTTGTCCCACTGTTCAAAACAACTCCGAGTCAACAAAAAATCTTTCCTTAATAAAAGAACTACCGACTATTTTATATTCTCAAATCCGACCGAGTCAGAATATGCATACGTCACCTTTTCTTATCGGTAGAGTTTCGAGATTGAGTGTCGGTGACTTTTAACAATATGTGTCAACCATTGGGCGCTTGTGTCTATGACAGTTCTCACAGAAGGATAAACTTTAAGAAACATATTAAGAAACAATTTTATAGAACCATCTATCTCTAAAATGCCCTTTCTTTCTCTTGCCTTTTCTATCCCCTCTTTTTCTCTTTCTCTTTCTCTCTCTCTCCCTCTCTATATATATATAGAAAGAGAGAGACAGACAGACAGACAGACAGACCGAGGGAGAGAGAAAGTAAGATAGACATGTGTGTTAAAAAGAAGTGTACAGTTCAAATTTCAAAAATCTTTCTAAACACACACACACAAACACACACACACACACACACACACACATATATATATATATATATATATATATATATATATATATATATATATATATTAGCGTCCAAAAGTTAAGGAACGGTCGATTTTCTTTTAAATGGCTTCTAACTTTATCTATAAAAAAGCGAAAAAACATTTTTGTGAGTTTTCCAATGTTTAATACGTAGTTAAATAATAGATACTTTTTTATATTTTTGATTTTGAATACATATTAGTTTTTTTTTTTTTACATATTAACAAATTTAATTAAATTACTGATACCAAAAAGTTATGGAACGGGGCAAATTATTAATTATAAAAACAAAGAATCCTTTCAATATTTCGTGAAAAAACATTTGTTTCCAATCACACCATGCCATTTTTGCTGCAAGACAGAACTAATTGTTCACATGTTATAGAGAAGATATTATTCCCGGATTTCCTTATACATGCCCATAAATCTTCAAGATTTTTTAGTTTTTTTCTGTGATCTTATCACCAATAATGCAGCTCTGGAGACCGTTTTTGTAGAACACCCCAGGTTGGTCCTCCAACTTTAGAAACCAAGGCTACATCATCTGGGAAACGCTTTCCTTTCAAAGACAAATTCATAGCTGGGAAGAGGTGGAAGTCAGAGGGTGCAAGGTCAAGAGACTAGGGAGGATGGGGAAGGATTTCATAACCACACTACTGTGCTTCTGATCTGGCGACATGCGAGTTGTGGACAGGAGCGTTGTCCTGCAGAAGGAGGGTACCTTTACTGATATTGCCCCGCCTCTTGATTTTTATAGTTTCCCTTTTCCTCAAAAGTGAAGCATAATAGGCTCCTGTAATTGTGGAACCCTTTGCCAGAAAATCTGTCATGACTAC